>NW_023994344.1:0-407058 GCF_015586225.1 Lucilia sericata | reverse complement strand
ACGAATTTTTGTATTTAAATAATATGGAGGTGCCACGCCCCAACTGTTATATTCTCTTAGATATACTGATTTAATATTTTCTTAATATGGGGGGATTGGAATGTGCCACGCCCACTATAGCCATTCCGCCCATTTTGTACACAAATATTCTTATGGATGTCAAAGTTGTCCATAAAAAATTTTAGTATTCTAGCTGTTGCAGTTATGTTGCAAATATGTTTTCACGTAACGTCTTACACTTAAATATACGTATCAAATATTTAGGTAGGAAGGTAGGTAGGTTGATAGGAAGATGTATATTACATCAAATCCGAAGAAATACAACTAGGCGACTACCGGGCCTGTTGTGCGCTCCTTATCATGAAAACAAAAGGGAACTGAATGAATTATTTTTCAGTGTTCAGAAACTCTGTTTCCTGAACGTAATTCCTAAGAATCTTCCAATCAATGTTAGTCAGGAATGTTATTTCCGGAATAACATCACTTCCAAGATACTTGGATCTAACTTCGCCGAATGCCTGGCAGTGGCAAAGAAAGTGCTCCAGAGTTTCACTGTCCTCTCCACATGCTCTACATTCGTCTGAATCCGCACGTCCAATTTTGCATAGATGTACTCCTAATCCTGTTTGTCCACTCAGAATACGTACCATTATACTAACTTCAGACTTGCTCATTTTGAGGAGATTTTTCGTCTTGCTCTCATCAGGGTCACCCCATAGGATCATCGTGGTTCTACCCACTGTTTCATTATTCCAATAGGCCTTATGGGATTCTCTCACCCATATTTTTAGTTCAGCTTTATTTGCATCGAAATAAGATACATGTTCTCGGTCGAGACCCTGTATCAGCGTAGAAAAGTTGAAAATTTACGTGATTTAATCCAGAAATCTTGTTGCGAATCGTCCAAGGTTCCTGGATTAAAGCTATATGTAACTTACCTGTGTTAATTTTAGCCATCAGAGCGTTGGTAGCTGTCTCGCTCCGATGGAGGTTTATTTGGATAACCTCAATCATTGTCATCCATTTAAACTGTTTTCCAGCGAGTTAGTGATCACATCCCCGATCGTTGGATTTGACTCCTCCGGGTAAACTGAAGTGGTTATTGATGCAGTGGGTAGAAGAGCAGTCTTTTAATCGACACTTTCCCAATTTTGGACAGCACTGCTGTTCTGTCTTCTGGCGAGTGAGTGATTTCCTGCTCGCTTTTAGGATTTGACTCCTCAAAATTACCAGTACTTGCTAAAGATGCTTTGGGTACCGTCTTAGGTGCTTTAGTGTCCTTATCGGGGCCGGTTCTGACACCCCTTTCAATCGGCGCCTGTCCAATTTTGGAAAGGCCAGCTGCACCTTCTTTTGGCGAGTTAGTGGTATCTTCCTCCCTTTTGATTTGACTCCTTAACGTTATCAGTAGTTGCTACTGATGCTGTGGTCTTAGGTATTTTAGTGTCCTTTTCGAGACAGCCCTTCCAATCGGCACCTTCCCAATTTTGAATATGACAGATTTAGAGACGAAGTAAGCCCTACCTTTATTCTTGGCAAGACTAGCCATAGATTTCTGGTCGATACCTATAACAAATAAAGTTCCGTCAGGTTCTTCTTTCCTGTAAAAGACGTCCCATTTTTCCACGGCCAGCTCAGCATTTTGACCACCAAGAATTTCCAGTATACGTTCATTAGCCAGTTTACTGCCCCATCCTTTTATGTAGACAGTGGACTTTAAGAGCACCGGAAGCTCGCTCTTCTTTGCCAGTCCCAGCTTACCGCCGTCCCAGGGAGGAGGCATACTTTCCACCAAGTTCTTTAGGGTGCTAACACATTGGTGAGATGCCAACCTCATCAACATCACGCCCATTCTGAACTCGCAGCTCACGCTCTCTATTGGTCGTTTGCCCTTTGAAGCGATTGCGTGGTCCACTATCTTATTGTTCACCAGATCTTCTACCTTACTCTGCTGGTCTATTGGAATTTTACCTGTCGGATTACCGGCATCGTAAACTGCATAGCAGAGATTGTCCCGGTGTCTTCTTCTGGCAACTTTGGCGTAAGATGGGCTGCTCTTTTCCTTTTCCACTGTCTAGCCTCTCTTTCCTCGCTTTTCGGGTCCTCTTTTGAGATACCCTTACCTTCGAGGTTGATTTCGCCGACCTGTACGTCTTCGGAAATCTGATTGGCGTTGGTCACCCTTACTCGCAAGATTTTCACTTGAGTTTTCTTTGAGTGAAGTATGGCTTGGCTTCGATATAGTCTTTTCTTAGTATAGGTAGTTTAGTGCTATGCTATCACTCACCTTTTCACCATTTGCCCGGCTTCATCCTTTTGGGATTTGCTATAATGGTATTGTTTATGATCATCTGAGGATTCAGAGTCGGAACCCTCGCCATATTTAAAGTCTGAGGTAGCTTAGAGCTCTCTCCGAGTACATCCTTCTCTTTCACCCCAATGTTTTTGCCAATGGCCAAGTACCCACCTCCGTAGTAGTATTTTGCTCACGATTGCAGGATTATCGATTCACGATTACATCATACCATACATACTACAGACTCATACATACATACATAAATACATACATACATACATACATATATACATCATACATACATACATAAATACATACATATATATGCATACATACATACATAAAATACATACATACATACAGACATACATACATACATACATACATACATACATACATACATACTACATACATACATATACATACATACTACATACATACATACATACATACATACATACATACATACATACTACATACATACATACATACATACATACATACATACATACATACATACATACATACATACATACTACATACATACATACATACATACATACACGACATACATACATACATACATACATACATACATACATACATACATACATACATACATACATACATACATACATACATACATACATACATACATACATAATACATACATACTCATACATACATATCATACATACATACATACATACATACATCATACATACATACATACATACATACATACATACATACATACATACATACATACATACTACTACATCATACATACATACATACTACATACATACATACATACATACATACATACATACATCATACATACAGACATACATACATCATACATACATACATACATACAGACATACATACATACATACATACATACATACATACATACATACATACATACATACATCATACATACATACAATACATACATACATACATACATACATACATACATACATACATACATACATACATACATACTACATACATACATACATAATACATACATACTACATACATACATACATACATACATACTACATACATCATACATACATACATACATACATACATACATACATACATACATACATACATACATACATACATACATACATACATACATACTACATACATACATACATACATACATACATACATACATACATAATACATACTACATACATACATACATACTACATACATACATACATACATACATACATACATACATACAACATACATACATACATACATACATACATACATACATATACATACATACATACATACATACTAATACATACATACATACATACATACATACATACATACATATGTACATACATACATACATACATACATACATACATACATACATACATACATACATACATCATACATACATACATACATACATACATACATACATACATACATACTACATACATACATACATACATACATACATACATACATACATACATACATACATACATACAGACATACATACATACATACATACATACATACATACATACATACATACATACATAACATACATACATACATACATACATACATACATACATACATACATAATACATACATACAATACATACATACATACATACATCAAATACATACATACATCATACATACATACTACATACATACATACATACATACATACATACATACATACATACATACATACATACATACATACATACATACATACATACATACATACATACATACATACATACATACATACATACATACATACATACATACATACTACATACATACATACATACATACTACATACATACATACATACATACATACATACATACATACATACATACATACATACATACATACATACATACATACATACATACACATATAAGAATTTTTTTATTTGATTCATGTGGGGGCTTCAAGCTCCCCAGATGAAAGTCTGCACTTTTTCCTCCAAAATGTTCAGATGAATATTAAAGTAATTTGTGCAAAATTTTAAGAATCATATATGCCATATAAACGAAATTTTATATTTAATTCATATAGGAGGTGCCAAGTTCCCCATTGAAAGTCCGCCCGTTATACTCCAAATGTTCAGATGAATGTCAAGATTTTAAGATCCTAGCTGTAATAATTTCTCAGATATACGAATTTTTCTATTTAATTCACATGAGGGCTTTAACAGGGATGGCAAATGGAATTTTCAAATTGTACAAAATCAAAAAATAAACGAATTTTTGTATTTAAATTATATGGGAGGTGCCACGCCCCCTGCTGCATGTCCGCCGTCTTTTTGTCCAACTGTTATATTCTCTTAGATATACTGATTTAATATTTACTAATTATGGTGGGATTGGAATGTGTCACGCCCACTATAGCCATTCCGCCCATTTTGTACACAATATTCTTATGGATGTAAAAGTTGTCCATAAAAAATGCAGTTATCATAGGATCTTCGTGGTTCTACCCATTGTTTCATTATTCCAATAGGCCTTATGGGATTCTCTCATATTTTTAGTTCAGCTTTTGTTGCGTCGAATGGTTTTGCGTTTGTCAGGTTAACTGCCTGGAGCTCCCTTCCCTTTAAAGCTGTTACATTCGCCCTTTCGTTACCGACTACTCCCGAGTGGGCTGAACCTTACCTCTGTGAGAGTATTCAGTTAAAGCTTTCTTACAATCCAATACGGTCTTGGGTTTACTTCTCTCGCCTGATATCTCCCTAATTGCCTTCTGGCTGTCGGTAAAATATATTAAGCGCTGTGGACGCCATATTTATTCTAATCCAATTTACGCATTCCGTTATTGCTCGTACTTCTGCCTGGAAGCATGTGTTATGATTTGGTAACGGTGGTATATTTCTGTTGTCTGGGTCAATATAGAACCCCAGCCCCACAATTTAGAGCCATCCGTGTAACAGCGGATTATTAATGGTACTTGCTCTAATGTTCCACTTGACCAAGACATTATATCTGGGATCAGCGTTTCAAGGCTTCTGACTTATTCTGTGTCTGGTATACGATCAGACAGATTTCCGTTTTTGCAGACATTGAGGCGTCTCGGTTGAGCCCAGCTCAATGCCGTATTCAGAGCCTCCTCAGCTCTTCTACACAGGTAATTTGGATCCTTTCCCTTTAAAAGTATTACGACATCGGGTCCTTAGGAGCTATTAATCGTGGTAACCCAGGGTAAAGGTTACAAAATACCACCCTGTGGGTATACCGCGAAATACCTTTTTCCTGATAGTTATTCGTACATCTCGCAGCTTATCTATCTGTTTCCTTGCATGTGGTTGATCCAGTTACGGAGCACCCGATCAACATAAAACTGGTCTAGGGATTCGATAAGAGTATCAGTGTGCACGTTATTGAAGGCGCCTTCGATGTCAATGAGTACCGTTACTGTATATAGTTTGCTATCAAATGATGCACCTATGTAGTGGACAACTTCGTTTAAAGCGGTTTCCACCGATCGTCCCTTTACATAAGCACGCTGCTTAAATTTTAGGTCTTTGTCGGGTATACTGCTTTTTAACCATTCTCTCAACTATCCGTTCCAAGGTTTTAAGTAGGAAGGACGTAAGACTTATCGGTCGATAAGACTTAGGTGTCGAATATCTAGGTTTCCCTGGTTTAGGTATAAGTATTACCCTTGCATCCTGCCATTTAATGGGGGTATATGTGAATTTCTAGCATGCAGTGAATAAGCTCATCTGAACATATAGTTATATCTAATACTTCTTCTCTGATTCTATTGACGAAGGTAGCTTTATTACCTAAGTTCGATGTGATCAAGTCTTTAGTATTAAGGAAATCCATAATGGATTGTCCCCTGCGATTGGTGTTTGTACTACTCCAAGCTACATGGTGGGAGTTGGCATCACAACCTATTACAAGTTTCTTATATTTCTTCGACCAGTTATACAGCTCCGACGTTGGTGGTTGTGTCGGAGAATCGAAAGGCAGGTAAACAGATGCCACGACCTTGCTTCAGCACCGTTGCATCCGATGTGGATAATCCTGTTGAGAGGATAAAACATAAGTTCTTGTGACATAAGATACATGTTCTCGGTCGAGACGGTGTATCAGCGTAGAAAAGTTGAAAATGTACGTGATATAATCCAAGAAACCTAGTTGCGAATCGTCCAAGGTTCCTGGATTAAAGCTATATGTATCTTACCTGTGTTAATTTTAGCCATCAGAGCGTTGGTAGCCGTTTCGCTCCGATGGAGGTTTATTTGGATAACCTCAATCATTGTCGTCCATTTAAACTGTCTCCCAGTGAGTTAGTGATCACATCCCCGCTCGTTGGATTTGACTCCTCCTGGTAACCTGCAGTGGCTATTGATGCAGTGGGTACCATTGATGGCACTGCGGTGTCATTATCAGGCATAGGAAGAGCAGTTTTTTAATCGACACTTTCCCAAATTTGGACAGCACTGCTGTTCTGTCTTCTGGCGACTGAGTGATTTCCTCCTCGCTTTTAGGATTTGACTCCTTAACGTTATCAGTAGTTGCTACTCATGCTGTGGCCTTAGGTATTTTAGTGTCCTTTTCGAGGCTTGTTGTAACAGCCCTTCCAATCGGCACCTTCCCAATTTTGAATATGACAGCTTTAGAGGCGAAGTAAACCCTACCTTTATTCTTGGCAAGATTAGCCATAGATTTCTGGTCGATACCTATTACAAATAAAGTTCCCTCAGGTTCTTCTTTCCTGTAAAAGACGTCCCATTTTTCCACAGCCAGCTCAGCATTTTGACCACCAAGAATTTCCAGTATACGTTCATTAGCCAGTTTACTGCCCCATCCTTTTATGTAGACAGTGGACTTTAAGAGCACCGGAAGCTCGCTCTTCTTTGCCAGTCCCAGTTTAGCGCCGTCTCAGGGAGAAGGGATACTTTCCACCAAGTTCTTTAGGGTGCTAACACATTGGTGAGATGCCAACCTCATCAACATCACACCCATGCTGAACTCGCAGCTCACACTCTCTATTGGAGGTTTGCCCTTTGTAGCGATTGCGTGGTCCACTATCTTATTGTCTTCTACCTTATTGATCTTCTTACACTATTGATCTATTGGAATTTTACCTGTCGGATTACCGGCATCGTAAACTGCATAGCAGAGATCGTCCCCGTGTCTTCTTCTGGCAACATTGGCGTAAGATGGCGGCTCTTTTCCTTTTCCACTGTCTAGCCTCTCGTTCCTCGCTTTTCGGGACTTCTTTTGAGATACCTGTACCTTCGAGGTTGATTTCGCCGACGTTGTCGTCTTCGGAATATCTATCTTGGCCTTGTCACCCTTACTCTTAGGATTCTGACTTGAGGTTCCTTTGAGTGAAGTATGGCTTGGCTTCGACTGTGTATTAGAAGACGGGGAGCTCTTTTTCTTCTTAGGTTTATTCTCAGTTGTCAACTCTTCGGGAGACCTGATCCTCTTTGCCTCAGATCTTGTGAGAGAGTCCGATTTTTCCTTTGGAGTGTCGTTTGATAGACTAACTATGATTTCCTGAAGCATCTTTTTCAACTTTCTTATCTGTGTTCCAGAAAGTTTTTTCTGAGTAATAGATAGTTTAGCTATACTCTCACTCACCTGTTTCACCATTTTTCTCTACTTCATCCTTTTGGGATTTGCTATAATGGTGTTGTTATTATCATTTGAAGATTCAGAGTCGGAACCCTCACCTGTATTTAAAGGCTGAGGTACTCTCTCCGGGTACATCCTTCTCTTTCACCCCTATGTTTTTGCCAATGGCATGCTGTACACTTGACGCATTGTCCGCCACGGCGGGGACGACACGTGACTCGCGAGTGGATCAACACTTGCCGCCGGTACTGGGTTATTTAGGCCCTGCACCGTAACTTTCATCTTTTTATTTTCCATGTTGTTTTTTCCAGTTTTTTGGTCCGCGGGGATATAATATTCCCAGGTGGTGGACAAACAGCCCTCCTTCAGCTTGAGTCAAACTAAAACTGGGGGAGGACAGATGGTCCATCACCACCCCCTATCCGCCAACTGGGGACGCGCTCGGTAGGAAAAACGGGAAAACTCCCCCGAGAATTTTATTTACAAATATGTCTTAAATTGGGACATATCATAAAAATTACTTGAGATTTGTGACATGATGCTCTAGTGGAAACATTTGGTTCTAAATCTGCTAAATCTTGACACGATATACATAATTTTCAAGGAAATCGAACCCTTATAAAAATTTTAAGTTATTTTCATTCTAAATTAATTCTGACTATTATTAAATATTTTTTAAAAATTTATAAATAATAAGTATTAATTCTTTGAGGGATTTTCTAAAATTTGGTCAAAGTGGAGAAGATGCCAGGATGCTATGTACATCATTTTGAAGAGAATCAACTCATCAATAAAACTTTTAAGTTCTTTGCATCCAAAATTAATTTCGACTATTTTTAAGCAATTTGGCCAAAGTGGATAAGATGCCAGGATGCGATATACATCACTTTGAAGGGAATCGACCCCTCAATAAAACGTTTTGTTCTTTTCATCCAAAATTACTTTTGACAATTTTTTCATATTTTTTCAAAATATATAAATAACTACCTATACCCAGTGTGCTAGTTATTTAACATTCATATTTAATTTTCATGGGATAAACCACTATCATTATACATATTTTTAACTTTGTATAAAAAGTATCACTACTATTATTTATGGTTCGTGCATTAATTTTATTAAATATTTATATGGATGTAAAATTTTTCCATATAAAACTTTAGTGTTCTATCTTTTATAGATTCCAAGATATACGAATTTTAGTTTTAATTTGTTCTTTTCATCCAAAATTACTTTTGACAATTTTTTCATATTTTTTCAAAATATATAAATAACTACCTATACCCAGTGTGCTAGTTATTTAACATTCATATTTAATTTTCATGGGATAAACCACTATCATTATACATATTTTTAACTTTGTATAAAAGTATCACTACTATTATTTATGGTTCGTGCATTAATTTTATTAAATATTTATATGGATGTAAAATTTTCCATATAAAACTTTAGTGTTCTATCTTTTATAGATTCCAAGATATACGAATTTTAGTTTTAATTTATATGGGAGGTGCAACGCCCGTTATAGCTAGTTCAGCAATTTTTTTTTCCAAATGCTCATAAAGAAACTCTAGCTGCAATGCTTTCCTAAACATAAAAATTTTTATATTTAATTCATACGGGAAGTTCCACGCCCCTATTCGTAATCCTCTAATTTTACCCAAATGTTCACATGGATGAAAAAGTTGTTAGTGCAAAATTTGAGGATTCTAGCTCTAATAATTTCGCAGATATACGAATTTGTGTGTTTAATTCATATGAGGGGTGCCATACCCCTTATTGCTAGTCCACCAATTTATTCCCCAAATGTTAACATGAATCACAAAGTTGTTTGAGGATTTTAGCTCCAATGACGTCCCACATTAATATATTAGTATTTTTTGTATTTAATTCATTTTAGAGGTGCCAATGTTGCTAATTCGACAATTTATTACCTAAATATTCACATGGATGACAAAATTAGTCGTGCAAAATTTAAGAATTCTGGATCTAAGTGTTTTCCAGATTGTTCAGTTTTGAACAGAGGTTTGCACATACCTGGTTTGCGTCAGATGGTGACGTTGCCAAAACGATATGAAAGAATACGCAACTAGAGGCGCTATTGTCATCAGCTGTTATTCTTAAGCTTGACATTCGCATAGCTCTAAGCTTTGCATAGTTTTTGGCGGTACATTATTCGTTTCTCGACCATCATATAATACACATAATTCGCTTTTTATTTTGTATTTTGTATTTTTGATAAAATTATAAATTATATAGAGCCAATCGTGTTTTTATGGAATAAATTGTATCCTAAATTCTGCAAAAAATAAAAGGAAAGTGTTGTTTTTTATATAGTTAAAAACCAAGCTCAAATCCTGTGTTTTTTGTTTTTGTGTTTTTACAAGCGCCAAGTAAAAGGTACTTGGCCAACTCTTTAGAAGACAAAAGGAGTCCACCACCAGGACATCCCGAGGGCAATTCGGTATCTCAAAATCGGTCCTTCGAGCCGGATAGGTTGGTGGATTATTAGCCTTTTTGGAAAAACCAGGATTCTCCAGGTGACACTTTTCCATTTCTATTACATTTGTTCTTGTAACATTTTATTTGTTACATATTACAAGAAAAGAAACTTCAATCATACAGTTTGAAAACCCTTAAATTGTACTTTAAAATTGAAGTTTTTAAATGATAATACCTTCTAATAATACATTTGTTATACAGTCCATTAAATCAATTAATATTGAACTGTATTATCAGTAAGGTGCGTGAATTGGATAGTGAAAATTTACAATATTGCACTATTTTGATTAGTATTATCGCAAAGGTGTTGAAATTTGCTAAAATCGATTCACAATTATACATAAAGGTGTGTGAATCGACTACGCTTTATTGATCGTATTGCCAACTTAGTTATGTAATTAGCTAAAAATTAGCAAAGGCACGAACCATATTGTTAAGTGGCTGCCTTGTTTATTAGAGCAACCAGTGCCTCGTTTCTGTAACTCTCGCATCGAGAAGTTTCTCGCATGAAACAGTGAAATTGAAGAATAAACAATGTGAATTGAAACAAAATATCATTTCTCACATGCAAGTGTTTCTGTAAGAAAATTTTGTGAGAACTATCTGTCATTTATGTTTTTTGAAGTAAGTTATTGGAAATTTGTGAGTAAAAGTGTTTCTGTAAGAAAATTTTGTGAGAAGTTTCTCACATGAACTGTCAAAAAAACTCACATTTTAAAACGGTGCGGAATGTAAAATTTTAATTAAAAAAATATTAATTTAACACGAATTCTAAGAAATAATGAAAAAGTAATGTTATATTTATAATTAATTAAGATTCAAATAAATATTGTTCACTAATTTTTTAGAAAATACGAGGAATTTCGGATATACAGAAGCAAATGCTAAAAAAGTACGTGGGCGTAAACTTAGAATTTGGCAAGGGCGAATTTAGTGGGATAATTTTTCGAACAATTTTCATTTAATTTCTATATTTTTTGTTTATTTATTCTTCGTTTATAAATTTATTCGTTTTCTTCTTTTAATTTTTATATTTTTGACAGCTGTTTTATTGGAAATTTCCAATAAAAAAGTAATTCGTGTAGCCTCTTCTCACTTTAAGTTACAGAAACACTTTTTACTCACAAATCGAGAAACGATGGAATTTTTTGTTTCACACTTCTCGATGTGAGAACTTCTCACTAAAAGTTACAGAAACGGGGTACAGATCTCATTTATATATCACATTTCATTTGTTTAAATTGTTTTAAATTTTTTGCAAAATTTGTTAATTTTTAAATAGAAATTTAGTAAAATATTGATTAATAGTGACTTACAAGGTGTTTGTAAGGAAGGACCAATTTGTTCTAATTTGATTTTTTACACATAGTAATTTGGAATTTTGTTTGCTGGTTTTGTGTAAAGAAAGCTCATCAAAATTTGTTGAAGAAGCTGTTTATATGTGGAGTTAGGAGTCTTTTTTGGAGTTGTGTTTTAAGGTGATTAGAAGGATTCTACACCTACCAAATATTTAAGTACTACATCAATTACATACTTATTTGTATCCAAGACTCGAGCAGCAGGTTGAAAGCACAATAATTGTCGGAGTGAGTAATGCGATTTTTTATGTAGTTTACAACTGGTGGTTGCAACAAAAGTATTACAAAATCTGTTGAGCAAATTTTTTCCAATGAGGTTGCCACCTTGATTAGTGGAAGACTTTGTTTAATCTCCTTTCCGTTAAAACTGAGTCTGCTAAAGAAATAAAGAGGTTGCAAAGAAACATAAATAATTGCATTCTTCTTGGGACCCTATTTTTGTATATCTTTGCTCTATAAATTTGCCTGTCTTTATGGGAACAAAATGTGGATAATACAAAAGAGATTCCCAAATAGCGCGAATTGGATAATTTTTTGGCATCGAGATTCCAATCATTGGAAACAGTATTCGATTTTAGACATTCTAGTCCAATGAAAACAGTCACAAATACTGATGCAGGATATTAGTAAATAGGACAAGGAACAACTAATTTAAATTTGACAATAGAGCTAATGTTGATAATAATAGAAGCTCTGGTGGACAATTTAAAACTTTAGAGGCTAAGGTATCGAAACCAAAATGTAATTTATGTCCAGGAGACCATTGGTTGAGAATGTGTCCTAAATATTTGGAAATGAATCCCGAGCAAAGATTTTTGGAAGTTAAAAAATTCAATCTTTGCATTAATTGTTTAAATGATGGTCACAAGTTAGACACTTGCACATGGAATTATGGTTGCTCGATATGCAAATTAAAACATAATACGCTTTTGCATCGAGATGTGTCTGGAGCATCTCCGACCGATAACCATAAAGATAATCCATGTTCCAGTCTAGCGGTTATGCAAGGGCCAACCGTTCAAAATTATTTTGCTGCTTCGGAAGAAAAGATTTTATTGGAAACTGCCATAGTAATATAATATCTTATGGTAAAGTTTTTTCGGTAAGGGCAATTATTGATCCAGGGTCGCAAAAAAGTTTCGTTTCGCAGAAACTTCACTTAGTGTATTTCGGCACTAAACGACGCGACACCAGGTCCTGTTTTAAAAGAATGTGACCTTACATTGGCCTCTCGCATCTATGTGAACTTCAATTTAAACCTAAGGGCGTTAGTATTGCCAAAATTAACAGGTAATTTGCCTAATGAAACAATCGATGTTTCTGGTTTGAGTTTGCCATTGGTTTGGCAATTGGCTGATCCAAATTTTGCAGAAAGTAGCAAACAGTAGAGAATATTTAAAGACCCAAAAGAAAAGTTTTAATTCTAAATGGCATAGAAAATGTATTGCAAACATAGAAAAACATAAACGTTTTGTACAACATAATTTGAAGATTGGCGACACTGATTCGTATCGAGACGATAATTTGTCGAAAAATAAATGGCATTTGGGCCATGTGGCTAATGTTTTTATGGACGAAACTGGTTGTATAAGAGAAGCTGAGTTAAAAACGAACATTGGTTGTTCTACTAAGATACCAGTGGAGAAGATTGTAAATCTTCCCACACACTAATTTTGTTTTAGTTTTTTTACAGTATCATGATCTATCATTGCGGTACATTTAGGATGTAATAATAACTCATTTGGAAAGTGCAGCGAATGCAATGACTACGAAAAGCGATTGCGCGGAGTTTTGGCTCATGACCATTGCGTACTTGTGGAAGTACGAGCACACAAGAAGAAGAAGAAGCGTCATCCAACCAAAAGAAGATGTCCATGTTTGAATAAATGTGCCCTGGTTTTAAGGATCTACGAAGTAGGAACCGTACTGGTATGAAAATAATGGATTTTGTATGGTAACCACGGTTCCGAAGCTAGTTGGTGGTCTGGTTTTTTAGTTACCAGTACCCCGCTATTCTAATGGTCATGGAAATGTGAGAACAGTTTCGTGTCATGCATTTGTTTTAATTGAAAACAAGGACCATAACACCGCTGCAAACAACGAATGCGAATAAAGGGAGCACCGTCGCAGGAACCATGTTGGTGCCCTCATACAACGTATGTACTAGGGTGATCGATTATTTGACATTTAAAAAACCGGTTGATATTTTTCAAATTCAGAAAAAAAAAAACGGTTAACCGGTTTTTCGTTATAAATAAAAAAATATATTTTAATTTGAAAAACTTAATGGTTATGTTTAAATTTGATTAATAAAACATGGCCCGAAATGATTTTTAACAGTTTAAAAGATTATAACTTTAGATCTAGTCGACTGATTTACATTACTTCTTTAATATAAAAAAATTAGGAAAAAGAGGGACACTTCTGTTAAACATAAGGTACTATGTAATCCTAGCTTATTTTAAAAGCCCTGTTTAGGAAATTTGCATAGGCATTCCAACACTTACATAAAATTTCAGACGTAAATTAATTATTGTAATTGGAATATAATTTTAAGATTGATAACATTTTCTCAAACAGTTATCAATTTTAGAAATAATTTTTTTTAATTAATTAGGAAAATCAAAAAAGTTTAACCAAAGGAGCTCTAGAAAAATATACGCTAGTTCCTCGACTCAAATATTTTTAAAATTTAGACGGGCTGTATTATTATTTACTTAAAAATTTCATTTAAATAATCTTTGAATACAAAGCAAATAAAACTATTCGAAACCGGTTTTTAAAAAGTGAAAAAACCGGGTTATTCGATATTCGAAAAATCAACATTAAGAAAAAACCGACACTGGTAAAGGAGAAAAAACCGGTTGAAAAATCGAGTCGATCACCCTAGTATGTACATTTATAACAGAATGAAATTCTTTGTGGTAATCATGGTTCCGAATGTGTCTTTGGATAAGTACGTATGGTACAATTTATTTGGATTTGGAATATTTGTTTTCGAATCAAGAATTAATAGTTTTGGTTTGTTCTTTCTTTATCTCCTTTTATTAAATAGTATGGAGTTTTTGGATTGCAGTACTGCAAGGGGCCGTGATGTTCAGGTTTGAACAGAGGTTTGCCCATCCCTGGTTTGCGTCAGATGGTGACGTTGCCAAAACCATATGAAATAATACGCAACTAGAGGCGCTATTGTAATCAGCTGTTATTCTTAAGCTTGACATTCGCATAGCTCTAAGCTTTGTATAGTTTTTGGCGGTACATTATTCGTTTGTCGACCATCATATAATACACATAGTTCGCTTTTTATTTTGTAATTTTGATAAAATTTTGAATTTTTGGTAAAATAATAAATAGTTTAAATTATATAGAGCCAATCGGGTTTTTATAGAATAAATTGTATCCTAAATTGTGCAAAAAATAAAAGGAAAGTGTTGTTTTTTATATAGTTAAAAACCAAGCTGTGTGTCCTGTGTTTTTTGTTTTTGTGTTTTTAACAGCGTCAAGTAAAAGGTATTTGGCCAACTCTTTAGAAGACAAAACCAGGACATCCCGAGGGCAATTCGGCAACTCAACACAGATATTCATATTTTTTGTATTTAATTCATATGGGAGGTGTCACGCCCCCTATTTCTAGTCCTCCCATTTTTCCTTCAAATTGTTTATATGAATTTCAATGTTGCCCGTACAAACTTTTAGAATTCTTGCTCTTATACTCTCCCAGATATACGATATTTTTTTATTTTATTCATATGGGAGGTGCTACGCCCCTATTTCTAATCCGCCAATTTATTATATTGTATGCTAACTGTAACTAAAATTAGAACTCAATATCACTAATATTTGATTAATGTCGTTCTAAAAGTGCCAAATGTCTCATTGTGCGCTCCTAAAATCAAGTCCGCAAATTTTTAACACAAATGTTGATATGGATGTCAAAGTTGTTTGTGCAAAATTTTAGAATTTTAGATCTAATAGTTTCTGAGATAAGCGAATTATTGTATTTAATTCATTTGGGAGGTGCTAAGCCGCCCTTATGTAAGTCCACCCATTTCTCTCCCAAATATTCACATGGATTTTAAAGGTCTTCGTGCAAAATTTTAAGATTCCAACTGCAATAATTTCCCAGATAAATTAATTTAAGTATGTAATTCCTATGTGGGTGCCACGGCCCATATTTCTAGTCCGCCAAATTTTTGTCCTAAATATTCATGTCGATACTAAAGAAGCTCCGAAAAAATTTGAGAACTGTAGCTGTTATACTTTTTCAAATATACTAATTTAAGATTTTTTATGTGGGATATGCCACGCCCACAGTAGCTAGGTGCCCATTTTGTCAACATGTGTTCATATGGATGTGAAAGTTGTTCATACAAAATTTTGGCAATCTAGCTGTTGTAGTTTCTAAAATATGCGACTTTTAATACTTATGATATATACTTGAATTTCAAAACAACAGGTAGCCTATAGTTCCTTTCAGATATACCAAAAGACATGTGAAAATTTCAAAAAAAAGCGGTTAGCGAGCGGCGAGAAAGGCCAAACACACAGACATACAGACAGACAGACAGACGACAGACAGACAGACAGACAGACAGACAGACAGAAGCAGACAGACAGACAGACGACGACGACAGACAGAAGACAGAAGACAGACAGACAGAGACCAGACAGACAGACAGACAGACAGACAGACAGACAGACAGACAGACAGACAGACATACGACAGACAGACAGACATACAGACAGACAGACAGACATACAGACAGACAGACAGACAGACAGACAGACAGACAGACAGACAGAACATACAGGACAGACATACATACAGACATACAGACATACATACATACATACATACATAATACATACATACATACATAAATACATACATACATACATACAGACATGAATTACATAATACAGACATACATACATACAATACATACATACATACATTACATACATACATACATACATACATACAACATACATACATACAACCTACATACATACATACATACATACATACATACATACATACTACATACATACGATATACCTCATTTTGAAGGAATCGACCCCTCAATAAAATGTTAAGTTACTTGAGTCCTACATTAATTTTTACTATTTTTAAAAATTTTTAAAATTTTATAAATAATAAGTATTGACTCTTTGATGGATTTTGGAATAATTAGCCAAAGTGGAGAAGATGCCAGAAAGCGATTACATAATTTGAAAACATTTCTTCAATATTTTAAAAAGATAAGAAGGATTTTGAAAAATTAAAAATTTTTCGCAAAATAAATGTTATATGTCCCATTCAAGTGGCAGAAGTGTACGTCAGAAAAAACGAATGAATTAGTGAGAAAAAGGTTAAAGTTATTCTCTGCAATATAGAAGGAAAATTGCTTTTTTAAAGTGCCTTGTAACAAAGATGTCACTTTAATTTGAGAATTAGTGAGAAAGAGAATATGAAAAATATGTTAAATTTCAACTAGTGAGAGGAAATAATTCTCTGAGAGAAAACGGCAATTTTATTGAGAGAATAATTAAAAAAATCTTTAAAATTTAAAAACGAGCAAACGAACGAAAACAAACGAAACATTTCGCAAACGTTTGCATAATGTACAAAACAGGGATGGCAAATGGAATTTTCAAATTGTACAAAATAGCTTTTAAAATGTATACATTTTTGAATCCGATTGTACCAAATCTATATTATTGCAACTTTATATTAGGTAGGTAGGTAAGGTAGGTCGATAGGAGGATGTATACTACATCAAATCCGAAGAAATACACCTAGGCCACTATCGGGCCTGTTGTGCGCTCCTTATCATGAAAAAAAAAAACTGAAAGAATTATTTTTCAGTGTTCAGAAACTCAGTTTCCTGAACGTAATTCCTAAGAATCTTCCAATCAGTGTTAGTCAGGAATGTTATTTCCGGAATAACATCACCTCCAAGATACTTGGATCTAAGTTCGACGAATGCCTGGCAGTGGTAAAGAAAGTGCTCCAGAGTTTCACTGTCCTCTCCACATCCTCTACATTCGTCTGAATCCGCACGTCCAATTTTGCATAGATGTGCTCATAGTCCTTTAGTCCTATGTACCATCATACTAACTTCAGACTTGCTCATTTTAAGGAGATTTTTCGTCTTACTCTCATCAGGGTCACCCCATAGGATCTTCGTGGTTCTACCCACTGTTTCATTATTCCAAGAGGCCTTATGGGATTCTCTCACCCTTATTTTGAGTTCAGCTTTTGTTGCGTCGAATGGTTTTGCGTTTGTCAGGTTAACTGCCTCGAGCTCCCTTCCCTTTAAAGCTATTACATTCGCCCTTTCGTTACCGACTACTCCCGAGTGGGCTGGTACCCATATGATGTGAACCTCTGGAAGGGTACTCAGTTAAAGCTTTCTTACAATCCAGTACGGTCTTATATTTAGTTCTATCGCCTGATATCGCCCTAATTGCCTTCTGGCGGTCGGTAAACATATTAAGCGCTGTGGGCGCCATATTTATTCTAATCCAATTAACGCATTCCGTTATTGCTCGTACTTCTGCCTTGAAGCTGGTGTTATGATTTGGTAAACGGTGGCATAATTCTGTTTCTGGGTCTTCAATATAGAACCCCTGGTCCACTTTGTCCCCCAATTTAGAGCCATCCGTGTAAAAACGGATTCCTAATGGTATTTGCTCTAATGTTCCGCTTGACCAAGACATTCTATCTGGGATCAGCGTTTCAAAGTTGCCGACATATTCTGTGTCTGGTATACGATCAGGCACGTCCGATGATTGTGTATAACCTTCCAATGTGTCCAGTATACATTGGTGACGTGTCCTATAACCGCTTTTGGCCAGTTCGCCTAAAGTTCGGCTGTAAGCGCCGCCTCATATCTTAAATATGTTTCAATAGGTGGAATATCTAGCAACGTTTCCAGAGCCTTGGTTGAAGTAGTACACATGGCACCACTTATACCCAAGCAACATGTACGCTGAACTCCCTGTAGTAGTTTGATATTGCACTTTTTGTCTAAAGCAGTCCACCAGATTATTGAAGCATAAGCTAGAATTCGTCTAATTACACTTTTATAAAGCCAATTTGTCATAGTAGGACTAAGACCCCATTTCATGCCCATAGTTCTCCTACATATCGCCCAGCACCTTTGTGCCTTGTTGATCCTATCCTCTACGTGGTGTCTCCATTTTAATTTCCGATCGAGAATTACACCTAAGTACTTAACTTTGTCTGTAACTGGTATCTTCTTGCCCAGGAAGAAGCAGGGTTCAGTGTACGTAGAAATTTTTGTCTTTCTTGTGAAACGACAGATTTCCGTCTTCGCCGGGTTAACATTGAGGCCTCTCGGTTGAGCCCAGCTCAAGCCCGTATTCAAAGCCTCCTCAGCTCTTCTACACAAGTAATTTGGATCCTTTCCCTTTAAAAGTATTACGACATCGTCTGTATAGCAGACAGGTCTAAGTCCTTTGTCAGTTAGGGTCCTGAGGAGGCTATTAATCGTGGTAACCCAGAGTAAAGGTGACAAAATGCCACCCTGTGGTATACCGCGAAATACCTTTTTCCTGATAGTTATATCGTACATCTCGCAGCTTATCCATCTGTTCCTTAGCATGTAGTTGATCCAGTTACGGAGCACCCGGTCAACATAAAACTGGTCTAGGGATTGGATAAGAGTATCAGTGTGCACGTTATTGAAGGCGCCTTCGATGTCAATGCATACCGCCAGTGTATACAGTTTGCTATCAAAGGATGCACCTATGTAGTGGGCAACTTCGTTTAAAGCGGTTTCCACCGATCGTCCCTTTACATAAGCATGCTTTTTAAATTTTAGGTCTTTGTCGGGTATACTGCTTTTCACCATACTATCAACTATCCGTTCCAAGGTTTTAAGTAGGAAGGACGTAAGACTTATCGGTCGATAAGACTTAGGTGTCGAATAGCTAGGTTTCCCTAGTTTAGGTATAAATATTACCCTTGCATCCTGCCATTTAATGGGAGTATATGTGAATTTCAAGCATGCAGTGAATATCTGAGACAGATGTACGGAAACCAGTCCCGCCTCCATCTGTAAGAGTGCCGGGAAAATGCCATCCGGCCCTGCAGCTTTATAGGGAGCGAAGCTTTTGATTGCTCCTTTAGCCGTATCAGATGTAATTACAATTTCCGTGTTAGCCTCCCCTTCCTCCAATATCGGTTCATCTATGTTATTCGATATACCGGGTGGAAAATGAGAATCCATTAGGAGTTTCATTGTCTCCTCCATATCCTCCAGCCTCCTTCCCGTATCATCGACCATAGATTCTGGTTGGACATGAGTTTTGGATAGGAATTTTTTTTATCTTCGATACGTCATTAACGCTGTCTACCTGTTCACAGAAAAGTTTCCAAGAGTCTCGTTTGGCTTTACGAACAATTTTCTTATATTCACCAAGTTTACTACGATACTCATCCCAGTATACTGCGGTCTTTTTTACGCCGTGTCCGGTTAAATAGTTTGCGAAGAGTCTTACCAAGGTTCCGGATCTCCCCGGTTATCCAGGGTTTCTCCTGGGCAGATCTCCGCTCTCGCAGAGGGCAGCTGTCCTCGAACGATTCAACCAAGGTACTTGTGAGCATTTCTACTTTGGCGTCTATGTACTCTTTATTTCGACATTGAAAAGTGTTCTGACATAAACGTTTCTTTAGTAAGGAACCGAACATTGTCCAATTAGTTTTAGACTTATTTCGAAACTTTATCGGCTTTGGTGGGGGCCGTAGTATTTTGAATCTTATGTACCGATGGTCAGAAAAGGAGTGCTCGTCCGAAACTCTCCAATCCTGAATTTCGTTTATAAACTCTTCTAAACATGTAGTTATATCTAATACTTCTTCTCTGATTCTATTGACGAAGGTAGCTTTATTACCTAAGTTCGATGTGATCAAGTCTTTAGTATTAAGGAAATCCATAAGGGCTTGTCCCCTGCGATTTATTTATACTACCCCAAGCTACATGGTGGGAGTTGGCATCACAACCTATTACAATTTTCTTATTTTGACTTTGTGCCTCTTCGACCAGTTTCATCAGCTCCGACGTTGGTGGTAGTGTCGGAGAATCGAAAGGCAGGTAAACAGATGCAAGTTATATGTTGCCACAACCTTGCTTCAGTACCGTTGCATCCGATGTGGATAATCCTGTTGAGAGGAGAAAACATAAATTCTTGTGACATAAGATACATGTTTTCGGTCGAGACCCTGTATCAGCGTAGAAAAGTTGGAAATTTACGTGATTTAATCCAGAAACCTTGTTGTGAATCGTCCAAGGTTCCTGGATTAAAGCTATATGTATCTTACCTGAGTTAATTTTAGCCATCAGAGCGTTGGTAGCCGTCTCGCTCCGATGGAGGTTTATTTGGATAACCTCAATCATTATCATTCATTTAAACTGTCTTCCAGCGAGCTAGTGATCACATCCCCGCTCGTTGGATTTGACTCCTCCGGGTAACTTGAAATGGCAATTGCTGCAGTGGGTACCATTGACGGCACTGCGGTGTCCTTATCAGGCATAGGAAGAGCAGTCTTTTTAATCGACACTTTCCCAATTTTGGACAGCACTGCTGTTCTGTCTTCTGGCGAGTGAGTGATTTCCTCCTCGCTTTTAGGATTTGACTCCTCAAAATTACCAGTACTTGCTAATGATGCTTTGGGTACCGTCTTAGGTGTTTTAGTGTCCTTATCGGGGCCGGTTTTGACATCCCTTTCAATCGGCACCTCCCCAATTTTGGAAACGGCAGCTGCACCTTCTTTTGGCGAGGTAGTGGTATCTTCCTCGCTTTTAGGATTTGACTCCTTAACGTTATCAGTAGTTGCTACTCATGCTGTGGCCTTAGGTATTTTAGTGTCCTTTTCGAGGCTTGTTGTAACAGCCCTTCCAATCGGCACCTTCCCAATTTTGAATATGACAGCTTTAGAGGCGAAGTAAACCCTACCTTTATTCTTGGCAAGATTAGCCATAGATTTCTGGTCGATACCTATTACAAATAAAGTTCCCTCAGGTTCTTCTTTCCTGTAAAAGACGTCCCATTTTTCCACGGCCGGCTCAGCATTTTGACCACCAAGAATTTCCAGTATACGTTCATTAGCCAGTTTACTACCCCATCCTTTTATGTATACAGTGGACTTTAAGAGCACCGGAAGCTCGCTCTTTTTTGCCAGTCCCAGCTTAGCGCCGTCCCAGGGAGGAGAGATACTTTCCACCAAGTTCTTTAGGGTGCTAACACATTGGTGAGATGCCAACCTCATCAACATCACTCCCATTCGGAACTCGCAGCTCTCGCTCTCTATTGGTTGTTGAAGTGATTGCATGGTCCACTATCTTATTGTTCACCAGATGTTTTACCTTACTCTGTTGGTCTATTGGAATTTTGCCTGTCGGATTACCGGCATCGTAAACTGCATAGCAGAGATCGTCCCGGTGTCTTCTTTTGGCAACTTTGGCGTAAGATGGCGGATCTTTTCCTTTTCTACTGTCTAGCCTATCTTTCCTCGCTTTTCGGGACTTCTTTTGAGATACCCTTACCTTCGAGGTTGATTTCGCCGACGTGGTCGTCTTCGGGATATCTATCTTGGCGTTGTCACCCTTACTCTCAGGATTCTGACTTGAGGTTCCTTTGAGTGAAGTATGGTTTGGCTTCGACTGTGTATTAGAAGACGGGGAGCTCTTTTTCTTCTTAGGTTTATTCTCAGTTGGCAACTCTTCGGGAGACCTGATCCTCTATTATTATCTATTATAACTATTATTTCCTGAAGCATCTTTTTCAGCTTCCTCCTCTGTGCTCCAGATAGTCTTTTCTTAGTAATAGGTAGTTTAGCTATGCTATCACTCACCTGTTTCACCATTTGCCCTACTTCATCCTTTTTTGGATTTGCTATAATGGTGTTGTTATTATCTTCTGAGGATTCAGAGTCGGAACCTTCACCTATATTTAATGGCTGAGGTAGCTTAGTGCTGCCTCCGAGTACATCCTTCTCTTTCACCCCTATGTTTTTGCCAATCGCATGCTGTACACTTGACGAATTGTCCGCCACGGAGGCCAAAGAGCAGGATGGATTGCAGGATGACGACGATACGTGACTCGCGAGTGGATCAACACTTGCCGCCGGTACTGGGTTATTTTGGCCCTGCACCGTAACTTTCATCTTTTTATTTTTATTTTCCATGTTGTTTTTTTTCCAGTTTTTGGTCCGCGGGAATATAATATTCCCAGGTGGTGGACAATCTGCCCTCCCTCAGCTTGATTCAAACTAAAACTGGGGGAGGACAGATGGTCCATCACCACTCCCTATCCGCCACCCGGGGACGCGCTCGGTAGGAAAAACGGGAAAACTCCCCCGAGAAATTTATATTAACAATACAAAAGCATATTTGAAGGGCTTATTGCAGTAAATCGACATTAAAGTTTAAAAAAATAGGAATTTTTTAATTTGTACTTTAAACACGCTTAATAATCATATAAGGTCGATAACTATCTTATGCCAACAGATGGGTATCATAAATAAAGTGGATACCACTGTTTAACCAAAAAATTGTGGCTTATCAAGTTATTGCCTAACAATAATTGAAACTTTTTAGTTTCAAAAAACAAGTTCTAGTACATTTTCAAAGTGGCTTATCATGTTCTTGCAACAAAAAAAAATATATATATATTAATTTTATTTTCAATAATAATTTTATGAAATTTAAAATATAATTTTTAGTTTCTTTTTCATATAGAATAAATTTGGCTAAATATACTTAGCTAAATTGTTCTGCAGTAAAAGGCAGGCCCTGTAATATGATTCGGTATAGGGAAAAAATATTTGAATAGAATGACAAAACACATTGGTTTGGATTTTGCCCTGAATATTCAGATTAAAATTTAAGATAATCTTGCGCTTATTCTGCATAGTTGATTTTCTGCTTCTTGGTCATCATTTTCAACATCTGAACCAATTTTGATGCATGTTACGTCAGAAGTCTTGCACGGATTTTAGAAAATTCAAGTTCATTGTTCAAAAAAGGTTTCGATATGCATTTTATATAACAGGCGTTATAATATTAGGCTTTTTTATAAGCTGATGATTGTGACATGTTTTGCAAAGATTATAGGATATGCTCTTTGGTAATTTGGTATGATAAATATGATTTTATATTATGTACATAGTTTGAACATTATATAACCCTTTTTCCCGAAATGGAAGTCAATTTAAACACAAAATTTATTGATGTTTTGCAATCAAACATTTTCCAAACAGCAAGAACTTGGTAAGTAACACAATTATAAATTAAATTATTTTTAGTATAATAATACTTGGCTTACCTCGTTTTATCCTAACAACATCAAAAATTACACGATGTGACAAAATTACAAAAAATCAATACATTAATCACGAGACCTAGTGAAGTTGGTAGGTCTAGTAGAGTAGATTACAGTACCATTTTTAGAATCTTCAATATACCCTAAAAATCGGAAGATATTGGAAAAAAACGCTTTTTGTTGAATAGACGGACCAAAAAAATTATATCTCAAAATTTTCTTAAGCGATTTAATATTTTTCAACTGTTTTCTAAAGAGTTTGCTTTTGTACTTTTCAAAAAGTACACACACTTTCATATTTTTTAAGGAAATGTGTAAAATATTTAGATCTATATACAAATTTTTATATTTTTTTTTTTCAATTTTTTTACGATTCTATTTTTGTCAGTTTTTATCAGATTTCTATGTTTCATATTTTATTTTGTTCATAAAAATATGGTCTAAAATAAAAAAATATTTAAAAAATATGTTTTCAAATAAAGTGTGGGTAAAAATTTGTATTTAGATCTAAATATTTTACACATTTCCGTAAAAAATATAAAAGTGTGTATACCTTTTAAAAAGGACAAAGGAAACTGTTTTCAAAACAGTTGAAAATATTAATTCGGTTAAGAAAATTTTGATATATAATTTTTTTTTTTTTGATCTGTTTAGTCAACAAATAGCGTTTTTTCTTCCGATTTTTAGGGTATATTGAAGTTTCTAAAAATGGTAAAATGATCCTAGATGAGTAGGTCTATAAAAAGCATTATATCGCGTAATGAGTGTTTTTGAGTTTCACACAGTGTAATTGATATGTGTGTGAAAGGTTTAAGGAAATACAAATATGTATATTCTTGTAACTAATTTTACTAAAGATAATTTTACTAAAGATAACGCAATTTGTTAAATATGTACGGTTAAAGTGATTTTCGAGAAGTGACCTATTATGAGATAAGTGACCAATTGTAGACCGATCGTAAAAAAAATTCCACCTACATTTCTGTATATAAAAGCAAAATATCTACCGATCTAAATAAACTTTAAAATACAAATTATAAATTACAAAAGTATAATATTTCTGCCAAATTTTGTATGGATATCATCATTTGGTAATCTTTGACATCCATAAGATTATTTTCAGACAAAATGGGCGGAATGGCAATAGTGGGCTTGGCACCTTCCATATGAAGAAAATATTATATAAGTATATCTGAGAAAATATAAATATAACATATAATTTTGTCGGAACCACTTTAGTGTCAATATGATTACTTAAGGAAAAAGAGGGCGGACTAGAAGTAGTTTTTGTTTTTAATTCCCATATAAATTAAAAACAAAAACTCGCTTATCTGGGAAACTATTAGAGTTAAAATATTAAAATTTTTCACGAAGAACTTTAACATCCATGTAAACATTTTGGGTAATAAATTGGCGGACTACCAAATGCGGGGCGTTGGTCCTCCTATATGAAAAAATATACAAAAATTCAGTTATCTGGGAAACTAATAGAGCTAGCTTCTTAAAATTTTGCACGAAGAACTTTAATATTTATCTGAACATTTTGGGGAAAAGGGCGGACTTTCATTAGGGGAACTTGGAACCCGCCCCATATGAATTAAATAGAAAATTTCGTATATCTGAACCTCCCATATGAATTAAATAGAAAAAATCGTATGTCTGGGAAACTATTAGAGCAAAAATCCTTTGACATCCTTTGTCAACATTTGGGAAATAAATTGACGGACTAGCATATTGGAACCTCCCATATGAATTAATTATAAAAATTCGTATATCTGAGAAACTATCAAATTTTTCATAGGTTACATTAAAATCTAAATAAACATTTGGATAAATTGGCGAGCTTGCAATAATTTCTGTGGCATCCCCAATATGTAAAAAATTTATATCTGAAAACTATTATAGTTAGAATTTTCAAAATCGTAAAGTGTTTTTTTTTTATTTCCATTGGTAATGAGTTATGAGCTATTAAGTGTTTTTCTGAAGGGGACCGTGTGTAGGAGCTACGACCAAATATGGACCGATCCGGAATAAATATATACAGTAACATTTCCGTATATAAAAGACATATTTGTGCGATATCTTGTATGGATATCTTAATTTAGTAATGAGTTATGTGCGTATAAGTTATTTTCGGGAAGGGACCTTGGATGGGAGCTATGACCAAAAATGGACCGATCGTGAATAAGTTTTAAAATAACATTTTTGAGTACAAAAAGTAATATATGAGACAAATTTTGTAAGGATATTATTATATGGTAATGAGTTACGTGCGTTTAAGTATTTTTCTGAAGGGGACCTTGTATGGCAGCTACGACCAATTATGGACCGAAAAGAAATATTTGTGCCAAATCTTGTATGGATATCTCAATTTAGTAATGAGTTATGTGCGTTTAAGTGATTTTCGGGAGCGGACCTTGTATGCGAGCTATGACCAAATATGGATCGATCGTGAATAAATTTCAAAATAACATTTTTGAGTACAAGAGTAACATTTTTGCCAAACTTTGTATAGATATTATTATTTGGTAATGAGTTATGTGCATTTCAGTGTTTTTCTGAAGGGGACCTTGCATGAGAGCTACAACCAAATATGGACCGATCCGAAAAACCATCTACGGTAAGATTTTTGAATATAAAAGAAATATTTGTGCCAAATCTTGCGTGGATGGAGCTAGGACCTATTATAGACCGATCCAGACAGATCTTCTGTATGAATTCTTTTCACATAAAACTTTAATGTGTAAAATTTTGTGAAGATATCGGCATTCTAACGAAAGTTATTAACAATAAACTCATTTTCCGGGAATATGTACAACTTTGGAAAATTAAGAACATTTTGGGTGAATTTGGATAAATTCTACTGCTTCGTTTTATCGTGAGCGTGTTTTACACAGATAGACGGACATATCTAGATCGACTCAGAATTAGATAATTTTGATATACATATATACTTTGTTGGGTCTCAGATGAATATTTCTTGGTGTTACACACGGAATGACAAAGTTATATATACCCTCTATTACCACTGATGGTGGTGGAGGGTATAATAATCTATCAGAATTGACAGAATTTGGATCAAGTGCCATTCTAACTTTTGGAAAACCTTGATTTAGGTTATCATATGGTCAGGAATCCTCGACTGTAATTATATTTTTATTCTTTGTGGTGGGTACATAACACTCTAGTTAAGGGTTGATTTAACTCCTCCCTGTTATAAATGTTCTACAATTGGATAAAAAAACAATAAAATATAGAGAAAACAATTCTATTGGGTAAAACAATAGCAACTATTTACATTAACATGTAAAAAATTAGAAGAAAAGCGGAAGTGGACAGCCAAATGATATCCTACACAAGATACGAATAAAAATGTCTTTATTTTTCATAATAAAGCGTTAATATTAAATTTTACACCTCTTATTTTTTTTGAAAGAGGCTTTATATGGGGCTCGGTGCAAATATGGACATATTATGCCCATTATATGTTTTCTTAATTTTTAGGTATTTAATTTTAATTTTTTAAATTTTAATTTTTTAAATTTTAATTTTAAAGTTTTATTTCTTTTCACATTCACCCTAACTCTTGAGTTAATATTTTCATAATATGTCCTTGTTGTATTTTTGTAGTTTTACTAGCTATACCAAGTGTGCCGTACTACCCTTAAAGCAATGTAAATAAAAAAGAAAATTTACGATTTTAAAAATTCTAACAATAACATATTGGGGATGCCAAGTTCGCCAATTTATCCAAATGTTAATTTAGATTTTAATGTAACCTATGAAAAATTTTAATAATATAATAATTTCCCGGATATACGAAATTTTGTTTAAATGTTCGCATGAATGTCACAGTTTTTCATGTAAAATTTGAATTTTCTAGCTCTAATAGTTTCTCAGATATACGAATTTTTATATTTAATTCATAAGGGAGGTTCCAATTTGCTAGTACGTCAATTTATTACCCAAATGTTGGCATTAATGTCAAAGTATTTTTGCTCTAATAGCTTCCCAGACATACGATTTTTTATATTTAATTCATATGGGAGGTTCCAACCACCCCTAAAGAAAGTGCGGCCATTCTCCCCAAAATGTTGAAATAAATGTTAAATTTCTTCGTGCAAAATTTTAAGATTTTAGGTCTATTAGTTTCCCAGACAAACGACAACTCTAATTAGTTGTTATTGCAAATTTGAGGATTTTAGCTCTAATAGTTTCTCAGATGTACGAAATTTTCTTTTTAATTCATATGGGGGGGTTGGTTCCAAGCCACCCTAATAAAAGTCCGCCCTTTTTCCCCAAATATGTTCAGATAAATATTAAAGTTCTTCGTGCAAAATTTTAAGAAGGTATCTCTTTTATTTTCCCAGATAAACGAATTTTTGTGTATTTTATACATTTGGGAGGAGCATCGCCCCCCATTGGTACACAGAAGCAAAAATTTACCTAAATACTGCAAAACGGGGTGTAAATATGAAGATATTTTGTTATTATACAGCCAACTAAAATTTTATTACAGATTTGTTCGCTAATTTTTTGTATTTTAGTAAATAGTTAATATGAAGAAATTTCTTCATATTTACTAATATCGTTTCGTTGTTTAGGGGTGGTACATATGAAGAAATTTTAGTTAAATTAACTAATATTTTTTATTCATTATAACTAATTGTGGTAGTTAATTTGAATATATTTTTTAGTTGTTTTTGAAGAAATTTCTTCAATTTAACTAATGAATTTAGTTCTCATTAATAATATTTTTATTCATAATGAAGAATTTTTCTTCATTTTTGCTACCCTATTTTTGTTAATACTAAATCCCAGTGAACATTTTCTTTCACTGTCGGAGACAATGTTTATATAAATTATAAACAGTAAAGCATTTTTAAATAATTTCTGTAAATTCTTGTAATTTTTCTTTGCTATTTATAAGTTATATAAAGTTGTCATTGATAATAAAAGAAAATGTTATTGACAAAATAAAATTGAACAAAGCAAACTTTTATAATTAACATAAAAGTAAAAATGTATTATAAAAATTAATATAAATGAGTACATTGATATTTATAAATATTTAATACATGCAAAAATAGATACGTATGTATATGTATTCATAAAAATAAAAAAAAATAAATTAAATACTATTCCACTGCTTTAAATAAAAGCTAAAAAAATAATTTCCAAAATAATATATATATATACATATATATATATATATATATATATATATATATATATATATATATATATATATATATATATATATATATATATATATATATATATATATATATATATATATATATATAAGTTTGTATTTTAGCTTAGTTCACACCTATCAAATATATGTATGTATGTTAAAAACGTAACCATTATTTTTAGTAAAAATTTAACATTTTTATAGACGTTTTAATATGTAAACAATACGATTTTAAGTGCCATGTCGTTTTTTATTAAATGTTTCATAGATATGAACTTAGCTTTAAACATAAATTATTTATAAATATTAAAAAAAATTCAAAATTATTTGTAAACATAAAAAAATTATTCTTAGAAAATTAAGTAACAATACAACTATTTCAAATTTGAAATTAATGTATTAACTTGGGTACTACTACAATCAATATTTGTCGAAATATTACATAAGTGCTTTTGAATAAACGACCCAACTAACAAAGATTCTTTTGGATACTCTAAATTAAATACAAAAAATATTTTAAAACAGATATCAATTGCTTTTAATGCGGAATGCATTCGGTATTTTATGCCTTCAACATATGTAAATCACGATTTCTTTTGGTTCTAATATTGAACCTGAAATTAAAATCGACGGCTGAATTTTAAGGCTTATTTAATATTTTTTCGTCAATTCTTCTTCACAAGCGCACAGTGGTATAGGAAAAAAAAAAGAGGGAAATAATTCGGTAACTTCTAAACGGTTAATCCGATTTTAATGAAATTTGGTATGCACAAAGAGGAGGTGTTGTCGAGTTTAGGTTTTGAATTTGGACCTTATAGGCCAACCAGGGGCCCGGCGGGGGGTCCTCAAATTAGGACACCTCGGCTATGTTAAATTTTTAAAACGATCCTATTTCTTCATTTGAGTTCCGATTTAAAAAAAATTTCGTATATAGAATCTCCTCATCGAGCACTATAAAAAATGTCGTCGTAGCAGTAAATTATCTCTTATAGTTTAGGAGATATTCGCATTTGAATATTAAAATTTTAAAATTTTTACCGTCCTTACTTTAGTTTTTTTGATAATAGCAGGTCCAAATATTTCCGATTTTCGCCATTTTTTTTTATTTGCTTAACAACAAGTTTATATACCAAGCAGTGAAAGAATTATGTAAAAATCATGACTGAGTCCAAAGTTATAGGCATTTAAATTTAAAAAATTAAAAAAAGGCGATTTTTTGTCATTTTTTTGGGAAAAAAGTATCTTTTTCTTTTTAAGTTATCTAAAAAGTTTCTAAGAAGATGTATATAGAATTTATACTTTTTGGAAAGCTGACTTTACATAAAATACGATAAATGAAACAAAACCTAAAAATTTTTGATACCGAGGGGACCAGGTCCATCCAAAAAAACCCTATTTTTTATGGAAAATTAAATTTTGAGCAAAAATTCTCAAATCGCATAGTCGATATCAAATTATAGTGACCTGTTTTATATGACCCAATAAGTTCTTAATCATTTTGTAACGGGTTTCGATAACCCCGCCCCTGGTATGGATATAATAGGCAAAAAACCAAAAAATCCCACTTTTGGGATTTTTTAAAACTTTTTTGGGAATTCCGGGATTTCTAATAAGAAAATTGAAAATTTTTATTTAATTTTGGATTTTGAGTAAAAAAATCTACCTAACTGTAAAATTTAATCAAAAAATATTCATAAATAAAATTTTTATTGCAATTTGAAAAATTTGTATCTTCGCAAAAACTGAATAAAAAACATTTTTTAATTTTTTTTTAAAAAAAAGTATTCCGCGAATTTTTTTAATTTTCAAAAATTATATACAGTTTTGAAAAATAGACAAAATTACCTTTCCATTGATATATAACATGCCTACCTAATGTTTTTTAAGTGACAAATTAATTAGGGAAAACTCAACATCTTTTAGAAAATTTACCTAGCACTATTATTTTCATCCATATATGTAACAAATTTAAGAGTTAACCTTATGGATGAAAATAATAGTGCTAGGCAAATTTTCTAAAAGATGTTGAGTTTTCCCTAATTAATTTGTCACTTAAAAAACATTAGGTAGGCATGTTATATATCAATGGAAAGGTAATTTTGTCTATTTTTCAAAACTGTATATAATTTTTGAAAATTAAAAAATTCGCGGAATACTTTTTTTAAAAAAAATTAAAAAATGTTTTTTATTCAGTTTTTGCGAAGATACAAATTTTTCAAATTGCAATAAAAATTTTATTTATGAATATTTTTTGATGAAATTTTACAGTTAGGTAGATTTTTTTACTCAAAATCCAAAATTAAATAAAAATTTCGAATTTTCTTATTAGAAATCCCGGAATTCCCAAAAAAGTTTTAAAAAATCCCAAAAATGGGATTTTTTGGTTTTTTGCCTATTATATCCATACCAGGGGCGGGGTTATCGAAACCCGTTACAAAATGATTAAGAACTTATTGGGTCATATAAAACAGGTCACTATAATTTGATATCGACTATGCGATTTGAGAATTTTTGCTCAAAATTTAATTTTCCATAAAAAATAGGGTTTTTTTGGATGGACCTGGTCCCCTCGGTATCAAAAATTTTTAGGTTTTGTTTCATTTATCGTATTTTATGTAAAGTCAGCTTTCCAAAAAGTATAAATTCTATATACATCTTCTTAGAAACTTTTTAGATAACTTAAAAAGAAAAAGATACTTTTTTCCCAAAAAAATGACAAAAAATCGCCTTTTTTTAATTTTTTAAATTTAAATGCCTATAACTTTGGACTCAGTCATGATTTTTACATAATTCTTTCACTGCTTGGTATATAAACTTGTTGTTAAGCAAATAAAAAAAATGGCGAAAATCGGAAATATTTGGACCTGCTATTATCAAAAAAACTAAAGTAAGGACGGTAAAAATTTTAAAATTTTAATATTCAAATGCGAATATCTCCTAAACTATAAGAGATAATTTACTGCTACGACGACATTTTTTATAGTGCTCGATGAGGAGATTCTATATACGAAATTTTTTTTAAATCGGAACTCAAATGAAGAAATAGGATCGTTTTAAAAATTTAACATAGCCGAGGTGTCCTAATTTGAGGACCCCCCGCCGGGCCCCTGGTTGGCCTATAAGGTCCAAATTCAAAACCTAAACTCGACAACACCTCCTCTTTGTGCATACCAAATTTCATTAAAATCGGATTAACCGTTTAGAAGTTACCGAATTATTTCCCTCTTTTTTTTTTCCTATACCACTGTGAAGCGGCTACTGTGTTTCCATCAATAAAAAAGCTTCGTTGTCTCGTATGGTAAATCTAGTACATTTTTTTCCCATTTGAAACATTAAACGTTTTGAAAACAAATAATAGTAAAATAATTTTTAAAGTTATTTTCGATTAAAATATTTAAACACTTTCTTTCACTTATGTTATCCATTTGTTTCATATTTTGGAATAAATGTTTACAAGATTGGTCCTTTATGCAAACACGGAGTCAATTTTTAAGCAGAAAGTTTCGAAATTTTCATGAAAACACTCTGCTTTTGGATTTAATTTAATGAATAACTTACCAATTTATAACCCAATGGCTTTTTATACCGTGACCATTTATTTAATATGTCAGAAGTACATTTCGCATGTGCCACATCGTGTAGTCGATAATTTTTTGTGTCACTCCAATGGCTTTCAACTTCGGCCCAAGTGCAGTTGTCCGTAAGCAGTGCTTCAATACTGTCTTCTATGTTTTCTTCTGGGACATCTAAAAATATACTTTTGTAAGGTAAATTTTCTTATACCACATTAACACTGCATCAAAATCTAGTATTATACACTTAATATTTTTAGGTAGATTTAATGTTTTTAATAAGTATTTTTCCAAATTGTGTTTGATATTTTTCAATTTATTATATTGTTGACATTTTGATTTTTTTTTTGTTTTGTCTTATTGTCTTTTTTCTTGTGCAGCAGTATTATTTATGAAAAACAGAGTTGCATCACTAAAAAGTAGAGTAGATGTTGCGAAAATCTACTTTCGAAATAGATTTTGTTTTTATGGGACAATCAACTAGAATTGGCTCAAAAGTACTAGATTTCTTTGCAGTGTAAATAGGCTATTAGACGAAAAAATTCTCTTACCTAGATTTAAAATTCGTTTGTTTGCATCCAGACTTTTATTGGAATAAGGTCTCATTTGGACTATGCCACCTTGTTTCAGCTTAGGATTCGACTAACAGTTCATTAAGCAGTAATATTACTTCCGAAGATTCTGGTAAAACAAATATTTCTTTTAATTCAAAAACACTTTGACTTTTGGAAAACTTCGTTAAAATATTACCTTCTTTAAATTTTGTTCCCTTATATATTATTTGATGTATTTTTGGGGCTTTAATTTTAGTTTTTCAAATATTATATTCGCATTCTTACTATTTAACTTATGGGATTCTTCGAATATTATTTCATTTTTATCGGGTGTCATAAGCAGATGAGAAAATTTAAATTGATATTTTTTACCTAAAGTTAACAAAATATTATTTCTTGATGTCCTAACATTAGCATAAGTCTTGACTTCCTTATGCTTGCCCTCAAATCTAAAACACCAAAAATATTTTGGTGGACCAGAATTTTCTATTATAGTTGGATAGTGAATTAGTAAATGATGTTTTGGCTTCAAATTGTCTGAAAACAGAGCAACATATTTTTCATTGTCTGTAGATAAACAACTTTTAAGTAGTAACTCAATAATTTTTAACAAAATTTTAAAAAAATACCAAACTTTATCATCTTCAGCTATCAAATCTCCTATTATTAATGGGAAAAGTCGAATAAAGCCTTTCATTTCACTTGCTGTCATTTTTAAGCGGTTTTGATTTAAATATGTCTCAAGAATTGGTTTTGAAAAGTTTTCTATTTCTAGTTGTCCATAATTAAAGGTTTGTTTCCGTAAATTTAGCATTTCTAAAGAGAATATTTAAATTTTTTGAATATAATACTTTATTATCTGGCAAATGTCATAATGACATATACTTTCAAATAAGTCATGCATCATATCAATCGCATAGTTATGAACTACGTGAAATGATGCAATGAATCTGGTGAATCTTCTTTTATACCAGTTTCTTTCTTTCTGATGTCATGTTCAAAATTTTCAATATTACGCAAATTTTTTTAATCTTCTTTTATCATTTTGTGAGACAGCTGCTTAGAAGTTTTACAAAAACGACTAAAATATGAACTCGAGAATGATTTGCTAAATCCTAAAAGAGAATTTAATCCTAAATTATCTCCTAATATTAATCTGTGTTTAAAATTATTCCCTCATTTTCCATTTCATTAATTTGATTAATAAGGTATTTAAGAGAGGACTCATTTCCATTTCCATTTTTGAATTGAAACTGAATGGGCAAAAGTATTCCCTTACGCTTGTATTTATAAAAAAATCTTAGTTTGCTTTTAATGCACTCAATAGTTAAAGCACACTTTAGTCTTAAAAACCATTAATAAAATTGGGATATTCATAAACAAATAATAAACGTATATTAACTATTGTGCTGATTTATGTTTAAGTTGGCAGCACTGTACAATATGGCTGTCATTTTATGTGTTAGTGTTGCGTACAATTAGGATAAAGTATTCGTTGATTCGGTTTTCTTAATATCATATTTTTGTTTATAATAGATTTTTGACAATAAAAACAAACTTTTAAGAAAAATAAATATATATATGGCTTTAATAAATGTCTATTTAGTTCAGATGTATAAATATAACATATAATTTCAAATTATTATTAAAAGTATCCGAATAACGGATATTTTGCGACAAAATATACATCACTATGACACATTTTCTTATTTTCACTTATTTTCCTTGTAATTTTTTATAAATATTTGCAAATATTGATAAATTTCTTTGATATTTGACTAATTTTAATGCCGGCGAATATATTTTGCATTAGTATAACACTAATCAATATAATTTACATGGTTAATTACTTTATGGCATTATATTTAACCAACAAACTTTGAAAAAGCTTTTAAGTAGAAATTTGTAACCGATTATGGCCAACAGGCTAGGTTTATTTTGAAAATAAATTAAATTAAAATTAAATTACAAAAAAAAAAAAAAAAAAAAAAAAAAAGCCAAATCAAATGATTTTGTCCATCATTTGGTTGACAGACGGGCATTTCCAAATTGCCTAAAAATAGTGCTGGACAATTGGAATATTGTCAAATATTCATGCATTAATCCAATAATGCCTAGATTTGAGTTTTTTCCTCAAAATATAATCGTTTAAAAATTTTCTGGGATTTTATTTACAAATTTGTAAACGTTAAAATTAGAATTTTTAGATTTTATTTTAAAAGAAACCATAATTACTTTTCGCAATCAACCTAAAATTACCGGAAAAATCTTTATCTGAGAAAAAAATTGTTAAAAATCAACTAATTGTTGGCTTAAAGAAGGGTCGAGCCTACAATAAAATTCTTCTAATTGTCAATGGTTTATTGAAGGTGTTTTAAGCTATTTCACGTTTATAAATACGATTTTCCTGAATTTTGCCTAAGATTGTTTAATAAACCTAAAATAAGTTTTTATAAATACAGCCGTTAGTGTTTACGGCATCATAAACAGCATCACCGTTGTGTATTATAGGCTTAACAGATTCGTCAATAGAAAATTGAACACAATCTTCCATAAAACAATTATTTTTTAGCCACTTATTCATTAAATAACACAGTGAGACAAAATAAATGAAAATTTTAATACCTGGGAAGTGATACTATTTTTCTGAAAGGTGGATCCGAGTAGAACAAGAATATGTTTTTGAAATTTGCCAAACACCTCCAGAATCTTGAGTTACCGGTAAAAACCGGTTTTTCTTACCTTTAAGAACTTATAAGTCAGTAACATAGTTAAATCTGAACCGATTTTAAGTTTCTCCACGGAGGCTGAGGCCTTTATAATGTCATATATAACATTTAAGGAACTTGGAGAGATATGTGTGAGTTTCATCAGCAAGGTCCGATCCTCATACAATTTGGTGGAAGGATTTAGATTTATATAAAAATTATTTATGGTGAATTTCATAGTGATATTGATGTAATTAAGAGAATTATGGAATTGAAGTCGTTTGCTTAAGGAGGATTTGTATGGGGATTAGGGTCAAATAAGGTCCAATCAATACAAAAATTGGTATAAATGAGTTTGCTGTAATCTTTAGTGATACTACTGATTCTTTAGACAATACGGTCTTATTTGACCCTAGTCCCCATACAAACCCTCCTTCAGAAAATGACTTGAATTCCATAATTCTCCTCTTAATATTAATATCGCGATGATATTCCGAATAAATAACTTTTATATAAACATAAATCCTTCCACCAAATTTTTCAAGGATCGGCCCAAATTTAACCCTATCACCCATATAAAGTATCCTTCAGAAATCATTTTTTGAACAATTTTGTATTAAGAAAAATATAAATAACGTCGTCAATTGCTAACAGATTTTTAAAAACAAAGTTGCGTTTTACTCATGAATAAACATGGTTTTCTAATCAGTAATAATAAATAAATAATAAATAATAAATGGTACGGTTCCTATATAAAATACTCTCATAAAACATCTTCAAACTTGGACGTCAAACTAAAATTAAAAATATTTTTGCTGGTGAAACTCGCATACATCTCTCCAGGTTACTTAAACCTTATATATGACATTATAAAGGCCTCAGCTTTTGCTTTCTAAATCCTTGGAGAAACTTAAAATCGGTTCAGATTCAACTAAGTTACTGACTCATATCCGTAACTCAAGATTTTGGAGGTGTTTGACAAACTTCAAAAACGTATTCTTGTTCTACTCGGATCCACCTTTCAGAAAAATAGTATCACTTCCCAGGTATTTATTTTTGTCGCATAGTGTAATCTGTCTTACAAACAGCAAATGGATCAGAGATGTAACCAATAAAGTTTTCTAAATGAGCTTTAGCTTCTAAATTAGAAATGTGAGAAGTAACACATGATAAATACGTGGCAACTGGTCCTAATATTGTATTTGTAACTAATTTTTGTACATCTTCTACATTTTTTTTAGTAAAATTGTTATTATTATGAAGCGATACACTAAAATTTGCAGCATCTGCAAAAAATAAATCTTTTGAGAAACTTGTTATATTATTAGAAGTTCCACTGAAAAGTTGGTCAGAATCACTTCTATTATCTTTAAATACAGATACTCTTCTGCCACTTTGAAATGATGTTTTTAAACCAAAATTTGTTTTAATTGTGTAATTATTAAAATCTTGTAGATGTTTTGTTTTTAAATGTCGCTTAAAATTGTGAATATTACTAAATAGTTGAGAGAACGATTCTTGACAACTTTAGAAGGATCCATGCGAGGAAAGTGAATGGTATATTTTTAAATGCACAATTAAATTTTCATCTGAAGAGAATATCTTTTTACATATAAAACACTTCATATTAAACAAGTAAGAGTGTTATATTCGGCTATGCCGAATCTTATATACCCACCATCAAACCTCGTTTGACTCGAATGAAACTTACTTACGTCGAATTTCATCTATATACTCGTATATTTAGGACAGTTATAAGCGTTAAAGTAATTTTCTGAAGGGGACCTTATATAGGGGGATAGGGTCAATTATGGGTCGATCCTCATAAAATTTGGTAGACAGAATTTGGTTCGTATTAAATTTATTTGTGTCGAATTTCATCGCTACACTCGTATTTTTAAACCATTAATGAGCGTTGCAGTCATTTTCTGAAGGGGACCTTATATGGGGGGTAGGGTCAATCATGGACCGATCCTCATAAAATTTTTTAGATAGATTTTGACTCGTATGAAACTTACTTATGTCAAATTTCATCTATATACTAGTATTTTTAAGCCAGTAATGAGCGTTAAAGTCATTTTCTGAAGGGAACCTTATATGGGGGGTAGGGTCGATTATGGACCGATCCTCATAAAATGTTTATATTCGTATTTTTAAACAAGTTATGGCTGTTAAAGCTTGTTTTCGAGGGCCTCCTTGTATGGGGGCTATCCGAAAACGTGGACCGATGTTGCCCATTTCCAATACCAAACAAACGTTACCTATAAGAATTTTTTATGTGAAATTTCAACCATCTAGCTCTTTCCAATTGGACTCTATCGTGCTTTCAACAGACAGACAGACAGACAGACGGACAGACATGGCTAGATCGTCTTAGAATTTAATGAGGAACCAGAATATATATACTTTTGTGGGTCTATGACCAATATTTCGATGTGTTACAAACGGAATGACAAAATCAATATACCACCCATCTTTTTTGATGGTGGGTATAAAAAAATTTAAAATTATTATTTATATAAGCACAATATTTATATGTTCGTTTATATTTATAAATATAACTTTTAATCTTATTTTAAAATAATTATTTGATAACACAAACACTTTAAAGGGTACTACAATTTGAAATAATATAAACTAGTTTTCGTCACACATTTTCAACTGTTCTGTTTAATTTTTTCTTGTATATTGCGAAATTTCTTCAGTTCTACGTGTCTTTATTCAATTTTAATAAAATAAAATAGTTAAATTTAACGAAATTTCTTCAATTCTACAGGCCATTTTATATTTATACATACCTTTAGTTATATTGAAGAAATTCAATTTTAACAAAGTGATTTAGTTAAAATTAACGAAATTTCTTCAAAGCTACAGCCCTATTTCATTATTCCTTTTTCTTTGTATTTTATTTTTTTTCTGTTTTATTGCAAGAAATGAAGAAAATTCTTCAAAATTTTATTCATATCAACGATATATTCTTCAAATTAACCACCTTCAAGGGAGTAAAATTAACTATTTTAGATGTAGATTTGAATAATTGCGATTTTACTATTTTACCACTGTTTTAACTAAATTTCTGTTGATTAAACAAAATCTTGGATGTAAATATAAAGAAATTTATTCAAACTAAGAGATTAAATTGACTAGATTTTTTAACAAAAATAAATTACTAAATATGAAGAAAATTCGTTTATATGAACAAAATTTCTGTAGAATTGAATAAAAAACCTGTAGAATTAACTATTTTTTTCGTTAAGGGTTTACTAAAATTTTTCGTTAATATTACTTACGATATTATTTCTGTGTAGTCCGCCAATTTATTACCCAAAATGTTTACATGGATGTTAAGGTTCTTCGTGCAAAATTTTACGATTTTAACTCTAATAGTTTCCCAGATAAGCGAGTTTTTGTATTTAATGCATATGGGAGGTGCCACGCCCCTACTTAATATTGACACTTAAGTGGTTCCGACAAAATTTGGGGACTCTATCTGTTATATTTTCTGAGATATACTTATTTAATATTTTCTTCATATGGAAGGTGCCACGCCCACTATAGCCATCCCGCCCATTTTGTCCGAAAATAATCTTTTGGATGTCAAAGATGTCCATACAAAATTTTAAGACTCTAGCTGTTGTACTTTCTGAGATATGCGAATTTTAATACTAAGTGTGTATGTGGGCGTGGCATCCCTCCTACTTGAAATTTCGAAATCAAAAGTAGCCTATAGTTCCTTCCAGACATACAGGAAGACACTGTGAATATTTCAAGAAAATCGGTTCAGCCGTTTTGCCGTCTATAAAGTCCAAACAAACATACATATATACATACATACAAACACACATTAATTTTTATATATATAGATTAGAGTGATCCAAAAAACGAAGTTGCGAATTTTGCCGGTATCCCCATGGGGATTTATGGTCAATAGATAAGGCTATTAACAATAAAAAAATTAGAACAATATTTCTTACAGTTTAGCTGTACCTGTGATTTGAACTCGGCAGATTTCGGGAAAATCGCATTTTTTTGTAATATTTTATAGAATACGTATTAATTCTTTACTGATGCATATTTTAAATAAAGTATTATTAGAGTATTATAGTCTAGAAAATACAAAATATATATCCGAAGTTTTATTAAAATCGGACATTCTTAACCCATTAACCGTAGAGTTCAAAGGTCAAATTTCGCAATATTTGGGAATTCTTAGTGTACCATATCGAAATAATATTTATTTGTCGGCCATCTTTACCAAAAATGAATGGAATTTATCTTATATAGTCCGATATTTTAAATAGAGTGAAAAAGGTAGATTAACCCTTTAAGGCACTTGGGAACAATTTAACACCAAAGTTAAAAAATTCGAAAAAACACCTTCTATTTGAATAATGCTCTTTATAATTAAAGGAATAACAGAAATTATTATTAAGTATAAAAACTTATGAATTAACCCTTTTTGACCATATAATGTTTGTATTTTTAGACATATTACATTGGAAATCGGCCGTAAAAAAGGATTATGTAAATTATAAGTTTTAAAAACAAAATTTTTCTTTTAAAAATGTGCACCTCAAGTTTACTCCACAGTCAAAAAGGGTTAAAGTATAATTATTGATACTTAATATAAAATGTTTTGTTTTATTTCTGTTATTCCTCTAATTATATATAGCATTATTCAAAGAGATTGTGTTTTTTCGAATTTTTGAACTATGGTGTTAAATTATTCCCAGGTGCCTTAAAGGGTTAATCTACCTTTTATTCACTCTATTTTAAATATCGGACTATATACGATAAGTTCCAGTCATTTTTGGTAAATATTTCCGACAAGTAAATATTATTTCGATATGGTACACTAAAAATTCCCAAATATTGCAAAATTTGACTTTTGAACTCCACAGTTTATGGGTTAAGAATGTCCGATTTTAATAAAACTTCATATATATATTTTATATTATCTGGACTATAATACTCTGATAATACTTTATGTAAAATGTGCAACAGTAAGGAATTAATACGTTTTCTCTAAAATCTTACAAACAAATGCGATTTTCCCGAAATCCGCCGAGTTAAAATCGCAGGTACAGCTAAACTGTAAGAAATATTGATCTAATATTTTTAGAGATCTCCTAAAAATTTTGAAATTTGTTTAACAAAGTTTCAAAAAAACTGAATTGGAGATTTGAAACGGCCGTTGAAAAAAATCAAACTTTTTAAAACGAGTTAGCGTTATCTTATAAGGCCAAAAACTAATATTCGAGTAATTATAGATATATTTTGAGTAACAAAATTATTTTTTTGGAATATGTCCCAAAAAAAAGTAAATTTTTTTGTCACATTTCGAATTTATGTGCAGTGAGACACGTTAATGGCCTGGGGAATTTGCAATAACTTTTAAAGTTTTCAAGCAATTTTTGTGTTTTATATCTTTCCGAAATGCTTACTCTGTGCACATTACGATTCCTTTACAATAAAGTTCAAAATTAGTACTAAATACACCTGTTAACGTTATCCAATCAGCCTAAATTTTTGTATGACATAGTTTTACAACCCATAGAACAATTCTAGTGGGAGACGGCCTGTCAGACAAAATTTTTTTTTCTTCATACAAGCTTGAATCACTCTAATATAGATAAATAGATAGATAGATAAATAGATAGATAGATAGATAGATAGATAGATAGATAGATAGATAGATAGATAGATAGATAGATAGATAGACAGATAGATAGATAGATAGATAGATAGATAGATAGATAGATAGATAGATAGATAGATAGATAGATAGATAGATAGATAGATAGATATATAGATAGATAGATAGATAGATAGATAGATAGATAGATAGATAGATAGATAGATAGATAGATAGATAGATAGATAGATAGATAGATAGATAGATAGATAGATAGATAGATAGATAGATAGATAGATAGATAGATAGATAGATAGATAGATAGATAGATAGATAGATAGATAGATAGATAGATAGATAGATAGATAGATAGATAGATAGATAGATAGATAGATAGATAGATAGATAGATAGATAGATAGATAGATAGATAGATAGATAGATAGATAGATAGATAGATAGATAGATAGATAGATAGATAGATAGATAGATACACAAGACAAACCAAATAAAACCACAACGGGAAGCATTTATTGTCGTTTTCATTGTGTTTTGCTATGTTATATACTAGCTACACCCAGTGTGTTTTACTACACAATTTTGAAGATTCTAGCTCTATTAGTTTCCCAGTTATACGAATTTTTGTTTTAATTCACACCCCCTATTGATACTCCGAAAAAGGGGTATGGCACCTCCCATGTTCACACGAATGCCAAAGTTCTTTGTGCAAAAATTGAGAATTCTAGATCTAATAGCTTCCCCAATTTTTATATTTAACTAGCTGCGCGTACCCGGCGTTGCCCGGGTTTCTTCTAAAATAAAGAGAATATTATTCTGTCTGTAATGACTAAACTTTTTTAATAGATGTCAAAATTTAGCTTATAACGGTAAAATAGTTATTATATTTGTCTGTATTTTGTTGAATACTTAAAGTCAGTTTCTGGACAAAAATGTCCCTTAAAAAATTACAAATAGAAATTAGCTTTAATTAGGAAATTTTGACTAATTTTTAGAAACATTTAGGAAATTTTTTTGAGAAATACTGAATTCAGCATTCTCAATCACTGGTAGGGAACTAAGGACACTTTCAAATTAGTTGTTTTATTTTTCCCATGTGCAGTTGATTTAAAGAACTGTTCAGTTTAAAATCGGTCACACTGTACTTTGAATTGTAGTACCCCTGGTGTATAGAAACAAAAGGCTTCGGGGCGTTTTATTGACTACAAAAATACGTACCGTACAAAATTTCAAGCGATTTTCTTTCTATTGACAGAGAAAACAAAACAACTTTAAATTTGACAAACAATTTTGAGTAGTTCATTAAAGAGTAAAACCACCGTTTTTGTCTCATCATTGTTTATCAAAAATACATCCATTTATACAAAAGTATGTTTAAACATATTATTTTATTCATTAGCTTTTATGCATCCACACTAAAGTTTTGACTGAATTTTGACATCGTTAGATGTACAAAGCAGATACCCAAATAATTTTACTTATTAAAATATCCACGTCTTCCTCTAATTAAAAAAAAAAATCGGAATTTTTAAATCGTAAATGGAAAATGTTTGCTGGAGCTATTCAAAATTATTATTTAATTTGAAAAGCTTAGAATAAATACGGCGCTACATACAGAAAAAGTTGTGCAGAAGTTTCTAAAAGTATAAAAAGATATCGAAAGATCAATTTATCAAAATTTTATATGAACAATTCTTTCTAGGTCTATGCTTTGAGAGGTCTACCTAAATAAGATTTGCAAAAGTGCTGTCTTTCGGACACTCTAATGAGTACTCGAATACATATCTTCACGGTTTTTCAGATTTGAGCTGCATTTGAAAAATGGCAACCGAATTTATATCAAGATAATTTTTTGATGGCATATTTACCTGATCATAGATTTTTATTACTATCTCGATTAACAATAAATTTAAATTTTTTATTTTTGATATAAAACTCGATTTGTATGGAAAATATGAGTGATTACGGATCTTTATTGTTTTCTCAAATTGAGAGTTATTTAAAGTTATTTTTTTAAAGAGTTAATAAATAGAAATTTTAAGGGGAGATATGAATGATTTTCTAGATAGATTTAGGTGTTAAAGGAAGGAACCACAGCCGATTTAAAATTCGAATTTAAGTGAAAATGTAATATGAATATATTATTTTCCCTATTTTAGAAGCGGTTTTTGTTCAGTAGTTTTTATTCTGTAAATAAATGTGGCATCGTAGACATTCATTTCAGATCTAATAAAGATTCTGTTTTAAAATAGTTATTTTCTGAGAATATACAGCAGATTACAGGTTTATAAATAAAAACAGTTTTCCGGTAGAAAACGCTTTAGATGAAAATCGATGTTTGATAATAAATTAAATTGAATACAGATTTTTATTCATTTTTTATTTATTTTACCTAATCGTAAAGTTAGTTAAGGACCAACAAACATTTTAGAGTTTTCATATAAAAATAAATTTTTGATTAAAAATTTAACTAAATAATAATTCTCATATACTATGAGAATTATATATCTCGATCTTTAGCATTATAAATGTAACAAAGAGTGGACGGAAAAAATTCATTGCCTTTCATTAAGATCACAACAGGCCCGAAATTAGTGCTATAGGTGTATTTATTCGGATTTGGTTATTAAACATTCTCTTCCTCAAACACTGTATGTTGCCAAATTTCTTGAAAATCTGTTCATGTTTTTTTATATTTAGTCTAGAAATTTGGTGTTATAGCAGTTATTCAAAAAGTGAACATAAAAATGTGTGTATCATCCATTCAATATCATATAGAGTTTTTTATACCCTCCACCACCATCAGTGGTGATAGATGGTATATATAACTTTGTCATTCCGTGTGTAACACCAAGAAATATTAATCTGAGACCCAACAAAGTATATATATTCTTGATCCTTATGAAATTCTGAGTCGATTTAGCTATGTCCGTCTGTCTGTGTAAAACACGCTCACGTTAAAACGAAGCAAAATACACCCAAAACATTCCTTATTATCCGGTCCAGTTTCGTATTGAAAATCAGTAAAACCGGTTCACGACGAAAAAAGTTATGATTAAAAATTTCAGACTACCTCGAAAAAAATAACGTTTTTTCCCAATTCTTAAGTAGTTTTCTCAGAAACTACCAAAGATATTTCGATGAATTTTGTCACACATTATTTTTTTGTGCCAGGGATCAAGTATGTTCAAAGGTGTATATTCCCGGATATACGTTTATCGTTAATAACTCCCTGAAATATATCGGTATCAACACAAAATTTTGTACATACAAATATAATATAAATAGAAATCATACTACCAACATAGATCTCAGTCGGTCCACAATTGATCATAGCTCCCATGTAAGGTCCACTTCCAAAAATCACCTCAACACACATATTTCATTGACAAATAAAGCTTTTGTGATAAAATTCGAACTGAATATGTTTTGTGTACATACATATTATTATACCAAATTTCTTTTCGGATCGGTCCATTATTTGTCATAGCTCCCATATAAGGCCCACTTCTGGAAATCACTTAAACGCACATATTTACTTGTTAAATAAGGGTATCTTGATAAAATACGAATTTTTATTCGGATAAGACCATAATTGGTCATAGCTCCCATATAATGTCCACTTCCGAAAATCATTTAAACGCATATGTTTCATTGATAAATAAAGCTATCGGTATAAAATTCAAATTGAATGTGTTTTGTATACATATAAATCATTCTAACAATTTTTCCCCGGATCGGTCCATTATTGGTCATAGCTCCCATATAAGGTTCTCTTCCGAAAATCATTTAAACTCACATATTTCATTGTTAAATAAAACTATCTTGATAAAATTCGACACAAATATGTTTTGTGTACATACATATGAATTACTCTACGAAATTTTTCTGGAGAGGCCCGTAATTGGTCCTATATGAAGTCAAGTTATCTAAAAATGAGATAGTTAAATGGGTTTTAATAAAAAGTAGCTTGCTGGTGGAGGGTATTTAAGATTCGTCATAGCCGAATATAGCACTCTAACTTGTTAACTTCTGAGGTTAGACCTATTTAATGACAAATTTTTTGTAGATAAGTTTATTAGTTATGTAGTGAAAGAGTAAAAAAGAGTTTCATATATATTTATTATTATATATTATAGGTTTTGAAGATGTAATGTGTCGTACTGTTCATTCCACAATATGCACTATAACAGATTTCATGAAATTCGGATCAGTAGTTTTGTGTATCCCTGAAGGTAAATTTGGTTTAATAATTGTTTTACAAAAAGTTGGTTTAAAAAGGGGCGTGGCGTCCGATCCTGATCTTGAGATCAGACCTATTGGTTCAGTAGTCTTGAATGAAAATTTTGTATAACAATTATATAGAAAAAAGTGTGCATAAGAAGAATCGTGACGTCAAATCATTATTTTATATAGCCTATTGTTCTACTTTAGAATAGAACTATTAGTGTTCTAAATTTCATGTAAATCGGTTCATAGTTTGTCCGTGAAAGCGTAACAAACAGTCTTTCTCTTTCATATAATTATAGGATAAGATATAGGTAAGGATAGTTTTATAAAAAGTGGGCGTAGAAAGGGGCGTGGCATCGGATTAAGTTCTTATATATAGCCTATATATAAAATGTGTGCTGGAGTTATTCAAAATTATTATTTAATTTGAAAAGCTTAGAATAAATACGGCGCTACATACAGGAAAAGTCGAAAGATCAATTTATTAAAATTTTATATGAACAATGCTTTCTACGTCTATGCTTTGAGAGGTCTACCTATATAAGATTTGCAAAAGTGCTGTCTTTCGGGACACTCTAATGAGTACTCAAATGCATATCTTCATGGTTTTTTAGATTTGAGCTGCATTTGAAAAATGGCAACCGAATTTATATCAAGATAATTTTTTGATGGTATATTTACCTGATCATAGATTTTTATTGTTATCTCGATTAACAATAAATTTAAATTTGTTATTTTTGATATAAAACTCGATTTGTATGGAAAATATGTTTATTGTTTTCTCAAATTGAGAGTTATTTAAAGTAATTTTTTAAAGAGTTATATAAATAGAAATTTTAAGGGGAGATATGAATGATTTTCTAGATAGATTTAGGTGTTAAAATTCGAATTTAAGTGAAAATGAAATATGAATATATTATTTTCCCTATTTTAGAAGCTGTTTTTGTTCAGTAGTTTTTATTCTGCATACAAATGTGGCATCGTAGACATTCATTTAAGATCTAATAAAGATTCTGTTTTAAAATAGTTATTTTCTGAGAATATACAGCAGATTACAGGTTTTTAAATAAAAACAGTTTTCCGGTGGAAAACGCTTTAGATGAAAATCGATGTTTTATAATAAATTAAATTGAATATAGATTTTTATTAATTTTACCTAATCGTAAAGTTAGTTAAGGATCTACAAACATTTTGAGTTTTCATATAAAAATAAATTTTTGATTAAAAATTTTACTTAATAATAATTCTCATATACTATGAGAATTATATATCATGATCTTTAGCATCATAAATGTAACAAAAAGTGGACGGAAAAAGTTCATTGCATTTCATTTAGATCACAACAGGACCGAGGTTAGTGCTATAGGTGTATTTATTCGGATTTGGTGTATTAAACATTCTCTTCCTCAAACGCTGTATGTTGCCAAATTTCTTGAAAATCGGTTCATGTTTTTTAAATTTAGCCTAGAAATTTGGTGTTATAGCAGTTATTCAAGAAGTGAACATAAAAATGTGTGTATCATCCATTCAATATCATATAGAGTTTTTTTATACCCTCCTTTGTCATTCCGTGTGTAACACCAAGAAATACTAATTCCCGTGTGTAACACCAAGAAACGCCAATTCTTAAGTAGTTTTCTCAGAAACTACAACACAAAATTTTGTACATACAAATATAATATAAATAGAAATCATACTACCAACATAGATCTCAGTCGGTGCACAATTGATCAAAGCTCCCATGTAAGGTCCACTTCCAAAAATCATCTAAACACACATATTTCATTGACAAATAAAGCTTTTGTGATAAAATTCGAACTGAATATGTTTTGTGTACATACATATTATTATGCCAAATTGCTTTTCGGATCGGTCCATTATTTGTCATAGCTCCCATATAAGGCCCACTTCCGGAAATCACTTAAACGCACATATTTAATTGTCAAATAAAGGTATCTTGATAAAATTCGACACAAATATGTTTCGTCTATATATGAATCACTCTACGAATTTTTTTTCTGATAAGACCATAATTGGAAATAGCTCCCATATAGGGTCCACTTCCGAAAATCATTTAAACGCAGATGTTTCATTGATAAATAAAGCTATCGGTATAAAATTCAACTTGAATGTGTTTTGTATACATATAAATCATTCTAACAATTTTTCCCCGGATCGGTCCATTATTGGTCATAGTTCCCATATAAGGCTCTCTTTCGAAAATCATTTAAACTCACATATTTCATTGTTAAATAAAGCTATCTTGATAAAATTCGACACAAATATGTTCAAGATCCGATCAAGATCTTATATAGCCTATTGTTCCTTTTGGGGTTAGACCTATTAGAGGTCCAAATTTCATGTAAGTCGGATCAGTAGTTTTGCCGTGAAAGCGTAACAAACAAACAAACAGTCTGTTTTATATTATATAGGATTCATGTAAGAGGTCCAACGCCCCCTATTGCTAGTCCGCCAATTTATTTTCCAAATATTCACATGTATGTTAGAGTTGTGCGCGCAAAATTTCAGGATTTTAGCTCTAATATTTTCTCAGATATACGAGTTTTTTATTTAATTCATATGAGAGGTTCAAAGACCCAAATGATAACACAGGCCAACAAAATGAAGGTTTTTGAAAATTTTTAAACTAATTTGACTAATAATGTATTTTTTGTATGTATGTATGTATTGTATGTATGTATGTATGTATGTATGTCTGTATGTATGTATGTATGTATGTATGTATGTATGTATGTATGTATGTATGTATGTATGTATGTATGTATGTATGTATGTATGTATGTATGTCTGTATGTATGTATGTATGTATGTATGTATGTATGTATGTATGTATGTATGTATGTATGTATGTATGTATGTATGTATGTATGTATGTATGTATGTATGTATGTATGTATGTATGTATGTATGTATGTATGTATGTATGTATGTATGTATGTATGTATGTATGTATGTATGTATGTATGTATGTATGTATGTATGTATGTATTTATGTATGTATGTATGTATGTATGTATGTATGTATGTATGTATGTATGTATGTATGTATGTATGTATTTATTTATTTATTTATTTATGTATGTATGTTTTTATTAATTAATTGCTGATTGTGCCTCTTATTAGGTATAAATATGACACTTAGAATTAAGAAAGTTGGTAAGTTATTTGTAAGACGCGGTATAATTCATAGTGTTAAGTTAATAATGTAAAAATGAAAGTAAAAATAAAAATATATATTTATACCCTACACCACTTTAGTGGGGAGGGTATATTGGATTTGTGCTGATGTTTGTAACATACAAAAATATTCGTCCTAGACCCACCTTAAAGTACACTCTTATAAATTTTTGTTTAAATTTACACTATTTATTGTAGGTAACCAGACTCCTAGTATAATAAGTGTAAAAATACATGTTGAAAAATATTTAAAAATTTTAAACACATTGTATGTAAAAATACCAGATACAAATTTTGTATTTTTCCCTACATATGTGTTTAAAAATGTTTAGCAACATTCCAAAATCGAGCAAAATTTAAATTTTTTGTGTCTAATAAAACTATTTTTTATATGTAAATTTAAAATTAAATTGTTTAATAATACAAATGAAAATATGTATGTATACATATCAAATGTTTAATAATAAACTAACAATTATTAATTTTTTATTAAAGTAAAGAAAATGCAAGATAATTTTTTTAAGGTGTTTTATTAAATAAAATGATTAAAATTAAGGCTATAGGTGAACAAATACAAATTTATAAATTTAACAATCCAATACAAAGAAATAAGATATCTTAACAACTATTTGAATGAGCCAATCTTTTTTATCAATGTATTAACTTTTTGGATATTATTTACGTTCTTTTTTGAGCCACGAACTGAAGAAGGATAGCATTTATAAAAATATCTAAATATAAACTCTAAAGATTGACAAACTTGAGTGGGGTATAAAATATTAAATATAAAATAAAAGCAAATTGTTTGATTTAATAAATCAAAGAAATCCGCGTTATCTTCAACAACCACTTCTTTTTCTATAAAAATGTACCCCTTTTTTACGTTTTGAATTTCTGAAAATGATATAAAAGAAACGTTTTTATTGTATCGAACATGAAAAATTTTTATTAGCGCTATTTTGTGTGTAGGTATTCCTAATTTATATATTTTATTATATAAGGTGTGAAACTATACTTACGAACAAAGGCCATAAATGGTGCATTCGTGGAAATTTGACATATTATTTCTTCTAAAGTTGTTTCAATCTATAAGTATTAAAATATTCAAATTATGTATTTAATAGAAATACACGTACATTACCTCGAAATTTTTATGCAGAAAACCAATATCTTCTCCAAAATATAAGGCTATGGCGTTCAGTATTCCATAATCGCTTGCTCCTTGACTGAGAGCCTCATAAAATTTCGGTTTATTTAAATTCTCAAAATACCGCCTAATTTTTCCAAGTTCAGCTTTAACATTTATTTCAAATAAAGAAGCATCTAAATTCATTAATTTCTTAAAATGATCGTAAAGATATTCTTTTTTAAATATAAGTGGCCATTCTGTTTTGATACTACGAATTGTAGGAACTGGATTCATTGTGTTGAAATATGTTCTTTGCAGGTCATAGCATTCTGCCATGAATTTCTTAATCGTCTCCATGTTCTGCAAATTGTTTACATCATCTTTAAGTCGAATTAATTCATTTTTTTTATAAACCAGTGACGATAGTGTTTCTGATGAACTCATACTTGTGGGTTGCCAATTTACACAAGTGTTTTTGAATAAATTTGATCATCTTCTATTTTTAATTGGTATATCAGGATCATATTCTGTATTACGCTTTGGAGCTCTGTTCAAAAAGTTGACTCTATTTCTCATGATTGTAAGAAGAGGAGCCGTTGTTGAAGATATAATGTTTCCAGCAGCATCCTTTTCAAGAAATGATGTGGAGTACTTATTTACAGCTTGTTGAACAACTGTACGGATCATTCATAGGTATGGTAGGGGAAATATGACGCATTTCGTCGACTAACGTATTAGCAAACGTATTTATACGTTTACCTATTTTTTGCTTATTTTGGAGCATTTGTAAAATGTCCGATGGTATTTTATTCCAAGGAATTTTGAAATTTTGAAATTTATTAACATTATATTCATATTGATTTACTATTTGTACTTCCTCACTGCACATCTCCAGAACAATTATATCATTTGTTGAGTTTGAAATAATTTCATTTTCATGAACAATTGCATTCTTATAGCTTACAGAAGCGGCGTCATTCGAATTATTGTTATCCATTACAAAATAATCTTGCACTAAGCCATTCTTATTTTCTTTAGATAATTCTAGAGAACTAACGTTTTTATTTGACCATTCATTATCCTCCAGTAACATCAAAACTTCACTTGTTTCTAGATAGTATTGACAAATCTCATCGTCGCAAATCTCTGTACCATCACACTCAAGTACAACTTTTGTTCCACTTATACCAATTGAATTAGCTGAAAAAATGGATACTCATCAAATAAGTTTAGCTTTTTCGGCTCACGAACTTTTTCTTCGTTTTCATATATGGGGAATTTCATGTCAAGTGACCCAATTCAAAAAATCGATTTCGACGAAATTTGCACTAAAGTTAGTACTATTTGACCCCCTCTGACTCCGGCAGTTCTTGACCGATAGAGCTGAAAATTTGTGTCCGGCCGACTATACCATAGTACTAACCTTGGTACAAATCAGAAGACATCGATTTTTAACGTAGGGTCACTTGACACGAAATTCCCCATATCTATATCGTGGGACACAATCCTTTCGCTTGGTCCCTTTTTGGACATCCAGTAATAGTTTTTTAGTACCCTGATAAAACCTTTACTTCTTTGAGAAATCTATAATAAATCTTTGTCCATGCTTATTAAGCTTTTTGTTGGCTACATTATATTAGGAGGATATTTATCTAACGTTTTCATGGAATCGCCCATATGTTTAAAATTAAATATTATTTTGGTTTAATGCTTATTATTATGATTTCATTTAATGGAAATAGTTTTACCTTCTCTAATTATATCCCCCAAGTTAGGAAATGTCATGAACGTCTTTTTTACTTGGCGATTGCTGCTCCAAATTTTGCATGGGAGTTTCTTCATTATGGTTCTTTTTTATATAGTATTTGGTGCTGATAAATGTTATTTTTATGGCAATTGTATTATTTTTATGTATATTTTCTTTAGAAAATACTGAAAAATAATATAAATGTCATTTAAATGTTTTGAAAAATTAAGTAAACATAACACAAGTTAAATTTGTTAAGATTTTTTATTTCCTGTTACTTATTGGTTAAAAGGAGTTTATACATCATCTGCCAGAGAAGCGAAAAGTGGAAGTAAAAAGTTTTTTTTAAAAACAAGAACTTTAACAGGAGTTTTAAAAACTAAGTCATTTATATTTGCTACTGTATATACTTTTGGTGTATCAAAGCTTTCGTACAAAAGTGTTTTATAATTGTACCACATATTTATTTCAATACCATAAAAAATAGCTTTTTCATAATTTGTATCCAAAAAAATGTGATTGATTTTAAGTAATTTAATATTACCATCATCGTTCAAACATGTTATAACATAATCATTTTCTTTAAATTCAGTATTAAGAAACATTATTTTCTTTGTTACATACTTTAAATCTTCTGGTAGACTGATATTGAACATATCTTTATAAATTTGGTCAGCATTATCACATATGATGTTTTTTCTGAAACGATCTCTATAGCAATTTGCTTGGAATTGTTGATGTTTTAAAGAAAGTGAATATGTAACGTTTTTAAAGTTTTTTAAATTTTTTGATATTTGTTTGAAATATGAATGTTTTTGTTCAAAACGCATTGTCCACAAATGTCTCAATGGACCAAAATTTTTAATTTGATCTGGATAATGGAGCACATAATGATGTTTTGGACGCAAATTCAATTGGGGAACATTCTCTTCGAAGTTCCATGTACATTTCAATATAATGCTTAAGTAGATTTATCTGATCTTCATTAATTTCAGTACTGCATATCAATCTACTCATTTCAATCATTGCTGTTAAAAACTGCCATACGGGATCATCATGATATACAGAGCATTCCAAAAACATAAGAGGAAAAAGAAAGAGAAAATGGCGGATTTCGTCTGCTTTTCCTGGCATTTTTTCATTTTTAAATCCAAGATGTGAAAAGACAGTGATAATTTTAAATCTTTACGTAGTTTCATATAAAACATATTAAATCGGCCTTCTGTAATTATATGTTTTTCACAAAAATATTTGCATATTTCCAATAGATCATAAGGAATAATACCTTCAAACAAATCGTGTGCTAAACAAGAGGGAAGACCTTCACACACATTGAAATAATTTAGCTCATTTAAACATGAAGCTTTATTTAAACCCATACTTAATTGAGGATTAATATAAATATTTTTAACACATTCCGAATAATTGACTGGATTTCGTCCCTCAGCTTTATTTAAATCTTGTTTTTGAAGAGAATCTCTATTATAAAAACAAAATCTGCAAAAATATTTGCTGGTATTGAAATTTTCTGTGAACCCACCAATTTGATGACTTCCCAAGTTATCGCCCAATTCTGCTATTAAACTTCCCCGATATGTTACAGACGATCCATTAATAGTAACAATAATACCTGTATCTTCAAGCTCCTTCAAATCACGAATTAATGGCTGTAAAATGGTTTCAAAACCAAAGGTTTTTATATGACTTTCTTTTGATAATAGAACAAGTTGAATATTTCTAATGTTTGATCTATATTGATTGGGAATGTTTCCAATTATCATATATACTCCAATTAATTTATGTTTCTTTTTTGAAGATCCTAATGGATTGCATATTTCAAAAGCATCTTGAAATAAAATTATTTCAATCTTTTTACCATCTTTGTTAAAAAAGCTATTATTTTTATAAAATAAACCATTGTTGTAATCAGAATATACATTCTCTTTGTTTGTTTTTTCTATATCAAAAAAAGCAAAGAAGTTTTCATCACTTAGTAAAGACTTTATAGTTTCTTGTATTGGTACGTAATAAAAAAAACATTTTTTATGAAAATTGTTCACGCTTAGATTAATTTTTACCGGTTTAATAAAATACTGTTTTTTTTCGAAAAAGATCTTTCTTTTATAATTTGATTGAAAAATTTTAAGTTCCGATACTATGTTATTGCTTGACATAGCGTTTATAAGTTCATTTTTGTACTCAGAAATGTTGTAATCCGTACAAATCTGAGTTATTTTTTGGATATTTGCAGCATTTTGATTGTTTAAAACTTCCATAAATTCCGATATAAGGAAATTTATTATTGTATCCGTAATACTGTACTCACATTTCAATTTTAAAATAGTGTTAGCAAAACTAACATTTGCTATATTATTCATATTTTTCTTATCATTGGAAATCCCCTCAATAATTTGGTTGTCCTCATCTAAAAAGGAATTTAAAACGGCATTTTTCTTGATAGCAGTATTTTTTTCTTTTTCACTGTGATGCCTGTAAATATGGATTTTAAAAGAGCCTTTTGTTTTAAAAACTTTACTAGAATTTTCCAATGGACATATAACATGTAAATTATCTTCTAGATGATTTACGCTGTGAGATATTATTTTCTTTCTTATATTGCATTTGTATATACAATTTTTGCATTCATAATACAGTCCGTATTCTGAAGTATCTGACTGTTCCTTGTTGTGGTATCGATATAGATGATTTTTGAAAATTTTGTACGTAGAAAACCTCTTAAAACACTTCGGTTGAAGGCATTTGAAATTCGCATTTCGCAGCAATTTGTGTGTACATAAATGATTTTGATATATGTTAATTTTTTTTAATTCTATATGACAAATTTCACACTTATACATCTTCAGTGAACAGTCTGTTTAATTCTTTGTTTTTAAATGTTTTAGATACAAAACTTCTCCAGGTTTTTATTAATTAATAAATTTTTGACAAATATTCTTCGCACAATAAAAATAAGTAAAATTACATATTTTGTGTCTAAAAAATAAATTTAAACATTGTATATGTAATTTTATATTTAAAATGTTTATTTTATTATAAACATGTTTACAAACATTCAAAATACTACAATTCGTTAGTATTTTTACAGATAAAAGTATGTAATTTATTTGGTAAACATTTTGTGTTTAAATTTAAACATTTTAAGTAATTTTCACTAAAAAATTACATACTTTAGAGTAGTAACTTTACGAGCATTTTTTCGAGTGTATACCAATCGGCTTAGAATCGTTTTCTGAGTCGATTAAGCTATGTCCGTCAAGATAATTGGATGAAATTTGGCACGCACGTTTTATTTGACCCAAGGACGAAGCCTATAGAAAATGGTTAAAATCGGTCCATTATTTCACCTAGCCCCCATAGAACAGAACCCCCCGAAAAGGGCTTCTGAGCTCATTATTATGTTAAATATACAGATATATCGATAAAATACGGCACAACTAAGTTTTATAGAAGCTTTGATGACCCTGCCAAATTTCATAAAGATCGGGCCACATTTGACCCTAGCTCCCATACAAAGTCCCCTACAGAAAATTACTTAATGTCCCAAATTAACTTATAAACACAAATATCGCGATGAAATTCAGCACAATAAAATATTATGAAAATATAAATACATATATTCACAAAATTTTATCGGGCCCCATATAAAGCCTCTTTCAGAAAATTTGTTTTTCATCCATAAATTGCTTAAATGTATCGGAACAAGGGAATATTAAAAGGGTGTGAAGTTAAATTCGTCGGCCAGATACGTCCCACACCACATATGTCAAATACGTTCCACATACTATAAAATTCGTTTTCAAATGAATTAAAATTTATTTTTTAATAAAACGAGCACCAAATAAAATGTTTTTTAAGAAATAAAGTAAAATTATATTAAAATATATTAAAAAAATTAATATATAAAATAAAAATTAGTTAAAATAATTTTATACTCGTCAAATATGGTAGTAAAATATAGAATTTTCAAATGCAAAAAACAGACACTTGGAGAAGACATGAATCGGGGTACCGGCAGAGTGGAAGTAGCCCAGGACTAGTTCTTTCCAAAAACATATAGATTGTATGCAATTCCAGCTCTGGATAATTTTGAAAAATTTTTTGAAAAATCATCAAATTTTGCCAAAAATAATGGAATTTTCAAGTGGCTCCAAAGAGCATTTGGAGAAGACATGAATCGGGGTACCGAAAAACTGGAAGTAGCCCAGGACTAGTTCTTTCCAAAAATGTATAGTTTATATGCAATTCCAGCTCTGGATAATTTTAACGATTTTTTGAAAAAGCATACAATTTTGCGCAAAATGTAGGTAGTTTCAGGTCGATACTATTATTCTTATTATGAAAAACATTTCAAAAATCAGCTTCTGTTGCTCAATATTTGATATTTGATTTGAATTTTCGTTAACAGTTTTTACGTGTAAAAACTTTTGTTAATATTAAATATCACTCAATGAACTCTTTTTAAAGAATTATCTTGACGGCAGTTCAAAATTTCATTTTGTGAATAAATAATGAGAGTGATTGAGGTAGCAAAATATTGTTGTAAGTTTTCCATGAAAATTATGCATATTTTATTGCTTCGCTGACAATAGGTTTGATCGTTTTGGGCGCTGTTAATTTGTTGTTGGGATCGCCGTTTTTTATATATGATTTTTGTAATTTGTTTATGACAGCACATTTTTTTTTCTTGTGTTTTTTATATTCTCAGGTAATAATAATAATGTAAAAATAGAGTCCCTTCGACTCTACTTGACCGTTCGCGCGTAGTGAACGTTGAAAAATTGAAAAAAAAAACTCTACAATAACTCAAAAAAATGAATAAATTGTTTGAGAAAATTCGCAAAATGCCATACCCAGTTGCCTTTCCTTTTGTGAAATCTTTGATTTTTAGGACTTATTTCTAATTTTTCAATGACTTTATCTTGAAAGTCAAATGAATAGTGAAATTCAGTTGAATTTCTAGAAATTAAAAATTTTAAAAGATTTCATAAAAACACTTGTAATTCTTTGCGAATATTGGGAAATGTCTTAAAAAATTAAAGATTTCACAAAAACTCTAGAACAAGTCGAAAAAAGTTAAGCTCTTTGTTGAGAAAATTCTCAAAATTCCCTACACAGTTGCTATGGTGTCCGAAGTTTTGACCTTATTTAGGGATCGATTCTTTTATTGATCGTTTATAACAACACAAGTGTTGAGGATTGAAAGGTAATTTTTGTACGTATGTATGAATGTATTTTATGATTTTGTGTAACATATGCTTTTTATGTTTTTTTTTCAAAAAATCGTCAAAATTATCCAGAGCTGGAATTGCATATAAACTATATATTTTTAGAAAGAACTAGTCCTGGGCTACTTCCAGTTTTTCGGTACCCGGATTCATGTCTTCTCCAAATGCTCTTTGGAGCCACTTGAAAATTCCACTATTTTTGGTAAAATTTGATGATTTTTCAAAAAATCGTCAAAATTATCCAGAGCTGGAATTGCATATAAACTATACATTTTTGGAAAGAACTAGTCCTGGGCTACTTCCAGTTTTTCGGTCCCCCGATTCATGTCTTCTCCAAATGCTCTTTGGAGCCACTTGAAAATTCTACTATTTTTGGCAAAATTTGATGATTTTTCAAAAAATCGTCAAAATTATCCAGAGCTGGAATTGCATATAAACTATACATTTTTGGAAAGAACTAGTCCTGGGCTACTTCCATTTTTTAGGTACCCCGATTCATGTCTTCTCCAAATGCTCTTTGGAGCCACTTGAAAATTCTACTTTTTTTGGCAAAATTTGATGATTTTTCAAAAAATCGTCAAAATTATCCAGAGCTGGAATTGCATATAAACTATACATTTTTGGAAAGAACTAGTCCTGGACTACTTCCAGTTTTTCGGTACCCCGATTCATGTCTTCTCCAAATGCTCTTTGGAGCCACTTGAAAATTCCACTATTTTTGGTAAAATTTGATGATTTTTCAAAAATTCGTCAAAATTATCCAGAGCTGGAATTGCATATAAACTATACATTTTTGGAAAGAACTAGTCCTGGGCTACTTCCAGTTTTTCGGTACCCCGATTCATGTCTTCTCCAAATGCTCTTTGGAGCCACTTGAAAATTCCATTATTTTTATCAAAATTTGATGATTTTTCAAAAAAATTTTCAAAATTATCCAGAGCTGGAATTGCATACAATCTATATGTTTTTGGAAAGAACTAGTCCTGGGCTACTTCCACTCTGCCGGTACCCCGATTCATGTCTTCTCCAAGTGTCTGTTTTTTGCATTTGAAAATTCTATATTTTACTACCATATTTGACGAGTATAAAATTATTTTAACTAATTTTTATTTTATATATTAATTTTTTTAATATATTTTAATATAATTTTACTTTATTTCTTAAAAAACATTTTATTTGGTGCTCTTTTTATTAAAAAATAAATTTTAATTCATTTGAAAACGAATTTTATAGTATGTGGAACGTATTTGACATATGTGGTGTGGGACGTATCTGGCCGACGAATTTAACTTCACACCCTTGAATATTAAAGATAAATGCTTTATTATGAAAAATAAATCACATTTAATATTCATAACTGGTGTAGGGTATCATATGGTCGGCCACGCCCGACTATATTTTCTTACTTGTTTTTTTTAAATATAAACTAAACAATTTAATTGAAGGCTCAACCGGGATTCTGCTTTAAAAAAGGGTCTAACAAACAAATAAGTATCCTTTAAAAAAGGAGAAAAAATCTACAAATAAGTATCCTTTAAAAAAAGGAGAAAAAAATTATACAAACAAGTATCCTTAGAAAAAGGAAAATAATTCAACAAATAAGTATCCTGAAAAAGATGAGAAAATAATAACAGGAAAAATATTTCTAGAAGGAAAATAAGTATTCTTAAGTGGAGGAGAACAAGTTCTACATCCGAAAAGCAAATATCCCTAGAAGTAGGAAAATATTTCTACATCTGAAAAATAAGCATAATATAAAAGGACAACATTTTACAACTGCGAAGAAATCGGGAGGCCATCAGAAGTCGATAACTGAGTAAAAAAGAGAATTTAAATGTAAGATTATTTTTATATTTATTTTTTAAGGAAATATTTTTAACTTCAAAACTGATTAATTATCTTATAAAACAATATCCTTTCAATCATATAATTTGTGTATTTCTTATATTGATTGTGAGGCTTAAAACTGGCTTATTCAATAGAAAGTGTAGTGGAAAATTAGGAGTATGACAACAAACAATATGGACACAGAACAGGTTTTACGACTACTTACACAATATACAGCACCACTCCAAAGAGAGTTGGAATCAGTGTTTTTTTTCTAACCAAAATTCGAATAAAAAATAACCAAATTAAGAAAAAAGTAAATAAAATTATTTTTATTTGTTTCATGTTTACATTTGGACATTAAAATAACAAATTCATTTTCTGAAGTGGAACTTGTAACTATGTTAAATTTCGTCGCTAAACTGGTATTATGAAGACAGTTATGAGCGTTAAAGTAATTTTCTGTAGGGGATCTTATATGAGACGTATGGTCAATTATGGACCCATTCTCTTAAAATCTGACAGAGATATATTAGTTCCTTTAAAACTTGATTATGTTGAATTTTGTTCCTATATTGCATTATGAGCTTTAAAGTCATTTTCTGAGGAGACTTTTTATGAGGGATAGAGTCAATTATATACCGATCCTCATAAACTTTGACAAATACATTTCCAAAAAAACTTTTTCATGTTGAATTTCATCGCTATACATGCTTTTTTAAGCAATATAGTAATTTTCTGAATAGGGCATAATATGGGGGCTAGGTGAAATTGTTGACCGTTATTTCGCAAGCAAACTGGGTCAACTAAAAATATTTTGGCGAAATATTTAAGTTTTACATTCATAACTTCAGCAATATTTGTAAACGTAATCTATCCAAATTATCCGACAAATTGACCAAAGTTTAGAATTTAAGACGGTAAAATAAAAACAAGTATACAACATCATCTAGAAAATGTAAATGTAAAGAACTAAAAGTCATGGTGAGATATTTAGTAGAAGTCAAATATATATCGCGATTATTGTTCGTCGTACGAGATTAGATGTTATTACAACTTTTGTAGCCAATACAATTTAATTTTTTAATACTTTAAAGATATTGTGATACTATACTTTATTAGTTCTTGTTAAATCATTTATCTTAGAATTTCGGCAAATTAGCACAGTATCTGTTTATGCAAAATTTCAAATAGGTATAGAAATTGCAATTATACTTTAAATTTTAAATTTAATTTGGAGGACATAATCTACTAAGTACGTAGACTATTCCCACCAAATTCCATAAAAATCGAAATGCGAAATACAGCCAACTTCTTTTTTTCATATAAGTACATAAAAAGTTCCAATAGAAATATTAACGGAAGGACGGACGAGTTTGAATCGACCCAAAAAGCGATTTTAAGTTCATGGATGCACCAAAATGAGAGAGAAGATCCATTATTCACGGTGTTAGATTGGCTAGTGTAAATAAAATAATATTACGGTGTTGTTATGATTTCAATCAACTCATTTAATATGTGGAAAATGCATAGGTACTTTTGCTAAATCCTAAACCAATTAAGATATCGAAAAATACCTTTGTGCACATAAGTATAACCAGTAGATGTACAAATTGCAGTAATAAAAAAATTTCGAATAGTAAAAAAAATTCCACATATTACCAAAATTCAAAACAGGGACGATATGTATATTTACATAGTTGATTTAAAACTAGAGATAAAAGAAGGTTTTTTTAATTTTATTTTTAGAATAAAAGCAAACAGCATTTAGTTCAAATGTTTGCAAAAAATAACCAAAACGAAAAAATAATTCACATGTACACATGCAAAATAAAAATAACCAATTTTGGTTAATAATAACCAAAGTGGTAACACTGGATGCAAATGTCACTTTGACAAATTATGCTACTGTACTCAATTTTGATGCTATTATACCTCGTTTAGATTTTGCCTATGCCGACAAAAGGCCAATTCATATTATTGAACAGGAATTAAGTATTATGAGTAGTGTTTTTCACGGGAATTCCCGGGACGGGAAATCCCGGAAAATTGTGCGGAAATTCCCGGGAATTATTTTGCTTAGTTTTATGTGATATTTTTGACAAATAATGTTATATAAATATATAGCTTTGTAGTGTTAAATTCAGACATGATATATTAGAATGTTCAAAAATTAGTAAACAAATTACTAATACATTATTTTTATGCAATTTATTGACGAAAAACTGATTTTCTGAAATTTGCCGTTTTTACGAGATACTAGTATATTTGATATAATTATGAGCTAAAAAGGCCATATCGGTAGTTTCGGTTATTTGTGTGTAGTTGAAATAATTAATTAATATTAACCACTGGGTTAAGGAGGAGTATTTACAAAATTTTATCAAATTGTCTTCAAATTTGATGTAGTTTGATTGCGAGGTTTATATAGACGAACATGCAGGCAGAGCCGATTTCTATTAATTACAAATATCAGCAAAAATTAATTATATAATCCTCACTATAGTGTAGGAAATAAAAATCATTCCGATAGAAATGTTTCAGACTTTTACATAACATACATATATTAGAAATCGTGTCCTTTAACCTTTTTTAAAATATCTCACAAATAATACGAAATCGTATTTAAATGGCTGATATATTTTTAAAATTTCTTCTGAGCGGGAATTCCCGGGATACCGGGAAATTTCTAAATGAATCCCGCTTTCCCGGGAAATGAAATAGCCCGGGAAATGAAAAACACTAATTATGAGACAGGGTTCCTTGACTATTTTAGATTATTATAACGAGGTGAATAAGAAACTGGCCTTATTAATAATTAAGACAATAATGACTCACGGTTCAAATACTTCTATGACAAATGAATTGAATAATAACAAGTTAGAGAGCTATATTCGGCTATGCCGAATCTTAAATACCCTCCACCAGCAAGCTACTTTTTACTGAAACCCACCTAACTATCTAATTTTTAGATAACTTGCCAAAATTTTTGTCGAACTAATTTTGATTAGGTCCAGAAAAATGTATATTAATACGCCAGTTCGATAACATTTTAATAGAATGATTTATCTATACATAGAACATACTCATGTCGAATTTTATCCGGATATAATAATTTAATAACGAATTAAGTATTATTAAGTGATTTTCAGAAGTTAACCTTATATGGGAGCTAAGACAACTTATGAACCGGTCCGCAAAAAATTCCATATAATGATTTATATACATATATAGAAAATACACATTTATGTCAAATTTTATATCTATGTGTAAAATGTGCGTTTAAGTGATTCATATGTGCACAAATCATATTTTATCAAGATATCTTTATTTGATAATGAAATATGTGCGTCTAAGGGAGTTTTTGAAGTGGTCCTATTACCAAATATGGACCGATCCAGAAAAAAATTGGTAGAATGTTTTATATGCCTATCCAGAATCAATTTCGTAGAGTGATTTATATAAAGACAAAACATATTTGTGACGAATTTTTTCAAGATAACTTTATTTGACAATAAAATTTGTGTGTTTAAGTGACTCTCAGAAGTGGACCTTATAAGAAAGCTATGACCAATAATGGACCGATACGAGAAAAAAGTGGTAGAATGATTCATATGTACACAAAACTTATTCAAGTCGAATTTTACCCCTATAGCTTTAGAATTTAATGAAATATATGCGTTTAAGTGATTTTCGTAAGTGGACCTTATATGGGAGCTATGACCAATTATGGGCCTATCCGGAAAAAATTTCGTAGAGTGATTCATGTTTAGGCAAAACATATTTGTGTCGAATTTTGTCAAGATAGCTTTACTTGACATTGAAATATGTGCTTTTAAGTGATTTTCGGAAGTTAGCCTTATATGGGAGCTATGACCAATAAGGGACCGATCCGTAAGAAAAAAAGTGCAATGATTTAAATGCACACAAAACATGTTTCTGCCGAATTTTATCCCGATAGCTTTAGAATTCAATGAAATATATGCGTTTAAGTGATTATCGGAAGTGGACCTTATATGGGAGCTATGTCCAATTATGGGCCTATCCGGAAATAAATTCGTAAAGTGATTCATGATTAGGTAAAACATATTTGTGTCGAATTTTATCAATATAGGTTTATACTTAGCATTGAAATATGTGCTTTTAAGTGATTTTCGGAAGTGGGCCTTATATGGGATCTATGACCAATTATGGACCGATCCGTAAAAAATTTTGTTGAATGATTTGTATGTATACAAAACAGATTTGTGTCGAATTTTATCCCGATAGCTTTATAATTCAATGAAATATATGCGTTTAAGTGATTTTCGGAAGTCGACCTTATATGGGAGCTATGACCAATTATGGGCCTATCCGGAAAAAATTTTGTAGAATGATTTGTATTTGTATCCTACTCGAATTTTATCACAATAGCTTTATTCATCAATGAAATATGTGCGTTTAGGTGATTTTCGGAGGTGGACCTTATATGGGAGCTATGACCAATTGTGGACCGACTGAGGTCTACGTTGACAGTATGATTTCTGTTCATATTATATTTACATGTACAAAATTTTGTGTTGATACCAATATATTTGAGGGAGTTATTAACGTGTGACGACCAAAAGTCGTGACCTCGTTTTTGGGTCAATATTAATTTAATTTTTAATTAAAATTAATTTAAGAAAATATTTATTTTCTTAATTTATATTGGTTGTCAAAATTTCCTCCCAAATACTTAGTATATTTTAACTTATATTTTAGAATTACTATAGATATAGCAATCCCTTAATGTTAAGTATATTTTGTTATGTTATGACTCTCAGTAAATGTGAATGTTATGGTGAAATGTTAATTTACACCTCCAAGTGGTGTGTATAATCGTCATTCACACAGGCAGATCAAACGATGTACATGTGTGTGTGTGCTTTGTACATTCGATTGGGGTATAAATAGACGATATTTCATAATAATTGGGCAGTCAGCGTAAGGTCGAGCTACTGGTAAGATCTTATTCGGTAAACATATAAGTTTACCAAATAAAGTCAAAGTGGTTGAACTAGCTGATAAATTGAGGGTTCGGAGTTTTAAAACTCTCCTCAGGTTATCAGCTCAGCAACCTCACCTAGGTTCCTCCTCTCTTGGACACGTGTACCCTGCGACACTAAAGAGTATACTCGGTACTGTTCAGTGCTGTTGGGTTTCCGTGTGCAGAGACACCTCTGAGGGTTCGGAGTATAAACTCTCCTCAAAGTTGTCTCCCTCCAACGTTGACACACCAATAAGCTGCACCACACTTGCTCGGTGATATTAAGACGCGGTTAAACTGCTCTCAATCTCTCTGGGTAAATGTGGAGTAGAGACATCACAGAAGGTTCGGAGTTTTAAAACTCTCTTCTGGGGTGTCTTCGAGTGGCGACACTAACGTGTTTTGCAAACACGATTCTGTGTGTGTGTCAGAGTGTTCCCATCCTAAAGGAACGTGAGCACAACGAGAAATAGAGAGAGAGGTGGCAATACGTCTGTGTCAGAGAGTTATTGATTTTTTAAGAGAAATAATATTTTTAAGAAGAGTATATCAATAAATATTATAACGTTATTCAAAGAAAAACACCAACAGCATTTGTTATTTTCGATTAAATATAAATTTTGTTACGAACCTTGGAAGCCGAGAGTCTATCCAAGCAGCAAGCGGTAAAACGTGTCGTTACAAACGATAAACTAATTTCCGGGAATATATACCTTTGTATGGGGGCTATGGGAAATATTGGATCGATTGTAAAGATTTTCAACATAAATGATCACTGCCCTAAAAAAATAATGTGTGACAAAATTCATCGAAATATCTTTGGTAGTTTCTGAAAAAACTTCAAAAGAATTATGAAGAAAACGTAATTTTTTTTCGAGATAGTCTGAAATTTTTACTCATTACTTTTTATGTTGTGAACCGATTTTGCTGATTTTCAATACCAAACTGCTTAGGATAATAATAAATATTTTGGGTGAATTTGGTTGATTTGCTTTGCTTAATTTTAACGTGAGCGTGTTTTACACAGACAGACAGACATACGGACAGACGGACATAGGTAAATCGACTCAGAATTTGATAAGGACCCAGTATATATATACTTTGTTGGGTCTTAGATGAATATTTCTTGGTGTTACACACGGAACGACAAACTTATATATACCCTCTATCACCACTGATGGTGGTGGAGGGTATAAAAATCGTCAATATGCTCTCAGGGTTTTTATTACTGGATTAAATCCGCCATTGGCAAATATTCTATTTTCATTATCACCTTCTGATTTACCTAATGCCTTAGCCAAGGCTCAGGAACTAGAAGCTAATCATGTTAGAGCTAATTTGCAGTTCAATTTAACAGAAATCAATTCAATAGCCAAAATCCAAGAAATAACCAGAATGTTTTACGATTTCCTCCCAGAAATGACAATAACAATTTTCAGTACCAAAATAATCGACACATATGTACGTCAGACAAAGCCTGAACCGATGGAAATCGGCAGTTCAGCAGATCTTGCTGACAATGGACAAACTCAAAATTACGCTCGAGGACCACAATTCGGTCAATGGCAACAACGACCACAAAACTCCAATCAGTTTTTTCAAAGACCTCAATTTAGTCATGGCTTAAAAAGACAACAACCAAGTGGACAGTTTAGTTCTCAACCAAACAATAAGGCACAAAGAATAAATAATTTAAATGTAACTGCTTTTTTAGACATGACCCCGGATTGCCCTATATCATCAGAACGGGAGCATCCGGAAGAACTAACAGAATTTTATTTGACAGTGGAGCAACCAGTTGTTACTGCAGCCCAAATGTCCTTACTAACAGGAAAAAATAAGTTCTTAAAAAAAGAATTAAAACTATAAATGGATTTACAATTATTGACTATTTCTATGATGCAAGACTTTTTGGTATAAGGAAATTCCCAACTTAGAATCGATTTGTTAATAGGATATATTTAAAAAAAAAGCAAATATTAAACTTGATTTTGAAAATGGCACGATTACTTGTGGCAATAAAACTGATAAATTTTTAAATTTTAATAAACCTACGTCAATATCTAGTCGAACTATTAGTGATAATAATCTTAGAAGGGAAATTGAAGAAAAATACAATTGATAGATTAGAATGTGAAATTCGCAAGGAAATAGATAATTTACATTCAAAAATTAATACAATTTTACTATTTAGAACAGATATAAAAGCTGAGATACGTACAATTGCTGAAACTCCTATCAGTAAATTCATTCGTAAGCAAAGAAATACAAAAACTATTAAATGACGGAATTATACGTCCCAGTAAAAGCCATTAAAACTCCCCAATATGGGTAGTACCAAAGAAAGGAATTAATGAATGGGACTAATAAAATGGGATTATAAAAAATTAAATGAAAACACTATATCATATAAATATATAATATATATACCGAATTGTAACATTATACTTTCAAATTTAGGAAAAGAAAAATACTTTTCCACCATTGATCTCGAATCTGGCTTCCATCAAATTTTAATGAAACCGGAAGATATTGAGAAAACTGCATTTTCCATAAATAATGGAAAATATGAATTTATTAGACTACCTTTCGGATTAAAAAATGCACCAACCATTTTCCAAAGCGCCATGGATAACATTTTAAGAGACTATATAGGGAAATTTTGCCATGTCTATATAGATGATATAATAGTTTACTCTGAAAATTTAGAAGAACAAAGAAAACATTTAAATATGGTAGTCCAAAGACTTAGGGATTCTAATATGAAAATCTCCTTGGAAAAATCGAATTTTTTTAAGAAATAAGTAGAGTTTTTGGGTTATATTGTAGTCCATGGAATAATTAAAACTGATCCAGGAAAAATAGAGACTATAGTAAACTACCCTGAATCTAAGACTCTTAGACAGTTGAGAGGATTCCTTGGTATAACTGGATACAATAGAAAATTTATAAAGGACTATGCCAAGATTTCAAAACCATTAACAAAATATCACACTGGAGAGAATGGAAGAATTTCACAATATATGTCCAAGAAAACAGCAGTAGAATTCGATTTAGAGGAACAAACCGCTTTCAATAGATTAAAAAATTTGTTAACTAACCGAGTTGCACTATCGCAACCTGACATTAATAGAAAATTTACACTGATAACTGAAGCAGCAGTTAGAGCTGTCTTAACCCAAGACGGTAAACCTATAATTTTTATCTCAAAACACTGAATTCTACTGAACAAAATTACGCTACAAATGAAAAAGGATTGTTCGCTATAGTTTGGTCGTTAAAGACCTTGAGAAATTATTTGTATGGTGATGCGGTTTTGGAAATAAATACTGACCATCAGCCACTAACATTTCCAATATCTTCTAAGAATCCAAATGCAAAACTTAAAAAGTGGATGTCTTTTATAGAAGAGTATTCCCCGAAATTTGTTTATAAGCCGGGTGCGACAAATGTTGTAGCAGACGTACTTTTCAGACCGGTTTTGAATAATATTTCTTATGACGAGTCTTTACATAGTACACAACATTCTGCCGAAAGTAGTGAAAAATTCACTATTAAGGAAACTTCCAAAGCACTTAATGAATTTAAACAACAAATTCTTTTAAGCGGGGCCAAGTTTACGAATTATGAATCACTTGCTCAATTTAATAGAACTAGACACATTATAGAATTTGATACAAGGGAAAATCTCAAGAACAAATTGAAAGAAATTTTACGACCAAATTGAGTGACAGCGATACATTGTTGTCCTGAAGATCTATATGAGTTTAAGGAAAAAATAAAAGGAATATTTACCAACAAGTTTGTTTTTACAAGAATATTTGCAATTGATATTGTTAATATTGATGACCAAAAAGCCATTATTAAGGAAACTCACACTAAGGCACATAGGAGTTCTAAGAAAAATCATAAACAAGTTTATAAACAATATTATTGGCCCAGGATGATTGATAATTTTAAGGAATTTATTAGGCATTGTGATATTTGCAATAAAGCGAAATATGATAGGAAACCAACAAAGATTCCAATTGGAGAGGCTCTAATTCCTAGCAAGGAGGGAGAGTTCCTTCACATTGACATTTTTTATGCCCAAAATTTGAAATTCCTCACATGTATTGACGCTTATTCAAAATTTCTCGTAATAAAGCAAATAGAAGACAAAGCAAATTTAGGCGAAAAATATTGGATATATTGCAGACCTTTCCTGCAGCAAGGAAAATAACGTTAGACAATGAACCATGCTTTAAGACACCTACATTCCAATCCTTAATGCAAAGATTAAGAATTCAATTATATTTTGCTGATCCCAGGCATAGTACTACTAACGGTCAAGTAGAAAGAGCACACTCAACCCTGATCAAAATAGCAAGATGTTTAAAAGAAGAATATCATCTTTCAGACACTGCTGAGATCTTTTATAGAGCAGCTCAAAAGTATAATCTCAGCATACATTCTGTTACAAATGAGAAACCATTTGAAGTGTTTCACAATAAAGTTAATCAATGGGCCTGCGTAATACATTATTGGAAGCTCAGACTAGAATGCTACAAAGAAATAACCCCACTCAGATCAGAACATTTGAGGAAAATGAGGAAGTTTATGAAAAAATAATAGGACAAAGGGATAAATTACTTCCACGTTACAAGAAACAGAAAATAAAGGAAGATTTAGGAAATAAGGTTAAAGTTTATAGTAGAAATATAATTATTCATAAGGAAAATATCGAGGGACTATATTCAATAGTCTCTATCTAAAATAATACAAGTTTTCAGGAGAGCAAAAAAACTGTTTATTTCGATAGTTCGTGAAGATTTTTTAATTTTTTTTTTTACAATATATTTTTACGACCATATTCTAAACCATTATATAAAAAGAATTTTAATTTTTGCATTATTTACAAAATTATTCACAAATTTATATCAGATAGAGCTTATTTTTCTACGAAAATGTTCATTCAACCAACAGATAGAGAGTTTTTCATGGAAACATAAAATTTTTATTTGAATTAAAATCAATAAATATTATATTTTATACAATTTAATGGAGGAAAAGAAACCAAATTGTTGAAAAAGCAACAGATTATAATGTTTTGGTCCAAAATTAATGTTATATGGTTAAAAAAAATTATTAAGAAGACTTGTTTTGCAACAGAAAATTATCCAAAGGGATCGAGTTTGAAGCAATTTTTGGATAAGATAGAGAGTTTTGCATTCAGAATTTTTCTTTTTTTAAGATAGAGAAATTTAAAAAATGCTATAAAATTGCCAAAAAATATTTTTTTTTCTTTGAAATTTATATCACTGATTCGCGATAGTTTGCTGAATATTTTGCCATCAAAATCTCATTTTCATAAAAATGAGAGATAGCGACTATTGAATATAGTCCCTCGATATAAAAAATTAATTTTATCTTACAGAAAATGTTAAAATTGCTTATTTTACTGGCGACACTCACAAACTGCGGTCCTGAGGTCCAAATACTAGATTATTCAAATTCTCAATTAATTTCAATACACACTGGACTAACAAGATTGCAAGACGGAAATTTTAAATTAATACATTCTATAGATTTGGACAAATATGAACAAGTAATTACAAATTTAAAAGAGGAAATTCGAAGGAAAATACCTTCAAGCAACTCCATACTTCCAATACTCTGCCATGAGATTGAACAGAGTCGACTGCAACTAAACAATATGAGATCAAGACAGAAACGTTCACTAGACATTTTAGGGACAGCTTGGAAATGGTTTGCAGGAACACCGGACCATGACGATCATAAAATAGTAATTGACAAAATAAATAACATGTTAGAAAACACGAACAGACAACGAATAATAAACAGGGATACCGTCACAAGACTAAACCTAATGACTAATGTAACAAACGCAATCTTAAAGAAAATACAGACTGAAGATGACTTTAGAAAGGAATTTGATCAAAATTTGATTTATAGATTAAAATTAATAAAAGAAGAAATATTGAACATTCAATATGCTCTACAATGGGCCAAAACAGGAGTTATAAATACCTTTATATTGTCCGAGCCAGAAATTGACGAAATTAAAAAGCAATTAGACTATGAATGATTTCCATATTCCAATATCGATGAAGCTTTAGAATTTTCAGATATTAGAATTGCATCAAGCAATACAACAATCATTTTTATATAGTAAATTTGCCTACTATTAATAAACAAATTTGTGAAAATTTTGTAATCAAACCCTTAAAAAGACATAAAACTATACTAAGAATTGGAAATGAAAATATTGTTAAATGTAAGAATGAAATTTTTGAAATGAAAACTAATTGCAAAATCTATAATAAGCTATCAATATGTAATAATAGATATCTTTTAAATATTACAAACACAAATTGTATTCCAAAATTATTGTCTAGTGAGAATCACAACAATTATAAATAATCAGCACATCCCAACCATTGAAGAAATAAAACCTGGAATAATCCTGTTAAATCAATACAATGTAGGGTTGCCAGATTCCGATTCGCAAAAAGCTGGACATTGGGTTTTAAAAAGCTGGACAAAACAAAATAATCTGGACATAAAAAATACTGAAAAAATGTTAATTTTGGTTTTGTGTAAATAATTTCACAGTGATACACAAAAAAAAAGCAGGGGTTCTCATATACCAATTCCGTTTTGTTATAGTCGATAGAGTACGAATATATTTTTAGTTTTCCCCGATCACATTGTTAATTTAATTTTTAAGAGCAAAAGATGTGAAAACGCGCCATTTTTGAAGTTTTAAATTTTAAAAATCATAAGCTTTACGTAAAGAAATTGACTATCGCTAGCAATAATAGGTCTTTTCGCGTACTTTCCAGCAAGAAATATCCAGTAACTTTATGATAGAGAGTAATTTTTAATTTACTCTCAATCAAAAAATATCCAAAAAAGTACGCGAACGCAAATTTATAAAAAAAATTATAAAAAAATTGCAAATTTTTGTTTCTAAACAAACAAAACACTAAAAAACAAATAACTGAAACTATGATTTTTCTTGTTCTAAAAACTACTAGTTCTAGAACGAGTGCAAATAGAACCACTTCAGATTCTTAAACAACAGCCTTGGAACTAGTGGTGTCGCCATTACTTCTGGAACCCGTTTCTTTGAATATTGTTGTGGTTCTTAAATACTTCTAAATAGTTTTCAAGGAACTAGTTCTTTGAAACTAGTTATACATTGCTACTACATTAGTTCAATGGAAAGCATACTGGTTCCGAAACAAATTCTTGGAATCAATTGAAAAAAAAGTCAAAAAATTAAAAATTTATTTTTATGGAAATAGAAAACTCGTTCAAATGTATATTTTTGCATTCAACTGAACTATAAGATATTAAAAAGATCCCTAATTGAATGGTACCGAGAGAAGAGAAAGTTAGCTGCTTGTAACGTATACCCTTACAAAAAATATTTTAAAAAATTAGAGGTGCTGAAGATTTATCTTAAATTTTACGTAGGATATGTATATGTATGCAAGTTTTGTAAATAACATTGTGCAATAATAAAAATTCCTCAACAGTTTCTCAAAATTGCTCCTAATCTTAATAATTTATATTATAACAAGTAGGAAAGTATAGTCGGGCATGGCCGACCATATAATACCCTACACCATGAGTATATTTTAAAAATTTTTATTTTTCAGAAAGAAACTTTTATGTTGAGTTTTACGTTAATTCCAAAGTATTTAAGCAATTTAAAAAACAAATTTTCTAAATGAGGCTTTATATAGGAGTATAGGTCAAACATGGGCCGATCCTCATTCAATTTGGGAAAAGGATATATTTTTAAATAATAGTTAAGATACAAATGGTTACAAGTCAATTTTAGACGTTTAAGACATTTTTTGAAAGGGGGTTTGTATGGGGGCTAGGGTCAAATAAGGGTTGATCATTACGAAATTCTGCAGTGTCATTTATACTTATATGAAACTTATTTGTGCCAATTTTTAGAGAGATAATAGTATATTTGACGTAATTATGGCATAAAAAGCCCAAATCGGGAGGTACGGTTGTATGGGGGCTAGGTGAAATGGACCGATTTCAACCATTTTCAATAGGCTTCGTCCTTGTGCCAAAAAACATGCTTGGTCCAAATTTCATCAAATTATCTCGAAAATTGCGGCCTGTACCTTGCGCACAAGGTTTACATGGACAGCCAGCTAGCCAGCTAGTGATTCTGAGTCGATCGGTATACTTAAAGGTGGGTGCAGGACCAATATTTTTGTGTGTTACAAATATCAGCACAAACGTATAATACCCTCCCCACTATAGTGGTGTAGGGTATAAATATTTGTTTATACGTTCTGTAAAGCTTCCCTGGAACTAGTTCCGAGGTTGACAAATTCAAACAAAAATCATTGATTAAGGAACTAGTTCCAAAAGCATTCAAAAGAACGAGTGTTGACTCCATAACGCTTCCTCAGAACCAGTTCCGAAGGTGACAATTTCGAACAAAAATCATTGGTCTCAATGCCAAACTAGAACGAGTTCAGGCTAAAATCATGTGTTCTAGAACTAGTTGTAGAACTAATACAATTTTTCCTGGGATTGTTTTAAAACTTCATGATACAAACATATTATTAAAAATTTTAATTTAAAATAAAAATTTACACAAAATCGCTAAGAGAAAGACAAACTAAATAGTTTTAAAAACGCTAGATTGACAATATTTATTATGATTTCTCACAACAAATAAACTCTCATGATTTGACAAAGATAACATAAAAATTATTGCAGTGTAATCAAAAATGTCTATTTAGCTGGGCAAATTAAATTTTAGCTTGAAACTGGACAAGCATCAAAAAAGCTGGACAATTCAGCCAAGCCCAGCCAGGCTGGCAACCCTAATACAATGGTTCTGTAAGGATCCCTAACGCCAAACCATGGAATTTATCAAGAAGTTTTTTAATAACAAAATGGGGAGTTATGGAAACAGCATGAAAATGCTCTTAAACAAATTTACAAATCTGTCTTAAATAAAACTGACATAAATAAGTTTCATTGAACCTTATTACAGGATTTCCTTGCTCAATGAGATCTCGTGTTTTAATATACGCAGCCCTTATTGCAATCACTTGCTCCTTGATGGGAATATGGACGTTGTTTCGGGGTTTAACGTAATCCATGAGGTCAACTATGAGGTTTCCGAGTTCTACGAAGGCACCATACTTCTGCTTCGGACTTTGCTCATTTCCACCGTTGAAAGTATTAGACTTTTTTATGGCGGAACGTCTCTGAGGGGGAATATTTCCCATATTGGTACTTGTAGCATTATCTGCTACTCCAGCCAAGCTCGAAACCGGAGTAGCATCGCAGTCGTGGGATAACGACGACGGGTAGCCTGCTTGCTCACTACACTCAGCCGCCGGTACTGGGGTCATTACTCCCTGCACCGTAACATTTGTTTCATTCTGGGACTTTTCCATATTTTGTTTTATTTTCCGGGATCCTACCCGTAGCGTTTTTTACCTACCGCCAGGAGGTTTGTTATTCCATACAGCCGTCCCTAACATGGGAAACAGACGCTGACCAGAAAGCCGCTCACTATGAGACAGATGCTTCTGGGTTTGATGTTTGACTGGAGGAGCCACGAAGACGTCACTCTTCTATTTACACCTCTCTAGAGGGTACCTCTTGTATGTATGTATGTATGTATGTATGTATGTATGTATGTATGTATGTATGTATGTATGTATGTATGTATGTATGTATGTATGTATGTATGTATGTATGTATGTATGTATGTATGTATTTTGGAAATTCAAGTATGTACATATAATAAGTAATAAAACTCGAATATCTTAGAAACTACAACAGCTAGTACGAACAACTTTTACATCTATATGAACACATGTTTGCAAAATGGGCAGTCTTGGTACAGTAGGCGTGGCACCTCTCATATCAAAAAATCATAAATCAGTATATCTGATTTTTTTTCCGAGGAAAAAAAAATTGCCTGAGTAGCAATAGGGGGCGTGAAACCTCCCATAGGAATTACATACTAAAATTAGTTTATCTGGGAAACTATTGGAGTTAGAATCTTAAAATTTTGCACAATGGCTTTTAACATACATGTGAATATTTGGGTGTGAAATGGGCGGACTTCACAAGGGGACTTGGCACCTCCCATATGAATTAAATACAAAAATTCGTTTATCTTATAAACAAACAAACAACAACTTTGACATCCATGTCAACATTTGTGTGATAAATTAGCGGACATTATTTTAGGGATGGGTACCTCCCATAGAAATTAAATACAAATAATCTGGACATAAAAAATACTGAAAAAATGTTAATTTTGGTTTTGTGTAAATAATTTCACAGTGATACACAAAAAAAATGCAGGGGTTCTCATATACCAATTCCGTTTTGTTATAGTCGATAATTGTTAATTTAATTTTTAAGAGCAAAAGATGTGAAAACGCGCCATTTTTGAAGTTTTAAATTTTAAAAATCATAAGCTTTACGTAAAGAAATTGACTATCGCTAGCAATAATAGGTCTTTTCGCGTACTTTCCAGCAAGAAATATCCAGTAACTTTATGATAGAGAGTAATTTTTAATTTACTCTCAATCAAAAAATATCCAAAAAAGTACGCGAACGCAAATTTATAAAAAAAATTATAAAAAAATTGCAAATTTTTGTTTCTAAACAAACAAAACACTAAAAAACAAATAACTGAAACTATGATTTTTCTTGTTCTAAAAACTACTAGTTCTAGAACGAGTGCAAATAGAACCACTTCAGATTCTTAAACAACAGCCTTGGAACTAGTGGTGTCGCCATTACTTCTGGAACCCGTTTCTATGAATATTGTTGTGGTTCTTAAATACTTCTAAATAGTTTTCAAGGAACTAGTTCTTTGAAACTAGTTATACATTGCTACTACATTAGTTCAATGGAAAGCATACTGGTTCCGAAACAAATTCTTGGAATCAATTGAAAAAAAAGTCAAAAAATTAAAAATTTATTTTTATGGAAATAGAAAACTCGTTCAAATGTATATTTTTGCATTCAACTGAACTATAAGATATTAAAAAGATCCCTAATTGAATGGTACCGAGAGAAGAGAAAGTTAGCTGCTTGTAACGTATACCCTTACAAAAAATATTTTAAAAAATTAGAGGTGCTGAAGATTTATCTTAAATTTTACGTAGGATATGTATATGTATGCAAGTTTTGTAAATAACATTGTGCAATAATAAAAATTCCTCAACAGTTTCTCAAAATTGCTCCTAATCTTAATAATTTATATTATAACAAGTAGGAAAGTATAGTCGGGCATGGCCGACCATATAATACCCTACACCATGAGTATATTTTAAAAATTTTTATTTTTCAGAAAGAAACTTTTATGTTGAGTTTTACGTTAATTCCAAAGTATTTAAGCAATTTAAAAAACAAATTTTCTAAATGAGGCTTTATATAGGAGTATAGGTCAAACATGGGCCGATCCTCATTCAATTTGGGAAAAGGATATATTTTTAAATAATAGTTAAGATACAAATGGTTACAAGTCAATTTTAGACGTTTAAGACATTTTTTGAAAGGGGGTTTGTATGGGGGCTAGGGTCAAATAAGGGTTGATCATTACGAAATTCTGCAGTGTCATTTATACTTATATGAAACTTATTTGTGCCAATTTTTAGAGAGATAATAGTATATTTGACGTAATTATGGCATAAAAAGCCCAAATCGGGAGGTACGGTTGTATGGGGGCTAAGTGAAATGGACCGATTTCAACCATTTTCAATAGGCTTCGTCCTTGTGCCAAAAAACATGCTTGGTCCAAATTTCATCAAATTATCTCGAAAATTACGGCCTGTACCTTGCGCACAAGGTGATTCTGAGTCGATCGGTATACTTAAAGGTGGGTGCAGGACCAATATTTTTGTGTGTTACAAATATCAGCACAAACGTATAATACCCTCCCCACTATAGTGGTGTAGGGTATAAATATTTGTTTATACGTTCTGTAAAGCTTCCCTGGAACTAGTTCCGAGGTTGACAAATTCAAACAAAAATCATTGATTAAGGAACTAGTTCCAAAAGCATTCAAAAGAACGAGTGTTGACTCCATAACGCTTCCTCAGAACCAGTTCCGAAGGTGACAATTTCGAACAAAAATCATTGGTCTCAATGCCAAACTAGAACGAGTTCAGGCTAAAATCATGTGTTCTAGAACTAGTTGTAGAACTAATACAATTTTTCCTGGGATTGTTTTAAAACTTCATGATACAAACATATTATTAAAAATTTTAATTTAAAATAAAAATTTACACAAAATCGCTAAGAGAAAGACAAACTAAATAGTTTTAAAAACGCTAGATTGACAATATTTATTATGATTTCTCACAACAAATAAACTCTCATGATTTGACAAAGATAACATAAAAATTATTGCAGTGTAATCAAAAATGTCTATTTAGCTGGGCAAATTAAATTTTAGCTTGAAACTGGACAAGCATCAAAAAAGCTGGACAATTTAGCCAAGTCCAGCCAGGCTGGCAACCCTAATACAATGGTTCTGTAAGGATCCCTAACGCCAAACCATGGAATTTATCAAGAAGTTTTTTAATAAAATTTCATAATACCACAATTAATTTAGACGGTATTGATTATTTTGCAATGGAAGTACATGATTGGAAACCGCTTCCATCCATTCTGCAATTAACATCTATAAAACAGATATTGAAGAAATTATTTCTCTTCAAATGATGAAAGAAGTCCAGTTGACCAATGTTCAGGAATAAAGCTCATTATCAACCGAAGGAAGAATTGAGTTTTCTTTTAACATAATACTTTCAATGACAGTAATTATAATTATTATTCTACAACCAATAATCAAGGAACTAAGCCAACAACTCCACATTCTGAGAATCCGCCAGATAGACAACAAGAAGATTAAAACAAATTTTCCAAAATGATTCAATCGGGACGATTCAACTAACAAAATGGGGAGTTATGGAAACAGCATGAAAATGCTCTTAAACAAATTTACAAATCTGTCTTAAATAAAACTGACATAAATAAGTTTCATTGAACCTTATTACAGGATTTCCTTGCTCAATGAGATCTCGTGTTTTAATATACGCAGCCCTTATTGCAATCACTTGCTCCTTGATGGGAATATGGACGTTGTTTCGGGGTTTAACGTAATCCATGAGGTCAACTATGAGGTTTCCGAGTTCTACGAAGGCACCATACTTCTGCTTCGGACTTTGCTCATTTCCACCGTTGAAAGTATTAGACTTTTTTATGGCGGAACGTCTCTGAGGGGGAATATTTCCCATATTGGTACTTGTAGCATTATCTGCTACTCCAGCCAAGCTCGAAACCGGAGTAGCATCGCAGTCGTGGGATAACGACGACGGGTAGCCTGCTTGCTCACTACACTCAGCCGCCGGTACTGGGGTCATTACTCCCTGCACCGTAACATTTGTTTCATTCTGGGACTTTTCCATATTTTGTTTTATTTTCCGGGATCCTACCCGTAGCGTTTTTTACCTACCGCCAGGAGGTTTGTTATTCCATACAGCCGTCCCTAACATGGGAAACAGACGCTGACCAGAAAGCCGCTCACTATGAGACAGATGCTTCTGGGTTTGATGTTTGACTGGAGGAGCCACGAAGACGTCACTCTTCTATTTACACCTCTCTAGAGGGTACCTCTTGTATGTATGTATGTATGTATGTATGTATGTATGTATGTATGTATGTATGTATGTATGTATGTATTTTGGAAATTCAAGTATGTACATATAATAAGTAATAAAACTCGAATATCTTAGAAACTACAACAGCTAGTACGAACAACTTTTACATCTATATGAACACATGTTTGCAAAATGGGCAGTCTTGGTACAGTAGGCGTGGCACCTCTCATATCAAAAAATCATAAATCAGTATATCTGATTTTTTTTCCGAGGAAAAAAAAATTGCCTGAGTAGCAATAGGGGGCGTGAAACCTCCCATAGGAATTACATACTAAAATTAGTTTATCTGGGAAACTATTGGAGTTAGAATCTTAAAATTTTGCACAATGGCTTTTAACATACATGTGAATATTTGGGTGTGAAATGGGCGGACTTCACAAGGGGACTTGGCACCTCCCATATGAATTAAATACAAAAATTCGTTTATCTTATAAACAAACAAACAACAACTTTGACATCCATGTCAACATTTGTGTGATAAATTAGCGGACATTATTTTAGGGATGGGTACCTCCCATAGAAATTAAATACAAATAATCTGGACATAAAAAATACTGAAAAAATGTTAATTTTGGTTTTGTGTAAATAATTTCACAGTGATACACAAAAAAAATGCAGGGGTTCTCATATACCAATTCCGTTTTGTTATAGTCGATAATTGTTAATTTAATTTTTAAGAGCAAAAGATGTGAAAACGCGCCATTTTTGAAGTTTTAAATTTTAAAAATCATAAGCTTTACGTAAAGAAATTGACTATCGCTAGCAATAATAGGTCTTTTCGCGTACTTTCCAGCAAGAAATATCCAGTAACTTTATGATAGAGAGTAATTTTTAATTTACTCTCAATCAAAAAATATCCAAAAAAGTACGCGAACGCAAATTTATAAAAAAAATTATAAAAAAATTGCAAATTTTTGTTTCTAAACAAACAAAACACTAAAAAACAAATAACTGAAACTATGATTTTTCTTGTTCTAAAAACTACTAGTTCTAGAACGAGTGCAAATAGAACCACTTCAGATTCTTAAACAACAGCCTTGGAACTAGTGGTGTCGCCATTACTTCTGGAACCCGTTTCTATGAATATTGTTGTGGTTCTTAAATACTTCTAAATAGTTTTCAAGGAACTAGTTCTTTGAAACTAGTTATACATTGCTACTACATTAGTTCAATGGAAAGCATACTGGTTCCGAAACAAATTCTTGGAATCAATTGAAAAAAAAGTCAAAAAATTAAAAATTTATTTTTATGGAAATAGAAAACTCGTTCAAATGTATATTTTTGCATTCAACTGAACTATAAGATATTAAAAAGATCCCTAATTGAATGGTACCGAGAGAAGAGAAAGTTAGCTGCTTGTAACGTATACCCTTACAAAAAATATTTTAAAAAATTAGAGGTGCTGAAGATTTATCTTAAATTTTACGTAGGATATGTATATGTATGCAAGTTTTGTAAATAACATTGTGCAATAATAAAAATTCCTCAACAGTTTCTCAAAATTGCTCCTAATCTTAATAATTTATATTATAACAAGTAGGAAAGTATAGTCGGGCATGGCCGACCATATAATACCCTACACCATGAGTATATTTTAAAAATTTTTATTTTTCAGAAAGAAACTTTTATGTTGAGTTTTACGTTAATTCCAAAGTATTTAAGCAATTTAAAAAACAAATTTTCTAAATGAGGCTTTATATAGGAGTATAGGTCAAACATGGGCCGATCCTCATTCAATTTGGGAAAAGGATATATTTTTAAATAATAGTTAAGATACAAATGGTTACAAGTCAATTTTAGACGTTTAAGACATTTTTTGAAAGGGGGTTTGTATGGGGGCTAGGGTCAAATAAGGGTTGATCATTACGAAATTCTGCAGTGTCATTTATACTTATATGAAACTTATTTGTGCCAATTTTTAGAGAGATAATAGTATATTTGACGTAATTATGGCATAAAAAGCCCAAATCGGGAGGTACGGTTGTATGGGGGCTAAGTGAAATGGACCGATTTCAACCATTTTCAATAGGCTTCGTCCTTGTGCCAAAAAACATGCTTGGTCCAAATTTCATCAAATTATCTCGAAAATTACGGCCTGTACCTTGCGCACAAGGTGATTCTGAGTCGATCGGTATACTTAAAGGTGGGTGCAGGACCAATATTTTTGTGTGTTACAAATATCAGCACAAACGTATAATACCCTCCCCACTATAGTGGTGTAGGGTATAAATATTTGTTTATACGTTCTGTAAAGCTTCCCTGGAACTAGTTCCGAGGTTGACAAATTCAAACAAAAATCATTGATTAAGGAACTAGTTCCAAAAGCATTCAAAAGAACGAGTGTTGACTCCATAACGCTTCCTCAGAACCAGTTCCGAAGGTGACAATTTCGAACAAAAATCATTGGTCTCAATGCCAAACTAGAACGAGTTCAGGCTAAAATCATGTGTTCTAGAACTAGTTGTAGAACTAATACAATTTTTCCTGGGATTGTTTTAAAACTTCATGATACAAACATATTATTAAAAATTTTAATTTAAAATAAAAATTTACACAAAATCGCTAAGAGAAAGACAAACTAAATAGTTTTAAAAACGCTAGATTGACAATATTTATTATGATTTCTCACAACAAATAAACTCTCATGATTTGACAAAGATAACATAAAAATTATTGCAGTGTAATCAAAAATGTCTATTTAGCTGGGCAAATTAAATTTTAGCTTGAAACTGGACAAGCATCAAAAAAGCTGGACAATTTAGCCAAGTCCAGCCAGGCTGGCAACCCTAATACAATGGTTCTGTAAGGATCCCTAACGCCAAACCATGGAATTTATCAAGAAGTTTTTTAATAAAATTTCATAATACCACAATTAATTTAGACGGTATTGATTATTTTGCAATGGAAGTACATGATTGGAAACCGCTTCCATCCATTCTGCAATTAACATCTATAAAACAGATATTGAAGAAATTATTTCTCTTCAAATGATGAAAGAAGTCCAGTTGACCAATGTTCAGGAATAAAGCTCATTATCAACCGAAGGAAGAATTGAGTTTTCTTTTAACATAATACTTTCAATGACAGTAATTATAATTATTATTCTACAACCAATAATCAAGGAACTAAGCCAACAACTCCACATTCTGAGAATCCGCCAGATAGACAACAAGAAGATTAAAACAAATTTTCCAAAATGATTCAATCGGGACGATTCAACTAACAAAATGGGGAGTTATGGAAACAGCATGAAAATGCTCTTAAACAAATTTACAAATCTGTCTTAAATAAAACTGACATAAATAAGTTTCATTGAACCTTATTACAGGATTTCCTTGCTCAATGAGATCTCGTGTTTTAATATACGCAGCCCTTATTGCAATCCTTGATGGGAATATGGACGTTGTTTCGGGGTTTAACGTAATCCATGAGGTCAACTATGAGGTTTCCGAGTTCTACGAAGGCACCATACTTCTGCTTCGGACTTTGCTCATTTCCACCGTTGAAAGTATTAGACTTTTTTATGGCGGAACGTCTCTGAGGGGGAATATTTCCCATATTGGTACTTGTAGCATTATCTGCTACTCCAGCCAAGCTCGAAACCGGAGTAGCATCGCAGTCGTGGGATAACGACGACGGGTAGCCTGCTTGCTCACTACACTCAGCCGCCGGTACTGGGGTCATTACTCCCTGCACCGTAACATTTGTTTCATTCTGGGACTTTTCCATATTTTGTTTTATTTTCCGGGATCCTACCCGTAGCGTTTTTTACCTACCGCCAGGAGGTTTGTTATTCCATACAGCCGTCCCTAACATGGGAAACAGACGCTGACCAGAAAGCCGCTCACTATGAGACAGATGCTTCTGGGTTTGATGTTTGACTGGAGGAGCCACAAAGACGTCACTCTTCTATTTACACCTCTCTAGAGGGTACCTCTTGTATGTATGTATGTATGTATGTATGTATGTATGTATGTATGTATGTATGTATGTATGTATGTATGTATGTATGTATGTATGTATGTATGTATGTATGTATGTATGTATGTATGTATGAATGTATGTATGTATGTATGTATGTATGTATGTATGTATGTATGTATGTATGTATGTATGTATGTATGTATGTATGTATGTATGTATGTATGTATGTATGTATGTATGTATTTTGGAAATTCAAGTATGTACATATAATAAGTAATAAAACGCGAATATCTTAGAAACTACAACAGCTAGTACGAACAACTTTTACATCTATATGAACACATGTTTGCAAAATGGGCAGTCTTGGTACAGTAGGCGTGGCACCTCTCATATCAAAAAATCATAAATCAGTATATCTGATTTTTTTTCCGAGGAAAAAAAATTGCCTGAGTAGCAATAGGGGGCGTGAAACCTCCCATAGGAATTACATACTAAAATTAGTTTATCTGGGAAACTATTGGAGTTAGAATCTTAAAATTTTGCACAATGGCTTTTAACATACATGTGAATATTTGGGTGTGAAATGGGCGGACTTCACAAGGGGACTTGGCACCTCCCATATGAATTAAATACAAAAATTCGTTTATCTTATAAACAAACAAACAACAACTTTGACATCCATGTCAACATTTGTGTGATAAATTAGCGGACATTATTTTAGGGATGGGTACCTCCCATATAAATTAAATACAAAAATTTTTCTAGAAAACTATTGGAGCTAAAATCATCAACATTTTTACAAAGAACTTTAACATCCATGTGAACATTTGGGAGAAAAATGGGCGGTATATCATTAGGGAGGATCGGCATCTTACATCTGAATTAAGTACAAAAATATATCTAGGAAATTGTTATAGCTAGAATCATCAAATTTTGCACGAAGAACTCTGACATCCATGTAAATATTTGGGTAATAAATTGAGGGTCCCACACAAAAATTCGTATATCTGGGAAATTTGTATACCCACCATCAAAAAAGATGGGGGGTATATTGTTTTTGTCATTCCGTTTGTAACACATTGAAATATTCGCCTAAGACCCATAAAAGTATATATATTCTGGGTCCTTATAAGATTCTAAGACGATCTAGCCATGTCCGTCCGTCTGTCCGTCTGTCCGTCTGTCTGTCTGTCTGTCTGTTGAAAACACGATAGAGTCCAAATGGAAGCAGCTAGCGAGCTGAAATTTTGCACAGATACTTCTAGTTGATGCAGTTTGTTTGGTATTGAAAATAGGCAATATCGGTCCACAATTTCGCCTAGCCCCCATATAAGGCCCCCTTCAGAAAATGACTTTATCGCTCATAACTTGCTAAGGGAAGAACCAATAGCGGTGAAATTTGGCACAAATATGTTTTATGGGAACCTAAATCTCTTCGTAGAATTTTATAAGGATCGGTCCATAATTGACCCTACCCCCCATATAAAGTCCCCTTCAGAAAATGACTTTATCGCTCATAACTTGCTAAGGGAAGAACCAATAGCGGTGAAATTCGGCACAAACATGTTTTATGGGAACCTAAATCTCTCTGTAAAATTTTATAAGGATCGGTCCATAATTGACCCTACCCCCCATATAAAGTCCCCTTCAAAAATGACTTTATCGCTCATAACATGCTAAGGGAAGAACCAATAGCAGTGAAATTCGGCACAAACATGTTTCATGGGAACCTAAATCTCTTTTTAAAATTTTATAAGGATAGGCCGATTATTGACCCTACCCCCCATATAAAGACCCCTTCAGAAAATGACTTTATCGCCCATAACTGGCTAAGAGAAGCATCAATAGCGGTGAAATTCGGCACAAACATGTTCTATAGGAACATAAATCTTTCCGTGGAATTTTATAAGGATAGGCCCATAATTGACCCTACCCCCCATATAAAGTCCCCTTCAGAAATGACTTTATCGCCCATAACTGGCTAAGATAAGCATCAATAGCGGTGAAATTCGGCACAAACATGTTCTATGGGAACATAAATCTCTTTGTAAAATTTTATAAGGATAGGCCCATAATTGACCCTACCCCCATATAAAGTCCCCTTCAGAAAATTACTTTATCGCCCATAACTGGCTAAGAGAAGCATCAATAGCGGTGAAATTCGGCACAAACATGTTTTATAGGAACATAAATCTCTTCATATAATTTTATAGGGATCGGTCCATAATTGACCCTACCCCCCATATAAAGTCCCCTTCAGAAAATGACTTTATCGCCCATGTTGGCTAAGAAAAGCATCAATAGCGATGAAATTCGGCACAAACATGTTTTATAAGAATTTAAATCTCTTCGTAAAATTTTATAAGGATCGGTTCATAATTGACCCTACCCCCAATACAAGGTCCCCTTCAGAAAATGACTTTAATGCTCATATCTGACCTTAAGAAACATATGTGCATATATATAGCAATAAAATTCGACATAAAAAATGTTTATAGGAACTAAAATCATTTTCTTAAATTTTAATTGACCCTACCCCCCATATAAGGTCTCCTTCAGAAAATGACTTTAAGGCACAAACTAGTTTTGTGTGAGCCAAAAGCTCTTTATCAAATTTTATAAGGATCGGTCCTTAATTAGCCCTATCCCCCTTGTAAGGTCCCCTTCAGAAAATGACTTTAAAGCTCATTACTAGCTTAAAACTGCGAGTACTGAGTACGACATGAACAATTTTCGTACTAGCTACAATCTCTCACTAAAATTTATGAGGATCAGTCTGTAATTGACCATAACCCCCTATAAGGTCTCCTTCAGAAAATTACTTTAACGCTCATTACTGACTCAAAAATGCTATTACAGCAGTGAAATTCTACGTAAACAAGTTTTGTACTAGCCAAAAACTATTTATCACATTTTATGGGGATCGGTCTATACCTGACCCCACCCTCCATATAAGGTCCCCCTCAACTAGTGACTGTAACGCTCGTTACTGGCTGTAACGCTCAAATGTGACTACAGCGATGAAATTTCACATAAACAAGTTTTGTATGAGTTTATGATTATAAATATTGGATCAAACAAAATTAATATTTTTAATTCGGAATATCGACATATGATTCAACATAGATCGATAATATCAAAGTTTATTTATAAGGATGATTTGATGGTGGGTATATAAGATTCGGCATGGCCGAATATAACACTCTTACTTGTTATAGCTAGAATCTTCAAAAATCGTAAAGTCTCTTTTTAATTTATATTTATTTTTGGGTAGCAATACACACAGGGTATAGCTAGTTTTATATAATTATGACAATTTATTTACGTTTAAGGGTTAATTTAAATTTTTTAGCTGTCATCATAAATACGGGTCTTCATTATATATTCATCCTAAGTTTAATTTAAATCGGTTGAAAACAAAATATTTCACTAATGTTTCAAGAGGACTTCCCAATATTGCATACCCTAAGTTTGACCTTCACAGTTTATGTGGTAACATTATTCGATTTTACTAAACTTATGTATATTTCCTATTATCTTGAATTATATACTCTTTAAAAGTTTTATATAAAATGCATAACAGTAAAGAATAAAGCCTTTTTGAAACTGCCGTCTGAAGGGTTTCCCATTTATGACTATACGCCAAATACGTTATACGCTATCTAATGAGGATAAAAACTCACATTTACATAAGTTAATACAAATGTTTCCCAATATTTCCAAAGATTTGATATTTGTATACTCTTCACCTTCGTGAGATATAATTTTCCGACCCTATAAAGTATATATATTCTGAATCCTTATAGATAGCGGAGTCGATTAAGCCATGTCCGTTTGTATGTCTGTCCGTTGAAATCAGTTTTTGAAGAAACGGGATCCAAATCTTCAATAATTCTGTCAGACATGCTTTTGAGAAGTTTTCTATTTAAAATCAGAAAAATCCGTCCATAAATAAAGGAGATATAAACAAAAATCCGAGACGACCTCTGAAAATTTAATCAAAAACTAGAGTGCTATATTCGGCTCAGCCGAATCTTAAATACGCTTCACCAGCTACTTTTATGTTAATACTTTTTTAATTGATCAAATATTTATAGAAATAAGTTTTCTCATGTTTTTTAATAGAATTGATTCTTGCTATAAATGCAAGATTTATTGAACATTACAAACACGATTTTCTTTATATTTTTATAGTACCCTAAAATATGCTTTAGCGATAATTAATAATTTGTATGTATGTGAAAGGTTTAAGGAAATACAAATACCATACAAACATTTTCTATTGCGGAAGTTACCCGTGTTAAACTTCCAAACGTGCTAAAAGTTCGCCAGCGATTTTGCGGAAGTATACGAATTCTTGTCACCAGTCGGGAAGAACTGATGCCGAGCTGAGGAACGTTGAAGCGTAACGTGGAAGATCCTAATGAAAGACCCGTAGAAGAAACTTCTAGATGACTCTTGGAAGTAAGGTATTGCCAAAGACTTTTCTAGATGTAACTAGGAAGTCTCCACTTGGAGTGACTTCTTAGTATCATCCAGAAGATGAGTTTTCTCTTCTTCTATTTGTATACTCACCAACATAAAATCAATAAAAATAAATCTAAACAAAATTAAATTTTAATGTTTTTATAGAAATAATTGAATAATTGAAAAAAATTATTAATTTAACAACTAATTTAAAAATGTATGAAAAAAGTGTAATTATTACCTTATAATAAGATAATTTTTAGGGAATCTGTATTAATCTTCCAACTGTTGACTAAATGCTAAAATATTTTTGTAGTTCTTCATAAATTTTATGTTCAATCCATCAGATTATAAGAGTTATATTTTGGAACGCATTAATCCTTCAAAGAATTAAACAAAAATAATATTATAATTAACATTTAATATACATTAGAGTGGGTCGGTCTCTATGGACAAAAAAAGTTATGTCAGTCAGCCCCTAGGATTAAAGATATAACATATCCAAAAATATTTTTTTGACACGCCTAGAAATACCGCCCTTTTTGTTTTTTATATATGTCGCCGCCATTTTAAGTCCGGTCGTAACATGTCATATATCAATATTTATGGTTTGACTGAAGCTATATTTCACTCTTAGAAAATTTTTTAATTCGGCGTAACTTCTGATATCTCGGATCCTTCCCCAAAATCTAAAATTGTGGCTATACTGGAATAAAGTACATTGAATTATATGAACAATTAGCTTTTAAAATGCTTTTATTCATAAACACCTATTTATAGATATTTAAAAATGTTCTAGTATTTATCAACCGTTCTCACAACAAACATTTAATTTGTTAGGAAAAACAGTCGAAAAATTTTTTTATGAACTATATAAAACAAAAATCCTTTTTATTTTTTCAGTTACAAACCATTTCAGATCCTACTTCCTTTCAAAATAGAAGAAAGTTAACTACATATATCCGTCCTACTGTCAGTAAAGCTTGTTATCAAACCACAAATCGCAATTTTCCAGATAATTTGATGAAAATAGGCTGAAATATTTCATTTTACCAAAGGACGAAGTTGTTTGAAAATGGATTAAATCGGAGCTCTTAATTGTGGCTTGCCGTTATTTCCTCTTAAACACTACCATTACGATGAAATTCTGCATATCTAACTCCTATATGAACATAAATCCCTCCACTAAATTTGGATAATTGATCCTAGGTCCCATATATAGGCTCTTTCAGAAAATCAGTTCTTCATCAATAAATTGCATAAAAAGTAGTGGACAAATTTCAATATAAATGCTTTATTAAAAAAGAAATCACATTTTAACTGGTATCATTCCCGACTAATATTTTTTTATTTCATGAACTTCTTTAAAAATATATAACTATTTAAGAAAAATTAATATATCATTAAATAAATTTATTAAATTTTATAAAAATTATTATAAACATTTTGAAAATTGTTAAAAAAACTAAGAAACTAAGAAAGTAATTGTATGGTAAAAACATGAAATATTTTTATAAACTCTTTAATTTTTCATCGATATAAATAAAATTATAAAATAAAATGTTTAGTTTTTATGTTTGATTTGATTTTTTTTTATTTTTTGTTATTAATTAATAAAATTAAATGCTGAATAAAATTATCTTTCTTGTGTTAAGATAGGGGGCAGAATGAAATTTTTGTATTGTAAATTAATTTGAAACAATAGTTTTCGACCATATCCCTAGCAAATTAATTGTTTGTAGTTAGAACTATACAGGTATTTTTAAATACCTGTACAATAGGTGTTTATGCATAAAGGCCCAAATAGACTACGCAAGCGGCTTATCAAACATACTTTTTTCATTCGCACACACACTATACAAACATTGCCCGTACAAACTGCGATTTTTTCACGTTTTTGTGGACTTGAAATGATATAGATGTCAATTTTTCTTAGAAATGAAAATTCTGTGAAAAATTTGTTATAAATGAATATAAACAATACAAATGGTTTGAAAAAAATTCAACATTTTTTTGTAAATATCAAATTTTTTTAATTTTTGTGCAAACAAACAGCAAGCCAGGTAATATTTTGCAAGCCGCGCCGTCGCCGACTTCTTTCGGCTCAAAAGCTAAGCCGGCTTAAACGTAGCCGCTGATAAAGATTAGAATCGCACATGTATTTCAGAACATAATTTCACCAATTTCAACGGAGTTGCCACTATTTTAAATTCTTATGGCAAATTGAAAAGAGTTGCCACACAATATTGTGCTAATATTATATATATCTGTAATAAGCCGCCGCCGATCATTTCGCATCGGCTTGTATCTCTGGCAGAGATCTATTAAAGCTCGATCAAACATGTTGCGTTAATTTAACTCAAACTAGTTGTAACCTAATTCTCACTAGTCCATAAGAGAGTCAAACATGTCTTGACCTACATAATATATTTGTATGCAACATTTGTAAAATATACACACAAACCTTTCTAAAACTATCAGCTGTTCAAACTAAAGTTCAATGAACTTTTATATAGTTTTTGCCTTGTTTATTTGTTCGTTTTCTTTATTAAAATACACAATGGGTCAAAACAAACGTAAATGATACTACTTTTGCAAAATTTTAATTATGAAAAATTGTTCTTTTTGTTAACTGTTTCAAATTAGAACTATGTTATAACCATATAATAAAAAAAAACAAGTAAGAAATTATAGTCGGGCGAGGCCGACCATATAATACCCTACACCTGTAAAAAAAATAAAATGTGATTTAGTTTTCATAATAAAGCATTTAAGTTGAATTGTACCTTGCCTTGAATTGTACTTAAGACATTTATTGTTGAACAAAATTGTGGACATTTAAGTCAAATTTTGAAGGAGGCTTTGTATAGGGGCTAGGGCCAAATGAGAACCTATAATTACAAAATTCATGAGGGTCATCAAGGCTAGTATAGAACTTGATTTTGCCGCTTTTTGTCGAGATACGAGTATATTAAACATAATTATGAAATAAAAAGCCCTATTCGGCGGGTTCAGTTGTATGGGAGCTAGGTGAAATAACGGACCGATGTTAACCATTTTCAATAGGCTTCGTCTCCGGTACCATAGAAGATCATGTGCCAAATTTCATTGAATTATCTTAAAAATTGCGACCTGTAGTTTGATTACATGGTTTACAAGCCCTATTTGGGGCATCAGTTGTATGGGGGCTAGGTGAAATAATAGACTGATCTTAACCATTTTCAATAGGCTTCGTCCCTGGGTTAATAGAAGACCATATACCAAATTTCATTGAATTATCTAAAAAATTGCGACATGTAGTTTGATTACAAGCTTTACATGAACGGACGGACAGACGGACGGGCATAGCTAAATCGACTCAGAAAATGATTCAAAGCCGATTGGTATACTTTAAAGTGGGTATAGGACCAATATTGTTGTACGTTACAAACATCAGCACAATCCCAATAAACCCTCCCCACTGAAGTGGTGTAGGGTATAAATATAAAATTTCATACATTTTTTTTTAGTTTGTTTAAATTTTCTTCAAATTTAAAATATTATTAAAATTTTGCAAAGTTAATATCATTTACTTCTACAATTATCAAACCAAATAATAATAATAATGATTTGTTAATATATTGATTAAAATTTTCCTAATATCTTACAATTTTCCTATTTCTTCGATTTATTTTTATTCATATGAAAGAAATGTAAACAATACATTTAAACGTTACATTTTGTTCGAATTTATATGTATTGTTATAATTTGTCAAATTTTAACTTTTTTTATTATAATTTATTTAATAATATTATTGAACTAATGAGTCTAAATATAATCTACAATTTTGTATAATTCACTATGATTAGTTAAAATTTTTCTTTAATAAACATATTGAATACGAATGTGTAAATTTTAAATAGTTTGGTCTTCTTATTTGTGAGAATGTGAGAATCGATAAATAAGTTAATGTTAGGGGTTCTGGAAACTGTATGTATGTATGTATGTATGTATGTATGTATGTATGTATGTATGTATGTATGTATGTATGTATGTATGTATGTATGTATGTATGTATGTATGTATGTATGTATGTATGTATGTATGTATGTATGTATGTATGTATGTTGTATGTTTGTATGTTTGTATGTATGTATGTATGTATGTATGTATGTATGTATGTATGTTTGTTTGTTTGAAGTCTATAGCCGCCTAAACGGCTAAACCGATTTTGTTGAAATTTTTTTTGTGTTCCTGTATGCCTGGAAGGAAAAATAGGCTACTTTTTATTTTGAAATTTCACTAGCAGCATAGGGCGTGGCACCTCCCATATTAATTAAATAAAAAAATTTATCTTGGAAACTATTAGAGTTAAAATCTTCAAATTTTGCACGAAGAACTTTAACATACCTGTAAACATTTTGGGTAATAAATTGGCGGACTACCAATGGAGGGAGCGGCACCTCCCATATGAATTAAATACAAAAAATCTATTATCTTGGATACTAATAGAACTAGATTCTTAAAATTTTTCACTAAGGACTTTCATATTCATCTGAACATTTTGGGGAAAAAAGCGGACTTTGGAACCCCCTTATGAATTAAATAGAAAAAATTGTATATCTGTGATACTATAGAAGCTAGAATCTTCAAATTTTACATGAATAACTTTGACATTCATGTGAAAGGACTTTCAATGGGGGGATTGATTAATTAAATACAATACAACATTATTCTCATTTTTCATAGCTTACATTAAAATCCTTATTAGCGTTCGGAAAAATTGGCGAACTTGAAATAATTTGCGTGCACCTCCCATGTGTAAGTGTTTTTATACCCTCGACCACCATCAGCGGTGATAGAGGGTATATATAAGTTTGTCATTCCGTGTGTAACACCAAGAAATATTCATTTGAGACCCAACAAAGTATATATATTCTGGGTTCTTATGAAATTCTGAGTCGATTTAGCTATGTCCGTCTGTCCGTCTGTCTGTCTGTCTGTGTAAAACACGCTCACGTTAAAACGAAGCAATGGAAATTAACGAAATTTAGACAAAAATATTAATTATTATCCAGTACAGTTTGGTATTGAAAATGAGCAAAATCGGTTCACATCGGGAAAAGTTATGAATCAAAATTTAAAACAACTCGGGAAAAATAAGCATTTTTACACATTCTGATGTAATCTTCTATGCAAGATAATTTCATGAAAGTCATCATACATTCGTTTCTACACAAGATCTTGATTTCTGCTGAAAATTGCCAGAATCCAGAAATTTTTTTCTCTCAATGAATTCTATTGACATAAGATTTTAATTTGTAAAATTTTGTGAAGATATCAACATTCTGACGGAAGTTATTAACAAAAGACTCATTTTCCGGGAATATGTACTTTTGTATATACAAGGTCCCCTCCCGAAAATCACTTAAACGCGCATAACTCATTACTAAATTAAGATATCCATATAAAACTTGTTACAAATATTGCTCATATGCACAGAAATATTACTGTGAAAGTTTTTTCCGATCGGTCCATAATTGGTCATAGCTCCCATACAAGGACCTTTCCCGAAAATCCCTTAAACGCACATAACTCATTACTAAATTAAGATATCCATATAAAACTTGTTACAAATATTGCTCATATGCACAGAAATAATACTGTGAAAGTTTTTTCCGATCGGTCCATAATTGGTCATAGCTCCCATACAAGGACCTTTCCCGAAAATCCCTTAAACGCACATAACTCATTACTAAATTAAGATATCCATATAAAATTTGGTACAAGTATTGCTCAAATATTACTGTGAAATTTGTTTCCGATCGGTCCATAATTGGTCATAGCTCCCATACAAGGACCCTTCCCGAAAATCACTTAAACGTGCATAACTCATTACTAAATTAAGATATCAATATAAAACTTGGTACAAGTATTGCTCACATATACATAAATATTACTATGAAATTTTTTCCGATCGGTCCATAATTCGTCATAGCTCCCATACAAGGTGCCTTCCCGAAAATCACTTTAACGCACACAACTCATACACAGAAATATTACTGTGAAACTCATTACTGAATTAAAATATCCATATAAAGTTTGGTACAAGTATTGCTCACATACACAGAAATATTACTGTGAAATTGTTTTCCTATCGGTCCATAATTGATCATAGCTCCCATGCAAGGTCCCTTTCAGAAAATCACTTAAACGCACATAACTCATTACAAAATATTGATATCCATACATTTAGCACAAATATTGCTCTTATATACATAAATTACACTATAAAATTGTTTTACGATCGGTTCATATTTGGTCATAGCTCTCATACTAGGTCCCCTCCAGAAAATCACTTAAATGCACCAAATAATGATATAGATACAGAATTTTGAATTTTTGTCTTTATATACATAATTGGTCATAGCTCCCATATAAGGTCCTTTTACGAAAATCTCGTAAACGCACATTACTCATTAAAAAATAAAGCTATTGATACAAAATTTGGCACAAATATTAGTTTGGTATACAAAAATGTCTATTTGAAGATTTTTTCACGATCGGTCCATAACATGGGTGCGGTCGGTCTTATGAAAGGTTCCCTTCAGAAAATCACTTGAACACACATTACATATGAAAATATAGACTGAAATATAGCTTTTATGTACAGAAATTTAGCTTAAAGAATTTTTTACGACCGGTCTATAATTGGTCATATCTCCCATACTAGGTCCTGCCCCTAAAAGCTATTTAACCGTATTTAACTAGTTGCATTATCAATTTGTGTAGAACAAAATTATATATACATATGTATTTTGAAAATCCTTATATCTTTCACACACATGCAAATAATTAAATATCGTTAAAGCATATCTTAGGGCGCCATAAAAATATAAAAGAAAATGGGGTTTGTAATGTTCAATAAATCTTGGAATTGTAACAGATTTAAGCTGTTTAAATCTTGGGGTTTTTCTATTTAAGACATAAGAAAACTTATTTCTACAAATATTTGATCAATTAAAAAAGCATCAATATAAAAGTAGCTGGTGGAGTATTTAAGATTAGACTCAGCCGAATATAGCACTCTAACTTGTTTTTATTTATATTGCTTTTAGGGTAGCAAAGCAACTGGGTACAGCTAGTAGAATACAAAAATTGAAAAATGCATGTTAAGAACGTTAACAGAACGAACGTTTAAGGGTATAAACAATATTCACCCTATTATGTAAGTCTTTGTCGACACCAATTTTAAGTCGTCGTAACATTTGCTGCCGACAGAAATTGAATTGTGTCGACTCAATCTGTTTTTAACTCGTACTAAAACATATTTCTTGACATAAAATAATAAAAAAAATTACAGGAAATTATTAAAAAATGTGTGAGACTGTTATATTCGACCGTGCCGAATCTCATATACCCACCATCAAACCGTATGCCATAAAAGAAGTGCTTCCCTATAAACATCTAGGTGATATTACTCATCAAATTAACTGAAGAAAACTTTATATGAGAGATCATAAGAGACTCACTTATGTAAAATTTCATTGCTATAATAGTATTTTTAAGCCAGTAATGAGTGTTAAAGTCATTTTTTGACGGGGACCTTATATGGGGGCTAGGGTCAACTATGGACGATCCACATAAAACTTGATATAGAGATTTTGGCTCGCATGAAATATATGTGTGTCGAATTACATCACTATACTCTTATTTTTAAGCCAGTAATGAGCGTTACAATAATTTGTTGAAGGGGACCTTATATGGCGGGTAAGGTCATAAAATTTTGTAGAGAGGTTTTGGATCATAAGAGACTTATTTATGTTGAATTTCATCAATATACTCGTATTTTTAAGCCAATAATGAGCGTAGTTATTTTCAGAAGGGGACCTTATATGGGGGCAGGGTCAATTATGGACCGATCGCTATACTCGTACTTTTGACCGATATTGCCCATTTTTGGTAGGGATTTTGGATCATATGATAATCATTTGTGTTGAATTTCATCGCTATACTCGTACTTTTGACCGATATTGCCCATTTTCAATACCAAACAAACAAATATTTGTGGAAAATTTCAATCCTCTACCTCATTCGGTTCGGACTCTATCGTGCTTTCAACAGACAAACAGACGGACGGACAGATGTCTTAGAATTTAATAAGGACCCTGAATATACATATATACTTTTATTGGAATAGAAATTACATATATATTTTGGTAAATTATTGTAAATTGCTACTTAATTGCTACTTGTACAAAAAAACTTTTGAAAAGTTCCAAAAACTACCCAGGAAAAACGTACATTGAAAAGTAATGAGTTAAAAAGCTAATAAAACCTCTTTTCACTACTTCTTCATTAGCATTTTAAGTCATTATTTTAACACGGTGATGTCATTGGATTCAAGTACTTCTACGCACGCTTACAAATAGGGAGTTAAAGAAGTAATTGCAATTTCTCTTACAAAACAGTTGTTGAGCATGTTGTTTTGTTTTTTAATAATAATAAGAGCCAACTAGAATACGAACCAGGGACTTTGGTTTGTTAGTCAAATGTTCTACACACTGCACCACTGGTTAGCTATTTTATTGCGCTTCAAATAATGGTTTTCACATACAAAACTAATTTTGTTTTATTTTTTGTAAAACACAATTCTTAAAACTCAATTAAATAAAATGTGCAAACAATATGACAAAACCGAAAATAAAGTACTTCCATATCAGATTATAAGAAAGTCATTACTAGAGTACGGTAAGTAGTAGTCATTGAGAAGTAAGTGGTCATGGAAGTACAGCCCATTACCGATTTTTTGCTGGGTACTTAATATGTAGTGTAGATTCTAAAAAATACAACAATATTTACAATTATCTATCCCTGCATTAATATATTTTCGTTCATTTTCATTGCAAAATCAAGAAACGAGCGACAACACAACCTTCTTCAATGACAGCTCATATGAGACTGAATTGTGTTTTCTATGCGTGTGAGTAGTATGTGTAAATTTTGTAAAGGCCAAAATACACTTTGTATAGGAGTTGCCGATCGTGGGTCTAACCAATATTTCGATGTGTTACAAACGGAATGACAAAATCAATATGCCTCCATCTTTTTTAATGCTAGGTATAAAAATTACTCTGCCGGAGTAAAAAATGTATGTCAGCTCACACTTGCCACAAAACATTTCATTGAAAAATGACCATGAAATACAATCCGCTGTCGATATATTTACGGATATCTTACAAGATGCTGTCAAAGTTTCTTCACCCCAGTCACCTTGGAATACTACAAAAATTCGAAATATCCTAGGAACATTGAGTCTCTAATTAAAGAAAAGAGAACACTCAGACGTCAATGGCAACAATCGCGATCCCCAAACATAAAGGTTAAACTTAATCAGTGCCAAAGAAGACTTCACATCGCCTTAAAAAATAATAAGGAATCTAATCTGAGAAATTATCTCAAAAACTTAGACCCTACTAAGAAAACGGAATATAGTCTCTGGAAAGCTGTTAAACATATGCAATGGCCTATTGCCTGTTGCCATTAGCCTGTTGTCTATATTCTCAAACTTTTTGAAAAGTTATTGCTTGAAAGCCTTATAGTACACCTTAACGATAATGGCATTATTCCTGGCCATCAGTTTGGTTTCAGAAGAAAGAACAGCAGCATCGAACAGGTACATCGAATAACTACTCTTATTCGGAAGGCCTTCGAGAGCAAGCAATATTGCTCAGCATTATTCATAGATATTTCTCAAGCTTTCCATAAAGTCTGGCACGATGGACTAACACACAAAATTATCACATTACTACCTGCAAATGTTCACAAACTGCTTAAAAATTACATATATGAAAGATCTTTTCAAATCAGACCTAAAGATGTGATCTCTTCACGTCGAAAAATATCTGCTGGAGTACCCCAGTGGAGTATTCTAGGTCCGTTCCTATATATTTATATACTGCAGATATGCCAACGAGCGCACTGACTCACACATCTACATTTGCGGATGATACCGCTTTTGTAAGCATACATGATAACCCTTTAATAGCTTCTGAAGAACTCCAGTCTCACATCGGCGAATTGGAAAAGTGGCTGGACAAATGGAAAATAAAGGTCAATGCAACAAAATGTACTCACGTTACATTTACTTTAAGACGAGAAAATTATCCTCCCGTACAGATAAACAATATAAAAATTCCAGGACAAAGCCATGTGAGATATCTTGGTATCCACCTTGATCGCCGCTTAACATAGACTCACCACATTGAAGCCAAGGTTACACAAATAAAATTAAAGTCAGCTCAAATGTACTGGCTAATTGGACCACGGTCAGCTCTAGACTTGGAATACAAAGTGATTTTGTACAAAACAGTCATAAAACCGATATGGCTATACGGCATTCAACTGTGGGGAACAGCCTCCTCATCTAATGTTGAAAAATTACAAAGAAAGCAGTCAGCACTGTTAAGGTCAATGACAGGTGCCCGTGGTACATTCGCAATAGTAATATTCATAGGGATCTTAATGTCCCCATAATACGCGAGGAGATCAAATTCTCTTGTTTAACCTACTTGTCGAAACTAATGGAAGAATTTTTCATTTGGAACAAACATTTTTGCACTCATAGTATATTATCTTCAAAAATTTTAATATTTTTTGTGTATTTTTTATAAATATAAAAATTTCACAAAATATTTTCATTAAATAAATTCGCCGCAATTATTGTTTTTGACATCAGTCCGTACCAAATGCAAAAACAAATTACATGGAAAATTTTGTTGTTGACGAACTGCCACCACCTTATCTGAATTCGCTTTGGAGTGGCTCACGGAATACTTAACAAGGTACCAGCACTTGAGAGCAACCGCACGATTGTCAAATTTTTTTATATGGAGTTTGATAAACGTGCGGTTTAAGCCTGCATACAAGTCTATGTATAAAAAATTGTAAACAATGATCAGATGGGCTAGCGATGTCACCTTTTATTCAGTACACCGTGGAGTGGCTAAAGGTACATTGGGGAGAATACATGTGAAAGTGGACAGCAGTCGGATTTACCAGTTCCAATTTTAATGAAACTGGACACTCTTGTAATATATAATATGTATATACTCATTCCAATGTAAAAAAATTGGAGATGGTAAATCCGAAAATAGCAGTTTCTGTCCGTTTTGATATGGATTTTCCCATTGTTAAATTTTAAGAAAATTGTCCCATTATATGTTTGTATTTGTAATAATTTGAAGGCATGTAATGTCCAAGAAGAAGCAACAGCAACAAAACAAACTAAACACGTAACAAAAACAATTTAGTTTAATTTCTCTCTTTATGAAATTATACACAGAGAATATTTTCAAAAGCATATACAGATAAATGTTTATGTGAATACTTTTGATAGATTTATTAGACAAATAATTATTTATAATTATATTTTTATTTTCATTTATTCAAGCAATTAATCGCCAAAATTTTATCGGCTAATTTTTTAGTAAGTAACTTTAAGCTAGTGGAAAAGTCATGCAGAGTCGGACAATTGACTACTGCGTAGGACCCCTGCCAGCAACTCAACTAACATTAAATGCATTAAAAGCCGATTTTTTCATCAACTAGTTATGGTTGATTCTTGGATTATTTTTAATGGAGCCAACTGACTATTTTAACATGGCGATGTCCTACGCAGTAGTCAATTGTCCGACTCTGCATGACTTTTCAACTAGCTTAAAGTTAGTTACTAAAAAATTAGCTTAAAGGTAACTCTTTATTAACTAACTTAAAGTTAGTTGAAGAAAAGTCAAGTAATAGTTTTCTTTTGTATTCCCTACTGTTTTAATTAATTACATTTTAATTAAATATATTTAAAATTTAACTACTAGTCATCTAAATTACATTTCGCTTTAATACAAGTTATGATATTAGTTCGTTAAAATTAATAGACATCAGTTTTCTGCAGGGGAACTAATAATAACACCGGTATCCATAAAATTATGAATGATTTGTTCATTATTTCCATGATTCCCATTGATCCAAATCTAAAATAAATTTTAAAATGTTATGTGTAATATTAACTGTTAATGTATTATATTTACAGTATTAATCAGCAGAATTTAGAATTTAGGGACCGAGTTTTGAAATATTTAACCTTTTATAATTAATTTTTCCAATTTAGTGACTCTAATTTCACAACGTATACAAGAAAATGACAAAAATGTAAATCAGAATTCCAAATAATAAAGAAACATGAGAAAACATGTCGAAACAAAATGCTCTCCAGATAATTTTGGGGTACTCCCGCATTATATGATAGTTAGCTTGTAGCTAGTCTTTAAAAGTCGGTTGTTTACGTTAATAAATACCAAATTTTGGAACATTTCTGCATTACATTGTTGTTCGTTTATAGTCAGTCTACTAAAGTTAACAAATAAAATCATAACAATAGAGAAAGAAGAGAAAACATGTTGAAATACAATTAATTCTCTTCAGATAATTTTGAGGCACTTCTGTACTAAATTATAGTTAGCTTGTAGTTAGTTGATTAGTTGATGAAGAATTGATACAACATCTAACTATAACATTAGCAAGTACTACACGATCGTAGTTTCATTTATCTTATCATTATACAAGACTCTTTCATAATCTACCAACTAACTAACTGACTAATTAACTAACGCATCCAATTCAAGCTTACGACCCAATTCTCGTTTGACCATTCTCTTCATTTTACCAATCCATCATTACCTTAGAATTCATCCAATTTAGGAAATCATTCCATAATTGTTCTGTACGAAATCCAACATAGTGAAATTTATTAGATATAATCATTCAAATAATAATACATATATTTATCTAAAATTTAACACACACATAACTGTACACTGTCACAAATACTACTTTTCCTCTCCTTTCATGAGCAACCTTTAACCTTATTGTCTTTCATTATCATATTTTCTTTATTTATTAACAAGGCTTTTATAAGTATGTTTCGTTCGTTTTAGGGCTCAAACATTTATACTGTAATCTCATTCATGTTACATCGGCCCATGTCTAAAGGAGCTCCCTGACTTCATACGCCTAATATCATCTGTCACTGTACAGATCATTTCTAACCGTTAAATTGGAAATCTGATTTACTTAATAAATTTTTTTTGTTCCTATCTCTCCAGGATTTGATTTCCTGCAGCTGGAGGAAAATAATTATCCAACAGACATATAAACAAAACGTATACTATAACACTAAACTCGACACTTACAAAATTTAAAAAAAAAGAACACAACTACCTTATCACTAACTTATTCTAATAATTGGCGTTATTTCTATGTGTATTTAAATCCAAAATTATTACAAGAAAATTTTTTTCATTTGTTTAATTTTCACTTGGCGTATTACTTTTAAACTGCACCAAAAACATTTTTATAACCTCTCTTTAACGTTAGGGACATTCAATATATTTCTGTTAATTAGGTTCTTCTGGTTGTAAAACATAACCTTTTATTACGTATGTAATATTAATACACCCACAATTATTATTTCTGTCACAATCGCAGAAATCAGCAAATAAAAGGCGTTACCTGGCTATTATATCTTCTGTGTGGTCTATTTCAGTGATTTTAAACAGTCATCACTTTCCTTCTTATTCAATAGACAGCTGTAAATAATAATTGTCTAAAATTACCATTCAGAAACCTTTTCACTTGTCACATCACTTACGTTTCCCCAATTTATATTAACTTTAATTTCCTTCACACTCAATGCAATTATTCTTCTTGTTCAATAATAACAGTCACAGAGATTAATTATATGTAATTTTAATATCCAAACAATTCACTTTTCTGAGATCTTTTCGATTTGACTCTTGTTTAACTTATGAACTTCGCTTTTAAGTTTCCCTCTTTAAAAACATCCATATTATTTACATTTTTCGCGCCTCTACCACTATATACTGCAAAACCACTGTTGCCAATTTTCTTAACAAAAGACAATCCAAGATTGTTCTCCCCTCTAACCGTTTCATCTTTCATAAAATGTTAGCGTCATTTCCTTTTTTTATTATTTGCATTTCATTTTACGTTACGATTTTATCAATGAAACGCAACCCTGTAGGAAATAATCATTATGACTTTCCAACTCTGGCACGTTTCTTTCACAATACAACACTTAGTTATGCCAACTAAACACACCACAAGATATTTACGCCTCATTCCACAAGAAAACACATGCAGACAGAAGCAATAAAATTTATCAAGCACACAGAAACAAAAAAAAAACCACCCAAGCACAAAAAAATAAATAAAAGCTTACAAAATAAAAAAAAAAACAATCACAAAACCACTACGACGTGTCTACAAAAAACATGTGATTTGTGACACAAATATGATGAGACAACAACTACAAAACCAATACAAACAAAACAGAGGACAAATTACACAAAGATGAGCTCACGAACTCAGCACTGTCCTAGAACCTGTAAGGATTAGTTAAACAGCATAAGGTCCTGTTCTTCCTAAATAATTACGGTATTTGTCTTAATCAGACATCCTCCTCCGGGACACACCCAAGCAAAAACTTTCACATTTAAGGGTTCATGTCACGACGGAGTCGGGCAATTATGGACCAACATGCAAGGGTTCAATCTCAGCACGTCACTGTACATTATGCGAGTATCCCTGATCATAGAAACTGCAAATATTCTGCACATAAAATAATATTTAATAGACCAGAACCAGCTGCGACTCATGTACATACACACATTTACACAAATTTAGGAAAAACAAAAATAAAAGAAATAAATATAAATATTTATTGTAATTGCTACATCCCCTCCCCCTTAATTCGAACCATTTTCAGAGTTTTAATTATATGTATGTTCTATACGTTGCACAGATTGGAATATTATTTTGAATGACTTTTATAATTGAATTATTTTCAAAAGTGCCAAAAAACACAAACATGACATCTGCTTAACAATTAATTAATTTCAAACACAACACTTTAAATTCATTCTTATATATTATAATCCTATTTGTCGCCTTTGGTCCATTTCTTGTTTAATTTCTTCTTTTTTATTGTTTTTTACTTTTTTCGTTTGTTTTCTTAAATTGTTTTCATATAATTTTTTTATTTTTTGATCTGTCAGTTTGTATTGCAAAATGTTGAGTAAATAAAAACTACGTTTATAAGTGTTGTATATTTTATAAACCGTAGCAAGAGTATTTCTGTATATTTTGTTTGTGTAGTCAAAAATATACTAAACCATTTGCCAATGTAATGATGCAAGACCATTTACACTATATCGTGAATTGGACTATTGTTTATTTTTACTTTTTTTTCTGAACTACACATGCATTAAAAAATTTCCGTTATTATTTTATTTTTTTTAATGTGGCAACGCTTTTCTGAATATGTAAAATAAAACAAACTTCATAGATCTCCTTACTAGTCAAAAAAAAAAAAAAAAAAATTGAATACATATTTTTGACATCATGTTTTTTTATTTATTCATGAAGTTGTTTTATTTGTTTGATTTTTTTATTATTATTTTTTTTTTGTACGTGGTAATTTTTGTTTTAATTTGATTTATTGTAGTTTTTTTTTTTTTGTTTATTAAGGATTTAGTTTAATAAACATATTTTTTTTTGATAATTGCTCATAAAACTTAAGACATTACATGGTTTTTTTTTGTGATTTGCTGTGCTTTTTTACTTCGTTTGTTTTTATAATAACCAGAAGTTAACCCAATGTTTTCACGCTTCTCTTTCGTATGGTGTATTGTATTTGTTATTCTGGAATGTTGAAAAATTTTCCGTTATTGTGTTTGTTGTCTATTTTTGATAAACAAATTCGCTTGTATTTATAAAAAAATCTTATTTTGCTTTTAATGCACTCAATAGTTAAAGCACACTTTAGCCTTAAAAACCATTAATAAAATTGTGATATTCATAAACAAATAATAAACGTATATTAACTATTGTGCTGATTTATGTTTAAGTTGGCAGCACTGTACAATATGGCTGTCATTTTATGTGTTAGTGTTGCGTACAATTAGGATAAAATATTCGTTGATTCGGTTTTCTTAATTTCATATTTTTGTTTATAATAGATTTTTGACAATAAAAACAAACTTTTAAGAAAAATAAATATATATATATGGCTTTTATAAATGTCTATTTAGTTCAGATGTATAAATATAACATATAATTTCTAATTATTATTAAAAGTATCCGAATAACGGATATTTTGCGACAAAATATACATCACTATGACACATTTTCTTATTTTTACTTATTTTCCTTGTAATTTTTGATAAATTTTTGCAAATATTGATAAATTTCTTTGATATTTGACTAATTTTAATGCCGGCGAATATATTTTGCATTAGTATAACACTAATCAATATAATTTACATGGTTAATTACTTTATGGCATTATATTTAACCAACAAACTTTGAAAAAGCCAAATCAAATGATTTTGTCCATCATTTGGTTGACAGACGGGCATTTCCAAATTGCCTAAAAATAGTGCTGGACAATTGGAATATTGTCAAATATTCATGCATTAATCCAATAATGCCTAGATTTGAGTTTTTTCCTCAAAATATAATCGTTTAAAAATTTTCTGGGATTTTATTTACAAATTTGTAAACGTTAAAATTAGAATTTTTAGATTTTATTTTAAAAGAAACCATAATTACTTTTCGCAATCAACCTAAAATTACCGGAAAAATCTTTATTTGAGAAAAAAATTGTTAAAAATCAAGTTATTGTTGGCTTAAAGAAGGGTCGAGCCTACAATAAAATTCTTCTAATTGTCAATGGTTTATTGAAGGTGTTTTAAGCTATTTCACGTTTATAAATACGATTTTCCTGAATTTTGCCTAAAATTGTTTAATAAACCTAAAATAAGTTTTTATAAATACAGCCGATTGTTTTTAGGGAAATAACCGTTTTAGTGTTTTTGTAAGATGATTTTATGTATGTATGTATTTATTTTATTTATTTATTTATTTATTTATTTATTTATTTTTATGCTCATGCAGATCCTGCTAAATAAAAAATGAATTCGCTAAGAATTTGTTTTTGGAATGCTAACGGCCTTAGCCAATATAAGAATGAAGTAGAACAATTTCTGCTACTTCAGGAAATTGACGTACTACTCGTCTCTGAAATACACTTTACCCTAAAGAATTATTTCAGAATTAATGGATACTATACTTACGATACAAAACTTCCAAGTAGCAGAGCCTGTGGTGGAACAGCTATTTTAGTGAGAAAAAATATTAGACATTTCCCAATGCCAGAATACAAAAAGGATCATATCCAGGCCACATCCATACCATATCTAGCTGCCAACCTACCTATTGGCATACAGACCTCAATAAGATTCCCGATCTAATTGACTTTGCTGTAATCAAAAATATAAAACGAGAATTTATTTCAGTGATCCCTTCACTGGACCTCTCGTCAGACCGCTCGCCTACAATTTTAACGTTATTAGAAACCCCAAATAAATTGGACGAACTGGTTAAAGTATAAAATGTATGTTAGCTCACACTTGCCACAAAATATTTCATTGAAAAATGACAATGAAATACAATCCGCTGTAGATATATTTACGGATATTTTACAAGATGCTGTCAAAGTGTCTACACCCCAGTCACCTTGGAAGAATACAAAAAATCGAAATGTCCTAGAAAAATTGAGTCTCTTATTAAGGAAAAGAGAATACTCAGACGTCAATGGCAACAATCGCGATCTCCAAACATAAAGGTTAAACTTAATCAGTGTAGTGTAGTGGTGATGTATGTTTGGTATGGTATAACCATACCAAAACAAAAGAAACTGGTGTTGCCAGAGTGGTAGCGGCGCTGGTATGCTCGCGTTTGCCGGGCTTGGAGCTCGCCGGATGGGGGTGGTTCTTGCTACCACTCTAGACATCTACACACACACATAAAAAAATCATACCAGCTAAAAATAAACAAAATAAAAATATAAATGGGCACCGAGTAGGTTTCTGTCTGTCTCCCTGATGAAACGTATCTACGAACTAGATATCTGGCAGATGTTGTGCCAGGTTAAACCCTCCCACTCGGGATTGGATAATCCCGCCATGACATCCTATTATTAGGGATGTCCCAAAATTTACCCTGCAAACTTTCCTTTCCCTACTTACCGCCGCTTATTTTGTTTAACCGATTATTTTAAATGATAACATATTCGAAATTTTCATTCAAACATTGTAATAAGATTTAGTTTTATTGAAACCAAATTATTCCAAACAATATTTAACAATACTAGGTTTGGATTTAAAATTTAGTTTAGATTTAGTTTTAAGTTTTAATATTTTGAATTTAGCTTTAGTTTTAGATTTAGGCTTTAAATTTAGATTTAGTTTTAGGTTTAGATTTAAATTTAGCTTTTAAAATTTAGATTTAGCTTTAGTTTTAGATTTAGGCTTTAAATTTAGAATTTAAATTTAGCTTTAGTTTTAGGATTATATTTAGTTTTAGATTTAGGCTTTAAATTTAGCTTTAGTTTTAGGTTTAAATTAATGCTTTACAATTTAAGTTTACGTTTCAAAAGGTTCATAATTCGCTTGGGGATAAACGGGATCTGGCAAGTGTTTTCTGCTGCATCCAGCTGGTTTACGGAGGCAATTACCGATATGGAAGTTTTATGGCGGATGGGGCTTTCCTGTCCGTCCGTATTTTCTCCGGATGTATAGGTAGTCACGTAAGTATATACAAAATCAATTCCACAAAATTCCTTTTACTTAATTTTCTCTCTTTTCTTTTATAGGAAACTACTTATAAATTTTTCGGGAAACCTAGAGATTAAACACCGCGATGGGACTACTATAAAAGGCTAGAGCTCTATCCTAACAACGCGCACGTGTGGGTATCAATTCGTCTTCCAGACGGAATGGAAATGACGTATAAAAGACGAGGTAGGAACCCTTATTTATAAAATTGTTTCAGTTATATAAAATTTTTTTTTTTTGTTTTTTTTTCTTTAAATAAAAGGAATCGTCAGAAGTCCGTCTAGTCGTCCAGGTAAAATCACTAAACTTAGTCGGAAAACCAAAAGGATACCAGAGCACCCCAGGCGTGGTGGTGCTGGAAAGCAGCTTCTCCCTCGTTGGATGGAGTCGTGTTGCAGTGGCTTTGCAGGTTTGTTGTTTTGCTTTTGTTTATTTTAAGGTTTAGTTTTAAGTTAAGCTTTAAGTTTTAAAAAATTTCTTGAATAAAATTTATTTAATTTATAAAAAAATCAAAAATTTAGTTTTTTTTTCTTATGATGGCCACAGACTCCACCTTCTTCTCTATGTTGCGCAAAAATCAAAAGGAACGACGTTTTTCCTTTTCGGTACCGAGAAACCTCGGTTACCAACATGGCCTCCTAGCTTTAACAACTTGTTCAGCAATTTGTTTGCCTATTTACAATTTTTTTCTAAAGCTATTTGTTTGTGTTCTCAATTCCTCTTCCTCTTCCCAATTGCGAAAAAAATCCCCTTTTCTCATTATTGCCACCAGTTTTGTGTGCTTCTTCTTTAATTTAGTAGCTTTACTACAGGGTGCACACGACAAACCCCACCACTCCTGTTATCCATCCCTGGATACAGGATGGGAGGGAAAAAACGCACCCTAGTATTTTGGGAACTACCCTAATCTTCTAAAACTTTTCTGGGATTTTGCGTATTTCATTATTCCCATACAAAAAATTTGCACTATGGCAACCCTTATTCATTCGAGAACAAAAGTACAACTCTGTATCGTCGTTAAAAACTGGTCAGGCAGCTACGTACTGTGAACAGCTGCTTGAATGAATGGAAAAGGAGAAGGTAAATAAGAACAAGTTAGAGTGCTATCTTAAATACCCTCCACCAGCTACTTTTATATTAATACTTTTCTAATTGATCAAATATTTGTAGAAATAAGTTTTCTCATGTCTTAAATAGAAAAATCCCAAATTTAAACAGCTTAAATCTATTACAATTCCAAGATGTATTAAACATTACAAACGACATTTTCTTTATATTTTAATAGCGCTTAGCGATATTTAGTAATTTGCATGTATGCGTGTATGTGAAAGATTTAAGGATTTTCAAAATACATATATATAATTTTGTTCTATACAAATTGATATTGCAACTAGTCAAATACGGTTAAAGCGCTTTTAAAGGCAGGACCTAGTATTGGAGATATGACCAATTATAGACCGAACGTAAAAAAATTCTTTAAGCAAAATTTCTGTACATAAAAGCTATATTTCAGTCAAATTTTGTATCTATATCGTAATTTTGTAATAAGTTAGGAATGTTTATGTGATTTTCTGAAAGGAAACTTGTATGGGACCGACCGCACCCATGTTATGAACCGATCGTGAAAAAATCTTGAAATAAAATTTTTGTATACAAAACTAATATTTGTGCCAAATTTTGTATCAATAGCTTTATTTGGTGCGTTTAAGAGATTTTCGTAAAAGGACCTTGTATGGGAGCTATGATCAATTATGTATACAAAGACAAAATTTCAAAATTCTGTATCTATATCATTATTTGGTAATGAATATTGTGCATTTAAGTGATTTTCTGGAGGGGACCTAGTATGTTTTACGATCGGACCAAATATGGACCGATAGTAAAACAATTTTATAGTATAATTTATGTATATAAAAGCAATATTTTTGCTAAATGTATGGAAACCAATATTTGGTAATGTGCGTTTAAGTGATTTTCGGGAGGGAACCTTGTGTGAGAGCCATTACCAAGGATGGACCGATCGTGAAAAAATTTTGAAATAACATTTATGTGTACAAAAATAGTATTTATGCCAAATATTTTATGGGTATCACTATTAGGCAATGAGCTATGTGCCTTTAAGTGTTTTTCTGAAAGGGACCTTGTATGGGAGCTATGATCAATTATGGACCGATCGGAAAAAACTTTCGCAGTAATATTTCTATGCATATGAGCAATACCTGCACCAAATTTTATATGGATATCTTCATCTACTAATGAGTTATGTGGTTTTAAGTGATTTTCGGGAGGGGACCTCGTATGGGAGCTATGAGCAATTATGGACCGATCAGGAAAAAATTTCATAGTAATATTTCTGTATATAAGAGCAATACATGCACCAAATTTTATATTTATATCTTCATTTACTAATGGGTTATGTGGTTTTAAGTGATTTTCGGGAGGGGACCTTGTATGGGAGCTATGACCAATTATGGATCGATCAGGAAAAAATTTCACAGTAATTTTTTTGTGCATATGAGCAATACTTATTTCAAATTTTATATGGATATCTTAATTTTGTAATGAGTTATGTGCGTTTAAGTGATTTTCGGGAGGGGACCTTGTATGGGAGCTATGACCAATTATGGACCGATCGCGAAAAAATTTCTCAGTAATGTTTCTGTGCATATGAGTAATACTTGTACCAAATTTAATATGGATATCTTTATTTAGTAATGAGTTATGCGCGTTTAAGTGATTTTCGGGAGGGGAACTTGTATGGAAGCTATGACCAATTATGGACCGATCCTAAAAAACTTTTACAATAATATTTCTATATGTGAGAGCAATACTTGTACCAAATTCTATATGGATATCTTAATTTATTAATGAATTATGTGCGTTTAAGTGATTTTCGGGAGGGGACCTTGTATGGGAGCTATGTCCAATTATAGACACGAAATTTTAGTATGTTTAATTTTTTGTGAAGAAATCGACATTGTGACGGAAGTTATTAACAAAAAACCCATTTTCCGGGAATATGTACTTTTGTATGGGAGGGATATGAAATTGTGGAGCGATGCTAGCAATTTTTAGCAGAGATCAAGATCTTGTGTAGAAACTTATGTATGGTGATTTTCATGAATTTATCTTGCATGGTTTTCGAGAAAATGTGTAAAAAAAGCTTAATTTTTTCGAGGTTGTTTTAAATTTTGATTCATAACTCTTCCTGGTGTGAACCGATTTTGCTCATTTTCAATACCAAACTGCTTAGGACAACAATGATTTTTTTCGGTGAATTTGGTTTACTTCCTTTGCTTCGTTTTAATGTGAGCGTGTTTTAGGCAGACAGACAGACGGACATAGCTAAATCGACTCAGAATTTGATAAGGACCCAGAATATATATACTTTGTTGGGTCTCAGATGAATATTTCTTGGTGTTATACACGGAATGACAAAGATATATACCCTCTATCACCACTGATGGTGGTGGAGGGTATAAAAATGGGTGAAGAAGAAGCACCCAAACAAAAAAAAAATATTATCAATGGAGACAACGAAGTAAGTAATTTTTTGGGTAAATAAACAATAAAATAATAAAAATATTAATTTAAATTGTTTAAAATAATTAAATAATTTTTTCTTTTGTTTCTTTAAATGTTCTGGTGGAGATTTATGGCCAATAAAGGGGGATTTTCAATAAGGTAAGTAAAAGTGTTATACAAATGGAAATTTTATTAGTGGTGTTGTTAACTAACAAAACCAAAATTTTTTGCATTACAGGGATCATGTTGGCTGCCTTGGGCCTATAAAAACTTGATGGCCGATTCTGAAAGATTGCGGATCGAAGCAGAATGAAATGGTAAGTAGAAAAAGTGTGGAAATTATTTTTATAAAATTTTCTAATAATTTTGATTTAAATTTTCAGGTTTTGTTCCCGATGGGCCGGTGGACTATGGATTAAGGCGGTTCCGGAAATTTAAGGTAAGTGAAATGAATTATTTTTGAAATAGAATAAGTGGAATTTAGTGGAATGTTTTCCATTAGAAAAAACTATTTTGCCAGGAATAGTTCGTGTTGTGAGAACAACTTACCGTAGCGATAGATTTCCCTGTTAACGAGTAATTCACGTGTTTCTGCCCGAAACGCTTGTTGGATACTCGTCGCTGCTTTGCTCCCCGACACTTCAAATTGCTAAATTTTAGTCAGCGCTTAGATGACTAATAATTCCTAACCCTGAGTGCATGGTTCCAAAGGGTGCTACGATGGAATTGCATGTATGACTAGCGTCTGACGATCACAACGTGGTCATAAATTATAAATTATTAGACTTAGTCTGGTTGAGCACTCGGCGAACTACTCGTTAACGGGCAAACTATCACAACTGTTTATTATTTCACAACACCAATGAACTTTTCTGGTCGTAGGCTTTCACTAAAAGAAAAAGTTAAACAACTAGAATCAAGGCAAAAATATCATTAACAAAATGTAAAGTATCTACTAACTCATCTATATGTACAAAGTAAAGAAGATAAAATAGGTTTTATTATTTTGGTTAGAGCTAGGAGTAGGTAGAATCGTTGGCATGAAATACCCCCAACGATTTCCTTGAAGGTCTTCAACGAGAAGGCGACAATATTGAAAAGCTTAAAATAGTCTACGCCTAAAAATAACTCGCTACTTAAGGTCGGGACTAGGTATAAGTTTATAATCTTCGTTAGATTTCGACAAGTAACTTCCACTTGGACTCGATCAACTATACGGTGTGCTGTACCGTCCGCAGTTTTTATTAGATTATCATACGCATGAATCTTAAGACCAGCTTTTCGTACTAGATCCAAACAATTTCGACCTAGGACTGAGACTGTGGCCCCACTATCTAACAAACCTTTAACCTGTTGACCGCCTATGTCAATATAGGTGTAAATTTGGCAGTCTTCACCTTCATGTATTGAAGCCGCTGCAATTTCGTGGCGTATTTCCTTGCACCATTTTCAATACACCATCCATTCCGCATCGGAAACAAAACTGCCTTTTTAGTGATTGTGGACAGTCAACAAAACTATGACCTTGGACTTTACAATTCCAACAAACATAACGATTATTCGTTGCTAAAGCGTCCAGCTCGACATTGACGACTGATGAATCGACTTCGGTACACTGAATTTCGTTCACTCTTTGAGGTACTTGTAGCCTCGACTGGAACTGCTGCCGCTGATTGTAGAGCAAGTTTTCTGCTCGTTTGGCTTGTTGGCAGAAATTGTTGAGCCCCTCAGTCTTCACTGCGAACAATAAGTGGGATAACGATGGCTTTAGGTTGGCTTTCATTATTTCGACGAGGTCCCTTTCGGAATATGAATTCCTCTGTTGATTCCTCAGCCTTATCACAGCATTGTAAAAGCTCTCAAAACTTTCCTGAGGCAACTGGCGTCTGTCCATAATTTGTTTCTGGAGCTGGAATTCGCTTTCATAACGCTTAAACTGGGTCAGAAAAGCTCTAACCAACTCTTCCCAGGATTGCTGTGAGCTTCCGCAAGTTCCAGTACCAGTCCAGTGCTGGTCCTTCCAACAATACATGAAAACTTCGTAAAAGCTCATTGAAGGAACAGCTGTAATCCTGCCTCAAGACATCAACTCGGAAAATGAAATCCTCCGCACTCATAGATTTTGTCGACCCATCAAATTTTATGCCCCGTTTGGACAAATCTACCTTCCGCTGGGTGGAAAATGGGTGGTCGTTTGGCAGACTAGGAGCTTGTGACGATTGAGCTGTTGGAAAAAGTGGATTAAATCCTGGATTTGGCGGTGGATAATACGGCTGCTGGTTAACTGCTGGACCTTGTGGCGGCTGAAAAGCATATGGCATCTGGTTGTTATTAACAGGTATGTTCATTTGGGATTGTGGTTGTATATTATATGATAAATTATTCTGTTGTTCAACAGGTGGCTGTGGCACCGCTTGCTGTGGAGGTGATGCGTGTGAAACAGCACGTGATATGGCTTGAGAAAGTTCCTGCCGTATAGCTTGAAATTGTCGCCTCATTTCCTCCCGTATAAAATTACACATATCGGCTGTAGCTTCAACATTATTAGCAGGCTGAGGAGCTGTAGGAGGCACACTAGCACGAAATTCTTGCTGCACATTTCTGGCGGTGATACTGCTATACTCAGGAGAGGTTATGGTACTGTTTGAGATGGCAGACTCATTATGGAAACCAGAACGTTCATGGGCCATTGACAGGCCAACTACAGTTCCTACCGTGGTTCTATGGACGTTCTCCATATTAGGAGTGTTTCTATTGTCAGCTTGCGAACGACTTCTAGCTGAGCGAGTTAAAACCATTCCTAGCAGACAGTATGCGGAATGACCAAATGATGCAATCACAACTAACACAAAATGATAAAACGACCAAAATTGATATAAAATAGACCGGTAGTAAAAAAAATAACTATTTATCTTTATGATAAATATTAAGCTAAAATTTTAAAAGAAATTCCTCCTCTTTTCCAAAAGAAAACTAAAAATTCAACTCTAAAGAAAAGGACGTAATGATTCAAAGAAAAATAAATCTACAAAAAAAACGTTCTACAAAGAAACTTAAAATCTCAATCCAAAAGGACCAAAGATAAATCTTGAAATCTCTTCAAAAACAAATTAAGTCAAAATCTTAACATCGGCGGTGTATTGTAGGAAAGTAAAGTTTGCAGGTAATGTAAAAATGTATTATTGTTCGTAGATGTGTTTCTAATTGCTACCACTCTAGACATCTATACACACACATAAAAAAATCATACCAGCTAAAAATAAACAAAATAAAAATATAAATGGGCACCGAGTAGGTTTCTGTCTGTCTCCCTGATGAAACGTACCTACGAACTAGATATCTGGCAGATGTTGTGCCAGGTTAAACCCTCCCACTCGGGATTGGATAATCCCGCCATGATATCCTATTATTAGGGATGTCCCAAAATTTACCCTGCAAACTTTCCTTTCCCTACTTACCGCCGTTTATTTTGTTTAACCGATCATTTTAAATGATAACATATTCGAAATTTTCATTCAAACATCATAATAAGATTTAATTTTATTGAAACCAAATTATTCCAAATATTTAACAATACTAGGTTTAGATTTAAAATTTAGTTTAGATTTAGTTATAAGTTTTAATATTTTGAATTTAGCTTTAGTTTTAGATTAGGCTTTAAATTTAGATTTAGTTTTAGGTTTAGATTTAAATTTAGCTTTTAAAATTTAGATTTAGCTTTAGTTTTAGATTTAGGCTTTAAATTTAGAATTTAAATTTAGCTTTAGTTTTAGGTTTAGATTTAAATTTAGGTTTTAAAATTTAGATTTAGCTTTAGTTTTAGATTTAGGCTTTAAATTTAGAATTTAAATTTAGTTTTAGGTTTAAATTTATACTTTACAATTTAAGTTTACGTTTCAAAAGGTTCATAATTCGCTTGGGGATAAACGGGATCTGGCAAGTGTTTTCTGCTGCAACTAGCTGGTTTACGGAGGCAATTACCGAGATGGAAGTTTTATGGCGGATGGGGCTTTCCTGTCCGTCCGTATTTTCTCCGGATGTATAGGTATTCACGTAAGTATATACAAAATCTATTCCACAAAATTCATTTTACTTAATTTTCTCTCTTTTCTTTTATAGGAAACACCGCGATGGGACTACTATAAAAGGCTAGAGCTCTATTCTAACAACGCGCACGTGTGGGTATCAATTCGTCTTCCACACGGAATGGAAATGACGTAAAAAAAGACGAGGTAGGAACCCTTATTTATAAAATTGTTTCAGTTATATAAATTTTTTTTTTTGTTTTTTTTTTTTTTTTCTTTAAATAAAAGGAATCGTCAGAAGTCCGTCTAGTCGTCCAGGTAAAATCACTAAACTTAGTCGGAAAACCAAAAGGATACCAGAGCACCCCAGGTAGGCTTGCCAGACGTACTGTTTTCAGCAGTACGCGTACTTCTTTTTAGTAATTGTACTTTTAACTGCATAACCCCTAAAGAAGTACGCAAATGTACTTCTTTTTAGTATTTGTACTTCTTTTTTGAATTTTACCATAATTTTATAGATGTAATCATGACCATATACAAATATTTTATAGAATCGCTATTTAAGGACTTCAGAGATACATAGTTTGAAAGTGGATTTATTAAGCTCAGAAAGGCAAATTCGACTATAAGAGGTTTCGATGCATTTGTCATACATAAAATAGTGCGTTTATTCAAAATGCTTTAAAGTTGTTAAATTTTTATTAAGATATCACTGTAATGAAAGTTTTTAATGAATTTTCGGCATAAAAAAAGACTGCAAATGTGAAGGACATGTTTGAATGTTAAAATGGTCCTATTCGATAGCTTTATCCAGTCCCGCTGTGGAACGATTTTAAAAAAACTATACTGCCATTCTTATTTTTTGTAGCAGGGTGGATAATTTTTCGAAAATTAGGTATCTGAGGATGTTTGAAGAATGACAAATTTGAATAACAGAGTAAAAGTTGTAACGTTTTTGTAACAGTTAGAGATAGAGAATTTTTATATTTTAATGGACATTTTTTCTCCATAAAAAGATATCAATCATATGTTCACAACAAATGGTTGATATTTGAAAATTTAAACAAACCAAACGAAATTAAAATTTAGGGAATTTTACACTTTTTAAAGAAAGTATATAAATTAATTAGTGTGCTTTTATATACAGTAATATTAAAAAAATGATTTGTAATTGGATTAATTTTATTGTCATAAATTAGTTTTATATAAGTTTTTTTGTGAAAAATCATGGCAACCAATGTCAATATAGAGTTTTTAGAACAATTTAATTTAATTTTTTTTGAAAATAAACAATTGTACTTTTTTATTCAATTGTACTGCTTTTTTAACTACGATGTACGTTTTTTGTTGATTTCAAATCTGGGAACCCTAACCCCAGGCGTGGTGGTGCTGGAAAGCAGCTTCTCCCTCGTTGGATGGAGTCGTGTTGCAGTGGCTTTGCAGGTTTGTTGTTTTGCTTTTGTTTATTATAATGTTTAGTTTTAAGTTTAGTTTTAAGTTTAGCTTTAAGTTTTAACAAATTTCTTGAACAAAATTTATTTAATTCATAAAAAAATAAAAAATTTAATTTTTTTTCTTATGATGGCCACAGACGCCACCTTCTTCTCTATGTTGCGCAAAAAATCAAAAGAAACGACATTTTCCTTTTCGGTACCGAGAAACTTCGGTTACCAACATGGCTTCCTAGCTTTAACAACTTGTTCAGCAATTTGTTTGCCAATTTACAATTTTTTTCTAAAGCTATTTGTTTTTGTTCTCAATTCCTCTTCTTCTTCCCAAATGCAAAAAAAATCCCCTTTTCTCATTATTGCCACCTGTTTTGTGTGCTCCTTCTTTAATTTAGTAGCTTTACTACAGGATGCACACGACATCAGTGCCAAAGAAGACTTCACATCGCCTTAAAAACTAATAAGGAATCTAATCTGAGAAACTATCTCAAAAACTTAGAACCTACTAAGAAAACAGAATATAGTATCTGGAAAGCAGTTAAGAATATGCAATGCCCTATTGCATATGAGTCACCCATACGCCTCCAGAATGGTGAATGGGCAAGAAATACGTCAGAAAAAATTGAAGCATTCGCCAATCTAGGTCCGTTCCTATATATTTTATATACTGCAGATATGCCAACGAGCGCACTGACTTACACATCTAAATTTGCGGACGATACCACTTTTGGAAAAGTGGCTGGACAAATGGAAAATAAAAGTCAATGCAACAAAATGTACTCACGTTACATTTACTTTAAGACGGGAAAATTGTCCTCCAGTACAGATAAACAATATAAAAAGCCTTGTGAGATATCTTGGTATCCACCTTGATCGCCGCTTAACATGGACTCACCACGTTGAAGCCAAGATTACACAGATAAAATTAAAGTCAGCTCAAATGTACTGTACAAAGTGCATTTGTACAAAACAGTTATAAAACCGATATGGCTATACGGCATTCAACTGTGGGGAACAGCCTCCTCATCTAATGTTGAAAAATTACAAAGAAAGCAGTCAGCACTGCTAAGGTCAATAACAGGTGCCCCGTGGTACATTCGCAATAGTAATATTCATAGGGATCTCAATGTCCCCATAATACGCGAGGAGATCAAACTCTCATGTTTAACCTACATGTCGAAATTAATGGATCACCCAAATCCCCTTGCCAGGGAGTTGCTGTCATTTGAGGGTCATAGACGACTGAGAAGAACGGAAACATTAGATTTTGCCAGATAATCAAATTATCGAGAACTTTTGTTGAAATTGCAGCGGCAATAACAACGTTAGTTATAGTTTAGGTTAAGATTTTAATACTTATTGTAAATTTCTATATAAGAAAGATTCAATAAAGAATAAATAATATGAAATTTATTTATTTTCGATGTCATATACAACAAGATATAGAATCTTATAAATTACAGTATGTGATATTACAAAGTTAATGACCATATGGTGTAAATATTTACAATAATAATATTATTAATAAAAAACATATATAAAGTAAATAATTATTTAAGACAAAAAAAATAAAAATATTAGTATTATTAGGTTAGTACAAGATAACATAAGGCATAAATATAAAGTGTAATAATAATAGTTTGTATGAATGAAGAAAAACTTTAACTAAAAACTCTATCAATTTACGTTTAAATAGCATTGCATTGCGAATTGCTTGGATATTAGAGGGTAGAGAGTTCCAAAGACGAATAGAGCTTATTAAGAACTGCCAATCTGAGATTAAAGAACGATGCCTTCGTAAGATCAGTTTCAGTCCTCGGTTCGATCTTGCAAATCTAAGACGATTGAACAGTTAGATTGGTTCCTTAGTGTAAATGACTTTATGCAATAGACTGAGAGATCTGATTTTCATCAGGTCACTTATATTAACACCGTATAGTCATTTAGAGTAAGTAGACGTACCTTCATATCTTTTTAGGCAGTACACATAACGGAGAACAGCATTATTCGCAACATTTATCCTATTAGCGCTTACAGTATCGCTGCTATACGCAAAAATTTCACAACCGTATAAGAGTTTTGGTATAACATAGCTTTTAGCAAGAAGTTCACGAATATGTGTTGGGGTTAAGTGTTGAGTGGGATATAATGTTCTCATCATTGTAAACACACAACCAGTGACTACATTTATATGTGAGTTCCATTTTAGTTCCTTGTTAAAGGTTATGCCCAAGTTCTTAGCTGATTGAACTATATCAATTTGTTCACTTCCTAAGGTGATCGAATTATCATTAAGGATCGCATCAATATGTGTGCTTTGTGATTTTTTTGACATAATGATACACTTAGATTTTTTTGGATTAAGTTTTAGTGAATTAGCAGATGCCCATTTAGATATAATTTCTAAATCCTGATTAAGTTTAGAAATGCATACACTTATAAGGTTCTTTTGGCAGCTTAGATATAATTGAACATCATCCGCATACATGTGAATACAGCAGTGTAAAAGTTGCAACGGTAGATCATTGATATATAAGGAGAACAATAAGGGTCCAAGTATTGAGCCCTGTGGAACACCATTTCTAACGGATAATGGAGTTGATTCATATCTACACTTACGGATTGATATAGTTGAGACAAATAGGAGGACATTAAAGATGTAGCAGAGTTAGAGAAATGAAAAAGATACCCCAGTTTACGGCAAAGAATTTCGTGGTTAATGCAGTCAAAAGCTTTAGAGTGATCAAGCAGGACGAGGAATGCTATAAGATTGTTATCAATATTTGATCTTATATCATCGGAAACATTAATTAAGGCAATAACACAGCTATGATTAGATCTAAGCCCAGATTGGTATACACTTAGCAGTGAGTTATCATATATATATTTAGTAATTTGTGTGTGTAAAATGCGTTCAAAAACCTTTGATAGATATGGTAATATAGCTATGGGACAATATTCATTGGTAGACTTAGGTACTGGTATTATTTTAGCGTATTTCCAACAACTTGGATAAATGCACGTGGTAATAATTGTATTAAATATGTGATTAATATAGCTTAGCAGAAATGGAAGGATGAGCTTAAGAAATATAGGGTGTAAGTTATCTAATCCTAATGCGAATTGACGTTGAGGTAACATAGTAGAGTTGTTGTAGAGTTGCCGGGTTGCAGAGTTATTAAAAGAAGGTGGTGTTATATTGGTTTTATTAGTAAACTGCTGATTAAGATTTTCGATATCAACATCTTTGGCGACAGATGTTTTTTTAGGTCCAATACCAATTTCCTGTATTATTTGCCATCTTTTCTTAGAGTCAACTGCCGATTTAAATTGATTAGCGTAAAAGATTGATTTACATTTTCTTATGTGTTTATTTACAATTTGACGACAACGACGATGTTCATCATGAAGTTCTATCGTGCGGAATCTTTTCCAACGTGTACCAATAAGTGTTTAAAAAATAAATAAATTGCAATTGGCAGTTGCTCATTTTGCTACTGGCAGTAGCAGAACCAAAACAACATACTGCAGCTAGGAAAAAATTAGCAGCCCAACTATGGCCTGTGTGCGTTGCTATGGCAAAAAATATATTTCCATTGCTGTATAACAGGTAGAAAATGAATACTGTGAATACTGTGTGTGTTGCTAGAAATTTCAAAGTATTGTTGCAATTTTTAGTAGCTTTAGTATTTTTAGTATTATATTGATAGAAATGTGTATTTTACTGCAAGTGGTTACTAATATATTAGTAAATTTAAACGCTGGTAAAAGGTACTTGGCTAAATTTGGAAGCTTAAAAGGATTCCACCACCAGGACATCCCGGGGGCATTTCGGCCCTCAATATTGGTCCTTCCAGCCGGATCGGTTGGTGGATTATTGGCCTTTTTGGAAAAACCAGGAGTCTCCAGGTGACATCATTCCATTTCATGTATCTTTGTTCTTGTAACATTTTGTTTGTTAACCTTACAAAATATTACAAAAAAAATACACTTCAATCATACAGTTTGAAAACCCTTGTATTGCACTGTAAGATAGAAGTTTCTATGTGATAATACCGTCTGATAATACATTTGTTTAACAGTCCCTAAATTAATTAAAATTGTTCTGCATTATCAGGAAGGTGCATGAATTTGATAGTGAAAATTCACAATTTTGTGAATTTTTGGTATTATCACCAAGGTGTTCAAATTTGCTAAGATCGATTCACAATTATACTATAAAGGTGTGTGAATCGACTATGTTTCATTGATCGTATTACCAACTTGGTTGTAGAATTAGCTAAAAATTAGCAAAGGCACGAAGCACATTGTTAAGTGGCAGCATTGTTTTCAAGGCAACCAGCTTGCATATATAAGTATACAATCAGAGTGGCCAGATATGATTTTTTAGACAGCTGATTTTTATTTTGACACTTGGTTTTTTATTGGCACATTTTGGCTTTGTTTAATTTTAAGTTTTTTCTATATTTTTGTTATTAGATCATTTTCTGAAATTAATTTTGGTTGTTGCTTCGTTAAATATACAAAGTAAAATTGACGATGTGTGCAACTAAAAGCTGGAATCTCATACACAGGCCAACCGGATGAAATATTTATTAGAAAATTGTTGCTGCTAGAGTTAGACGACGTTAGACGTTTTTCTGATTTTTCATCAATTAAATCGGTTAATAACTTATATCTATATCGTGAAGTTGTGCCAAGCATTCGAAACGACTTGTAAATGATAGTTTCCACATATGATTGATGAACTCCGCAACTGTTGGGTTGCAGTATTGAGTGAGTAGAATATCAGATTTTCTACTACTAATGATTTGAATTTGTATTGACATTTGTATGTTTGTATGTACATTTGTTCATTGTATTTTCGAAATTATTGGTCTTCTTTCACAATTTTTATTTCTTTGCTCAATTTTAACACGTATATAAGGGAATCTTCCATACAAATATTTTAATCTGTCAAATAATTTTATAAAATTTGGAGAATGTAAATATAAGCTTTGCTCAAAAATTAAAAGTGGTTACTAGTTGGTACAAATTAGTAACAATCAGAGTATGAAAACAAACAAAACATTTTGCAAACTTTTCCATAATGTACACAACTTTTAAAAATTTTTAAATCGTTATGTACACGAGCAAAGCTAAAACAAATACTTTTTAAGTAAGAAAGAGCGAAAACAAAACAATTGTAAACGTATTTTGTGAAAGAATCATTTAGTGTGTGTTTGATTTCATCTTATTTTTTATGGTTTTTACTTTGTTTTTGTTTTTATTGTACACTCCACCACCATCAGTGGTGATAGAGGGTATATATAAGTTTGCCATTCCGTGTGTAACACCAAGAAATATTCATCTGAGACCCAACAAAGTATATATGTTCTGGGTCCTTATGAAATTCTGAGTCGATTTAGCTATGTTCGTCTGTCCGTCCGTCTGTCTGTCTGTCTGTAAAACACGCTCACGTTAAAACGAAGCAATGGCAATCTCATATACCTCCCATATAAAAGTACATATTCACGGAAAATGAGTTCTTTGTTAATAACTTCCGTCAGAATGTTGATATCTTCACAAAATTTCACAAATTAAAATCTTATGCCAATAGAATTCATTGAGAGAAAAACTTTTCTGGATCGGTCCATAATTCGACATAGCTCCCATACAAGGTCCCCTCCCGAAAATCACTTAAACGCACATAACTCATTACTATATTAAGATATCTATATACAATTTGGTACAAGCATTGCTCTCATATACAGAAATATTACTGTGAAATTTTTTCCGATCGGTCCATAATTGGTTATAGCTCCCATACAAGATCCCCTCCCGAAAATCACTTAAACGCACATAACTCATTACTAAATTAAGATATCCATATAAAACTTGGTACAAGTATTGCTCACATATACGTTAATATTACTATGAAATTTTTCCGATCGGTCCATAATTGGTCATAGCTCCCATACAAGGTTCCCTTCCGAAAATCACTTAAACGCACATAACTCATTACTATATTAAGATATCCATACAGAAATATTACTGTGAAATTTTTTCCGATCGGTCCATAATTGGTCATAGCTCCCATACAAAGTCTCCTCCCCAAAATCACTTAAACGCACATAACTCATTACGGTCCATTTTTTCCGATCGGTCCATAATTGATCATAGCTCCCATACAAGATACCCCACCGCAAATCACTTAAACGCGCACAACTCGTTCATAAATTAAATTAAGTATTGCTCTCACATATAGAAATATTACTACGAAATTTTTTTCCGATCGGTCCATAATTGGTCATAGCTCCCATACAAGATCCCCTCCCGAAAATCACTTAAACGCGCATAACTCATTAATAAGTTAAGATATCAATATAAAACTTGGTTCAAGTATTGCTCACATATACATAAATATTACTATGAAATTTTTTCCGATCGGTCCATAATTGGTCATAGCTCACATACAAGGTCCTCTCCCGAAAATCACTTAAACGCGCATAACTCATTGCTAAATTAAAATATCCATATAAAGTTTGACACAAGTATTGCTCATATACACAGAAATATTACTGTGAAATTGTTTTCCTATCGGTCCAGAATTGATTATAGCTCCCATGCAAGGTTCCTTTCAGAAAAACACTTAAACGCACATAACTCATTACCAAATAGTGATACCCATAAAAAAATTGGCATACATACTATTTTTGTACACAGAAATGTTATTTCAAAATTTTTTCACGATCGGTTCATCTTTGGTCATAGCCCCCATACAAGGTTTCCGAAAATCACTTAAACGCACATAACTCATTACAAAATATTGATATCCAAACATTTAGCACAAATATTGCTTTTATATACATAAATTACACTATAAAATTGTTTTACGATCGGTCCATGTTTGGTCATAGCTCTCATACTAGGTCCCCTCCAGAAAATCAATTAAATGCACAATATTCATTACCAAATAATGATATGGATACAGAATTTTGAAATTTTGTCTTTATATAAGTACGTAATTGGTCATAGCTCTCATACAAGGTCCTTTTACGAAAATCTCTTAAACGCACATTACTCATTATCAAATAAAGCTATTGATACAAAATTTTGCACAAATATTTGTTTGGTATACAAAAATTATATTTCAAGATTTTTTCACGATCGGTCTATAACATGGGTGCGGTCGGTCTTATGCAAGTTTCTCTTCAGAAAATCACTTGAACACACATTACTTATTACTAAATTACGATATAGATACAAAATTTGACTGAAATATAGCTTTTATGTACAGAAATTTTGCTTAAAGAATTTTTTACGATCGGTCTATAATTGGTTATATCTCCCATACTAGGTCCTGGCCCTAAAAGCAATTTAACGGTATTTAACTAGTTGCATTATTAATTTGTGTAGAACAAAATTATATATATTTTGAAAATCACATACATGCATACATGCACATAATTAAATATCGTTAAAGCATATCTTAGGGCGCTATAAAAATATAAAAGAAAATGGGGTTTGTAATGTTCAATAAATCTTGGAATTGTAACAGATTTAAGCTGTTTAAATCATAGGGTTTTTCTATTTAAGACATGAGAAAACTTATTTCTACAAATATTTGATCAATTAAAAAAGCATTAATATATTACAACTGTATTTCACATAGGCATCTACAAAAACTAAAAACTTTACAAGTCTTCTTTTAATATTACTCAAAAATGTTTTTGTAATGAGCAAAACAAAATGCTTACATTGTTTTCTTTTCTAGCCGCGTACATTTGAGCTAATGTACATGATGTGCTCAAAAGCAAAACAATACATAACCAAATGAGAAAATCGTTTTTGTTGTTTTGGTTTTGTTTCTGTTTTACTCACTGCAAAGATCAAAACAAAATAATTGCAAACGTTTCGTTTAGTTTATTTTCGTACTCTGGTAACAATTGGTACAAGAAGATAAGAAAAACAAGAACGTTAACATTTTCTCTCTTCGCATACTATTACGGGTTTTTGTTTTGTACTAGTACCCTGCAGTTCGACAAAGAGTCAATGCATCCGAAAAAGACATTGATTTCCACTAATGTCTAACCATCTGCTTAGCTCTAATACGTCTTTCGTCACGGATGTACTCTTTGTAAACGAGGGTGAAGATAATCGTCACTTTAGTGTCCCTCGTAGGACAAGCACATGTTAAAATAGCCTGGACAGTCGGTGGCTAGTTGTATCCCTATGTGGTAGGTTAAATAGGGAGTTCGGGACTGTCCGACCGAACTGCTGGGTAATAATTGTCATATACCAAATTGAATAGCTTTCTTTTGTTTACCTTATTGTCAGTCAATTTTTTTGTGCTTGGATTGAAATAAAAGTTTTTGCTAAGTGAATTGTTTTAATAGCTTTGTTCCAGAACTTTTCTGGCTAAAGAGAATTAATGAATTTTCTCTTCGTACTTATAAAAAGTACGGGAACAGAAAAAAACTAAATTTCTCTTTCAATAAATTTGTATTGAAGTTTATTCATATAAATTTCTATTGAAATTAAAATAAAATTGAAAAACTACAATCACACATACTTATTTATGAAAATAAATCAAAAATATCAAACAATTTTTGTTTTCAATGTATTTTTTAAACAAATAATTTATTTGACAATTTTTTTTCTATTTGCCAGGAAAAAATTTTCTGGCAAAGAGAAAATATTTTTAATTGCTCAAATTTGTTCTCTTTTACAATTTCTGGCAAAAACCTGCAAACTTGACAAGTAAAGGAACAAAGCTAATATTTCGTTAAAGGTAGGTGTTTTTAATTATTTTGGAAGTGTCAATTCTAATTTAATACCAAAATTTGTTAATATTTTGACGGTTTTGATTTCTTGAAAGTTTTTACTAGTAAAGAGTTCCTTTACTTTTACTATTTTTGCGGACTTAGAATAGTAATTTTTATTTTGCTCTCGTTGCAAGTATTTATTGGAAAAGTAAAGAAATTGAATCATCGTTTCTTATGAATCGTTAATTTTTTTGGTTTTGAAGCTTAAAAAGCCATCTAATGTGAAATTTATTCTGATTTTGGTAATAATTTATAGAGAATTTTGAAAATTTTCGAAACCATCGAGTTGCCGATTTTCTTGTCACTTTTATTTTTATTGGCAATTTACAAAATGAAATCGTAAATTTTAAGGAAATTTGAAAAGCTGGCAGCTTTGTTTCTCGTGTTCGAGAACGATTATAATGAAATGCGACAGAAAAATCGCAGCTCCTTTTGTATAGACTTTCAGGAATTCAAAACTTTATGGGATAAAGTTAGAGATTCTTATGAATCTTTTTTAATAAATAGCGAGGACACGGACTCAAAAGAAGAATGCGAGCATGCAAAACACATTTATAAAGAATGTAGGTTGGCCTACATCACTGTTGCTGCTCTTATGGGTGAATTGTCTCAATCGTTTTTGAGTAAGTTGGCACTTACCTCGACTCAATGTGCAACGGGTGCTAATACAGCTTCCTTGCCACCTTGCACAATTGAAGTTTTTAAAGGCGATTATAGAACTTGGTCCTCTTTACGCGATATGTTTACTGCTGTTTACATTAATTGCGAAGATTTATCAGAAGTCGAGAAGCTATTTTATTTGAGGCAATTTACGAGTGAAGATGCTCTAGAAATTGTAAAAGATTCTCCCTTGACAAATCAAGGTTTCCATAACACATGGACAAATCTATGTGATGCGTATGAGAATAAAATTTTGGTAAATAGCCAAGTGAAATCTGAGTCCGCTAAAGAAATAAAAATGTTGCAAAGGGACAGAAATAATTGAATATCGGTCTTAAATTTGCATGATATAGATATTTCTTCTTGGGATCCAATATTTGTATACCTTTGTTCTTTCTATAAATTTGTATACCTTTGTTCTTTCTATAAATTTTATAACTTTGTTCTTTCTATAAATGTGGAGAACAAAAAAGAGATTCCTAAATGGAGCGATTTAGATAGGTTACAAAATTATAAAACTCACGATTAACTCGTTTTGACTCGAATCGCGAGCGAGTTCTATTTTACGCTCTTTAAATTTTCAACTCTTATCGCGAGTTTAAAAATTAAACTCGCGAGTCGAATAGATTTATTCGCCGGAAAATAAATTATTTAAATCGCTCGAATTAAACTCGCTCGCGAGCGAATTGAATTCGATCGCTATCTGTACCCTGAAATAGACCTAGAAATAATCGATTTAACTTCGACAACAGAAACGTTGCTAACACCGTACAACAAATTGGGAAAAATTGTTGCACACATGAGCAAGACCATATACATTCGAAACTACATACTTGATATAGTTATACTACATTTTCGGTTTTTTATTTTCTGATCGTTTCTTCCTTTAAAAGGACTTTAAAGTTTGAAAGGAAGAGTAGGTATAATTATATTTAGCTAAAATTTGGTTTGGTGTAGTGGGTCAATATGGGTATCCACTGAAAGAGGAGAACAACAGTATTTTTACGAATAAAATAGTTCTAAAATGTTGGAATAAAAAAACGAAAAAAATGTCCTTTAAAATTTTAATCCTTTAATATCCCTATTTTTTATAGTCAGTTTTTTTAGAAAAAAATATATGACAAATTTAATAATATGGAGTTCCAGAATCCATAATTTCATGTTCTTATCTTTATTAGTTTTTTGTAAAAAAATTTTAAAGTTATGTTATATTCAAATTAAAAAATATGTTTGTTGAAAATATTTTGTAAATTTATTATTTATACCAGTTGCTTAATGGAGTTCTTATCTAAATGTCTGTTAATTTTTTGTAATAACGTTAAATTGACAGTCTTCAGGCTGAATATCTACCATTTAAACGATAACCGGAGGTTGAGATAACAGACCTTAAAATATATAACATTTTATTTCGTGTGATTATGACGGTTTAGTGATTAAAACATGCATGTTCCGAAATCTAAAATCGACTTCAGGATAATATGATAAGCGCAATATTATAAATACAAATTATAATAGTAAAATATGGCTTGAACTTCCATAATTGACTTATAAAGGTGCAGGCCTTTAATCTATATTTGACTCTAGCCCCTATATGAAGCCACTTTCAAAAAATTAGTTTTTCTTCAATATGTCGCAATTGAAATAAAATTCAACATAAATATTTTATTTGCTAAAGTAAATCACATTTTAAATAAACTCACAACTGGTGTAGGGTATCATATGGTCGGCCCAGTCCGGTTATACTTTCCTACTTGTTTAAATATTTATCTATATCGTGGTTTACTAATTGCACATGATATACCTTCGCCCTTTTGTATATTTAATGAAAACTATATAATAAACTACTTTGAAAACATTATTGGGAGGTCAAAGATATTTTTAAAAGATATATGGAATTTAGAATAGCTATAGAATTCGGAATAATTGTGTTAAATTAAAAAGGAAAATATACTTCCCCAGAAGGTAGTTTTAACATGAAAGGATAAAAAATGCAAGATATCCTTAATCGATTTTTATCCTTTCATATTCTTCAAAGTTTCCACTTTTTTAACTTTTTATCATAGAGATAAAGAAACTCGGTTCCACAATATCAAATTTCTCATTTTTCTACATAATATTTTAACAAAAAAAGGACTTTGAAATTTTCAGAGGGGAAAATTTTATTAATTTATTTATTGAGATATTTAAAAAAAATTATAAAAATTAAACAAATTTAGCTATGAAGACCAAATTTCAGACTTTTGTACTCCATTCTAATGTCTTTATTATGAATATTTTTTGTTGAACAATTTTGTATAAAATTTCAAGGATAATAAAGGATAAACTTTTATAAGGATATTTTTTACATCTTTTTATTCTTAAAAAATAAAACAAAATACGAGATATAAATACTGCAATTGTCCTCTTTAGTTTGATATCCATATTGTTATAATAGGGTGGCTAAAATATTTTATAAAAATTTTTGAAAATTGTATGTACCTCAAATTTTAAAGTCCTTTAAAAGGACAAACGATCAGAAAATGAAAAACTGAGTACGCAGTTATTCCACTTAAATTATGTGCTTTCGTATGTATATGGTTTGGTTCGTGTGTGAAAAATGGTGTTGGACGGTGTAATAATAATAGATCTTGAGGTGGTCAGTTTAAATCTTTTGAGACTACGGCAATAAAGAAACCAAAATGTAAATTATGTTCAGGAGAGCATTGGCTGAGATTTTTGGAAATGAATCCCGAGCAAAGATTTTTGGAAGTTAAACATTTCAATCTTTGCATTAATTGTTTAAATGATGGTCACAAGTTAGACACTTGCACATGGAATTATGGTTGCTCGATATATAAAACATAATACTCTTTTGCATCGAGATGTGTCTGGAGCTCCGATAACTATAAAGATAATCCACGTTCCAGTCTGGCGGTTGTGCAACGGCCAGCCAAAAATTATTTTGCTGCTTCGCCAAGTAAAAGGTACTTAGCTAACTTTGGAAGCTTAAAAGGATTCCACCACCAGGACATCCCGAGGGAATTTCGGCACCTCAACACCCCATCCTACCATCAATTTCTTATTAATCTGAAAAGGCAGGTGTTATTTATGTATTTGTGGGAATGAAAATCTGTCAACTTGCACTTTTGTTATTACAATATTAATGTAACATGAGTGCACTGTTGCCAATTTAGCTATTTTCTCGTCAAATCTAGCGATTTTTAATCCCATTTTGCGGGGAAAAATATGATTTAGCTATTAGCGGGAAATCTAGCGATTTTTCTTTAGATTTTAAGGCATTTTTATTCATTATACCCCACACCACTTTAGTGGGGAGGGTATATTGGATTTGTGCTGATGTTTGTAACATACAAAAATATTCGTCCTAGACCTTAAAGTATACCAATCGGCTTAGAATCGTTTTCTGAGTCGATTAAGCTATGTCCATCCGTCCGTCTGGCTGACATGGACAGCCAGCCAGTCCATGTAAATCTTGTGCGCAAGCTACAGGTCGCAATTTTCAAGATAATTGGATGAAATTTGGCACGCACGTTTTATTTGACCCAAGGACGAAGCCTATTGAAAATGGTTAAACTCGGTTCATTATTTCACCTAGCTCCCATAGAACAGAACCCCCCGAAAAGGGCTTCTGAGCTCATAATTATGTTAAATATACAGATATATCGATAAAATACGGCACAACTAAGATTTATATAAGTCTTGATGACCCTGCCAAATTTCATAAAGATCGGGCCTCATTTGACCCTAGCTCCCATACAAAGTCCCCTTCAGAAAATTACTTGAATGTCCCAAATTAACTTATAAACACAAATATCGCGATGAAATTCACCACAATAAAATATTATGTAAATATAAATATATTCACAAAATTTTATCGGGCTTGGTCCATATTTGCCCCTAGCCCCCTCGGTAAATTAGGTTAGAATATAATTTGTAATGGAAAAATAAAAATTACTTTTATGCCGAAAATAAAGGATCGATCCATAAAGGCCAGCATTTCGAAATTCAATTTATCTTTACAACATTTCTAAAGCAATCTGTATAGGGTCGCATATCGAAATTAACCTCAACTTGACATTTTTCCTAACCCAAAGTGAAAATATTTAACATAAAAAAGATTCTCTTATGTGTTTATTATAAGATGTGTTTGTATCACTATCCTATTCCTACGTATGTATATAGATTTTAGCGATAAATCGCTGACTTTTTAGAATAATATAAAAAATCTGAAAAATTTAGCTAGTTTTTTTAGCTATTTCTTTTCAGAATCATATAATAAATATTATTTTGACGATTTATCGCTAAATTTTTCAAAATGTCTTGAATTTAGCTATTTTCTAGCTATTTTTCAGTCGACTTTAGCGATATTTTTGGGAAAAAAGTTGGCAACAGTGCATGAGTGTGCTTTGTTTATATGGAACATAGCTAACTCATGTTAATAAGAACAAATTGCAAAATTTCATCTTCCCATGCAATATAAATTTTTTTATTAAAAAATTGTTGGCCTAATTGTGAAATGTAATTTGGTCTTTCCCAAAGAAAATAAGTAAAAACTAAGTAAAAAAATAATATCAGAGATGACAAAGGGTAAATTAAATAATGAGAACGCTAGGGGTCATAACATTTAATCTGAGTAGTTTTCATTATTATTTTCATCACTTGAATCTGAACTTGAAACACAATATTAGGGATGTGTTATTACAATTTTCGATAAACGTCGACATCGACACAATACTGTTACAAAATACCCAAACAGTGTCGACGACGATATAAAACGATGACGACAACCAGAATAAGGGTGATTATTTTTTTCAAATAATTAGTTTTTCAACAATCTTCCAAATGCTAGGGTATGGTCATTGCCATCTGTCGTTGAAAAAGAGAAACAAAAAGCAAGATCAATACGCCATCAAGTGACAAAACATGTGCTGTATTCTCGCCAACCCCTATTGCAACATTAGCTAGCTTTTCTTCGGTGCAAAGTCAGACTTAAATAATTCACATAGTACATAGTATTACTACATACTTATAACACATGAGCGCAATTTTCTAAACATTCCAACTTCACTGGTATAAAACCACTACGCGAAAATATTAATAACCTATGTACTACAAAAACCAGTGTACAAAAAATAAATTCAGCATGAGAAATATTTGAAAAACATATTCCATAAGCTGGAATCACACGATTGCCTGACACAATTTTTATTGTGCTAGATTGCCGAAAAGGCCAAATAGCACCAATCAAATTCTCTACGATCATACGATTGCCTTATTTTGGCGCAGTTGGAGATTGCGAAAATAATTGCCGTAGTGCTGTCACACGACAGTTGAAATGTACAATGCTTTGCTACAAGCTTAACTAAATAACCAATAAAAATAATTACTAAAAAAAGTATATTTTAACTTTTTCTATCTCCATTAGAGGGCGCCAAATCAGAAGAAAAAACTGTTAGGGAAAAACTTACATTTTTATGTTTTAGGAAAATATTTTCCAAAAATTTATAATATATATAATTTTTATGGATTTTTTTTAAAAGATATCTCAGATTTTCTTTCTTTTCATTCTGAATATACCTTATGACATATCCATTTAAGATCAAAAAAGAAAATCACCACATTTTGATTATACCTATATAAACATTAAAAAAATGTTTTTTTTTTTAATTTGAAATTAATTGCTTCACATGAATTGCTATAGTTCGCTTGTTTTTCAATATCAATATTTGGTTATTATTTATAAACATTCAATTTAAAAGAAACTAAAAAGAGTCATTTAGTTTTTAATATTTTTAGTACCTTGTATCCTATACTATAAAAATTAAAATAATTCTACCACATTTTGGTTAAAACTAATTTTTTTAAAATTTATTTTAAACTCCTAAAAATTGTATTTTTATATTACTTTTACTAATATTGTTTGTTTGTAATATCTTATTGTAATAAAAACCTGCAGGTTTTATGCTAATTTCTCTTATATTCGTTTAGGAAAAATTTTGTTCAATTCATTGGGTTTTTTATGGAAATATCAAATGCATATTTAAATTGTATCTATCTATTGTATCAAGATCGCTGCTATTTGTTGAAATTTTAATAAGGAAAATAAATATTTGTTAACTTAGAAATTCATAAGCTACATAGTATTGGTATTTTGGTTTAAATTTAACGCTATATTGTTTTATTCTTTAACTCGTCGAATTTCGTAATGAACAGTAAAGCCAAGTTAAGTAGCAAGTATCTAAAATGTTATTTTGTTGTTTAACAAAATTTTCAACAGGTCTACGTAGTAGCTTTTGAAGGAAATTAACTTCCTTTCCGTTTTTGACTGGCCTGATATACACAACTTACCTTGCAGCAACTAAACATTCTCTAAAGGTAATCGAAATATTATAAAACACCAAAATATGGTTTTAATTACAAATTTTATTTCAGATTTTGGCATCCAATTTATTACTGCAAATACCTGCTTGTATTTGAACTAGCCCAAATTTCTTATTAGAAAATTGAATAGGATTACATCTTTCAGGGACTGACATTGTCCTCAGAAATCTTTTGGGTCATCTGATTCTCTGTGGTTTGGCTAATACTGTTTGAAGACAGAGTTTTCCGTTCAGGCAGAGGCAGGACTTTCAAGTTTTCTTAAATAAAAAGTACAGATAGTGAAAGATATGACTTCTAATGGTTAAATTATCTAAAAAATTAATTTTTGAGAAGATTTCGAGAAGAAAATGTTTTGAATCCACTTATAGATAATCCGCCGATTTTTGGGACAAATTTCGAGCTATTTTGCAATTCGACCCGTTCTTGGTGGTTAAAAAGGGCCTTAAATATCAAAGTATATTGATGGACTTGTGAAATAATCTTAAAATTAGTTAAATTTAACACAAAAAGTTCATAAAATATAACGAAAGTTTAGATTATCGTGGATTATCGTTATTTGTAAGCGGTTCAAAACTTCTTCGGCTCGAAATTTTTTCAAGAACAAATTTTTTTAAGTAATTTCTTTCATTGTTTTGACTTTTTATTTAAGAAAATTTGAAAATTGTGGAGTGTAAATTACAACAATTACAATTTTAAAAATTTCTCCACCGCCATGTCCCCTCTTCTCCTCTGCAGAACCATGGAAGATCTTTCAACGGACTGCAAGTAAGTTTTTATTTTGAGTTTTTTTTTTATATTAATTAAAGCGAAAATATCATTGATTTACTTTTCTTATTTTTGTATTTGTTTACATTTTTAAAACAATTCTGTTTGTTCTGTAAACCGAATCCGAGTAATTTCTCGTTTAAAAACGAGTTTTCATAATTTTTCTGGTTTTAAAACCGAGTACACAAATCTAGTCGAAAGTAAATCGAATTTAATTTTATTCTAATAAATTAAATAATTATTTTTTGCGTTTTTTAATACAATTTTTTAATTAACTTAATATAAATGCTATATGTAATATAATTAATATTAATATAAATGCTATATATAATAATAAGAGTGTTCGTTGTATAGATTTTTTTTTAAAAAGAAGGAAAAAAACTAATTTGTACAGAAAGTATAGAAAAAAAATAAATTGGGAAGAGAGTGTTATTGATTTCCAATATAAAAAGAAGATGATTCAGTATAAGAGAAATTAGTTTAAATTCAAGGAAAAACAAGTAGGAAAGTATAGTCGGACATGGCCGACTATATGATACCCTACACCATGGGTATATTTTAAAAATTATTTATTTTTCATAAAGAAACTTTTATGTTGAATTTTACCATTATTCCGATGTATTTAAGCAATATATATTTATGAAAAACTAAATTTCTAAAAGAGACTTTATATGGGAGTTAGGGTCAAATAAGGGCCGATCCTCAACAAATTGGGAAGAGTAATGTAATTTATTTAGTTGTGCTAAATTTCATCGCGATAGTAATGGTTATAATTAAATTTTTGGATGATTAAGTTATGTTAATCAACTCAGAAAGTGATTCTGAGTCGATCGGTATACTTTGTGGGTGTATTTTTATGCGTTACAAACATCAGCACAAATGTATAATACCCTTCCCACTGTAGTGGTGTAGGGTATAAAAACAAATAAACTAAAGTTCTAGATACCAATACCCTATACGTGTTGTTAATATAAATTTAGTATATTGTCGCTAATAACTTCTTAAAAAAGCTGTACGGATTTCACAAAAATAATTGAAAATTAGTTTGAAATTAATATTTACATTGAATTTTATTTACTTATATTTTTTCTCCTTTTGAGAGAATAATTTAGAATTAATTATATTCGGGAAATTAATTTTGCTTCTAATTTTTCTTTTAACTTCTTAATTCATTTAATTCTACATTTTTTTGGATAAATTCCTAATTAAATGGAAAAATATTAGAATTAACCAATTTGAATTGATTTTTTAATAAAAATATGTGCGAAAAAAATTTCTTAGACTTTTCCTTATAGAAGGGAGAAGATTTTCGGGTTCTTCTGATCGTTATTATGAGCAATGGTTTGAGGTGGGTTTTGAGCCACAAAGGAATAAGATCTTTCCTTCAGATAAATGTTCATATTTACTAAAAGCAAATATAAATTTCAACACCAAATAAAATTACACCATTTTTCCATCCCATTATTGTGGGGAATTAAGTTTAGTTTACCCGTCCATTTTTATACCCTACACCACTTTAGTGGGGAGGGTATATTGGCTTTGTGCTGATGTTTGTAACATACAAAAATATTCATCCTATACCCACCTTAAAGTATACCTAGAATCGTAGGTATTAGAATCGGCTTAGAATCGTTTTCTGATTCGATTAAGCTATGTCCGTCCGTCCTTCCGTCTGGCTGACTGTCCATATAAACCTTGTGCGCAGGGTACAGGTCGCAATTTTCAAGATAATTGGATGAAATTTGGCACGCACGTTTTATTTGGCCCAAGAACGAAGTCTATTGAAAATGGTTAAAATCGGTCCATTATTTCACCTAGCCCCCATAGAACAGAACCCCCCGAAAAGGGCTTCTGAGCTCATAATTATGTAAGTTTTATCGAAGTCTTGATGACCCTGCCAAATTTCATAAAGATCGGGCCCATACAAAGTCCGCTTCAGAAAATTACTTGAATGACCAAAATTAACTTATAAACACAAATATCGCGATGAAATTCAGCACAATGAAATATTATGTAAATATAAATATATTCACAATTTTATCGGGCTTGGTCCATATTTGCCCCTAGCCTCCATATAAAGCCTCTTTCAGAAAATTAGTTTTTCATCCATAAATTGCTTAAATGTATCGGAACAATGGAATATTGAAGATAAATGCTTTATTATAAAAAATAAATCACATTCAATATTCATAACTGGAGTAGGGTATCATATGGTCGGCCACGCCCGACTATACTTTCTTAATTGTTTTAGTTTGTTTTATTTTCCATTCGGGACTCTGTAATAATAATGAAGTGGCAAAGAAATTTGTAAGAATTGGGTCAAGAACCTCCCCAGCCACTGAAGCTAGTCATATAGACGGGTCCCACCGACTCCAATCTACAAATTTTGACATGTTATTTAAGGTCTTGCTTACATATACCTTCCTTGACTTTCCTTGTCAACTGTTGCCTCATTACAAAAAAGGCGTCCAACGTGGGGCCTACTTAATTCGATGGGTTATGTGTGAAATGTGGATTTCATCGTCGAGATAGCAAGTCTCATTCAAGGGGAGGTGCAGTAACTCTGTGTCTCAGATTTATCTCTCCTGTGTAGCAGTATTATCTGTTTGCATAAATTCAATCGTATAGACTTTATTTTCATATCAATCGGATTGAAAAATTAAAGAATTATAAGATTGTAATAAAAATACCTTCAGGATTTCGGTATCTGTCGTGAATTTGTACGGATATTTTCGACCGTTTGGATATTTAAATATATTTTACCTTCTATAATTTCCCCTAAGAATGAGGTTTTTTAAATACCGAAAATTATTGAATGAACAACAAAGATTTAAGATAAGATAATTTTTACTGGAATATTGTTTTTTTTGCTATTTACGGCGAATTCCAATCCGATTAATGATTCTTAGTTTGCAGTTATGATGGATATTTGATTCAATTGATTTGATTTGCAATATACCAGTTTTTTATTATTTTTGAATATGAACTGAAATCTTTTTCTCGACTACAGATAAGGAAAGTCATTATATTATTTTGATACAAATTTATAATTTTTGGGATTGTTTTTCTATCATCGATAAAATATCAAGAAAATTTATTGTGATTTAATTGGTATTAATTGGCTTCATAACTAGCAGTTCTGAAAATCAATTTAATTGTTTTCGGGTTATTTTCTCTGGAAAATAGGAAAAAATATTCTTATTTATGTTGCATGCTTTTAACTTCTTGTTTTTTTGAGTTTTTGAGTACAATTTAAAATTTTATAAATAAATATAAATTATTTTTCAAAATAGCGGTAATGCGAAGCAACGAGGATATTCCTCTAGCTACCGAAACTTCCTTAGGTTAAGGTTGTTCTTTATGCGAAAAGGATATGGTAAACGTAAGCCTTTGTGTTTCAACTAAATGTAAACATTCTTTCCACCGGGAATGCATATCGAAATGGTTAGCTGAAAACAATGAATGTCCAAATTGTGGAAAACTATTACATGAAAAGGATTTAATTCATATAGAAGCTAAACAAGTAGAAAAGCAAAAATCTACTCTATATCGTGGGGTCGTGGATCTGCAGTTACGATTTATGATACAAGATCTAGTAGGTTACATAAGGACTTTAAATGTAGCACCGAAGGTAGGGGAAGCTAATGTTACTGGTCAAAAATCAATTTAAAATAACAAATAATCCAATTGATCAATACAAATATTACGTTGCCAGTAGTCTCTTTTGTCTTGAAAATAAAAGATGCTTAATAACTACATCAACAAAATGAAAATAAACATTAAAATCAATCCAAAGTCATTTTAAAGTTTAATTAATTCCAAACGTAAAATATCCTCATATCCAACTACTATGAAGGTTAATGGAACCGTTATATCCTCTATAGACACCACATGTTTCCTGAAAGGCCTTAATGTGCTCATTTAATCCTGGACTTGATAGAATTCCCAGTTGCATTTTGAAGATGTGTTCCGAAACACTAGCCGCTTACCATTCTCTTTAGTAATTCACTTAAGTTCAATTATTTGCCAGTTATTTGGAAGGAATCCTTTATAATACCTCTCCACAAATGCGGAAACCGAAATGATATACACAGTGCAACACAAAAAAAAAAAAAAATAACGATGTTCGGTCACTACTATATGATAAAAGACTAAAAATAGGAAGAAGAAAGACCAAAAATAAGAAGTCTTCCAGTTTTGCCGAAAGTCATGCACATTTTTAGTAATAGGCCCCCAAAGACTTGGGGCCTCGGTGTCATTTTTGAGAAAATTTATCAATTTCTCAGGCTTATATCTTGCAAATCGTTCGGAATTTTGATTTACTCTCTGAGGGAATGTTGTTGCTCTTAGCACAAAATTGTGAACATATGAAGTCAAACAGGTAAGAGTGCTATATTCGGCTGTGCCGAATCTTATATACCCTTCACCATAGTGTATTTAAAAATTCATTTTCCCGACTATATCATTATTATAGCAATAGCAAAACATAATGAACAACAACAACGCTAAACGAAATAAACACACAAAAAAATACACAAGGCAGTAAAACCAACAGAAATATAGTAGGGATATAGGCGAAACTGAAGGGGTTGTCAAACAAAATTTGTTATTCTCTTCACACAGACGAGTTCTGAGAGAATAAAACACACTTGAGAGAACTAAACGTACTCACAAAACTTCAAATTTTCTTCGAGAAATTGCAAGGATATTAGCACTTAATAGTTTTACTTATCACTTAAACTTAATATTTATTATTTTTTGCCACACTTTTAATGTATTTAAAAATCCGAAAATAATTTATATTTTACAAACGAAAAAAAAAATATTTTTTATTCTTTGCATTTCATTTTATTTAAAACTGAAAAAAGAAAAGTTGTAAATTTTCGTATTGAAAATTAAAACAGTATTTCACATACTTTTTTTCATTTATAATATGTTTTAAGATGAAATATCTTCTGAAAAAAATTAATTAACTAATATTCACTAGTATATGAACTCCAAGTAATAACATACAAAAAATTACGTATCAAATATACATTTATTTCGAACCTTTCGAACTACTGTGTTTATTTTCGTGCTTGTACTAATACATCCCTTTCGCCTATATGCTACTATATGCCAACAGACATCCAAACATACGAAACGAAATACAGAAAAAAACAAAAACAAATTACACAACGCAATGAAACCAACAGATATCCAAACATACGAAATTCAATACACCAAGAAAACAAAAACAATATACACAAGGCAATGAAACCCACAGCCATCCAAACATACGAAATGAAATACTCAAAAAAACTCAGAGGTTGTCTCGGATTTTTGCTTATATCTCCGTTGTTTATGAACGGATTTTGCTGAAACTTCTCGAAAGCATGTCTGATAGAATTATTGAAGATTTGGAACCCGAAGATATCTGGGGTCTTCAGAAAACTGATTTCAACAGACAGACGGACAGACAGACGGACATGGCTTAATCGACTCCGCTATCTATAAGGATTTAGAATATATATACCTTATTTTTTAATTTTTTTCCTTGTTCAGGTCTATAAGTAGTAAACCGTTCAAAATTTAATAAACAACATATGTACATATGAACTTCCTAGGAATGATTGATAAGTCGCAAAAGTGAAAAGTTTCCTGAACATTTTTTAATTTCATTTGTTTTTTCTTTACTTCAACATTGAGATTCAATGCTATCTATTACAAAAATAATGAAAAAGTATTAGTATTATGTTTATAATGTTGATGGACCTGAACTTGCAAATCGCACTCTTTTAAGTTGTGGACGCAAATCGTCGTGAAATTTAAACATTTTCAGGAAACTTTTCACTTTTGCGATTTACCTTTTCAAAAATGACACCGAGGCCCAAATCTTTAGGGGCCTATTACTAAAATTGCATGACTTTGGGCAAAATTGGAAGACACGGGTCTTCTTATTTTTGGTCTTTTATCATATAGTGGTGTCTGTATATTGTCCATGACTTAAAAAAGTGATATCCAACTACAGAGTGATATCCAACTACAGAGCTATAGCAAAACTAAGTGCTATCCCTAAAATGTTTGAGAAAATTATAACTTTTCTTTCACAACAAATTTCCTCTATAATATCACCTTTTCAATATGGAACTAATATCTCATACAAATTCTGGATTCGTTAAAAGCCAACAAACTGATGTGATATACACAGACTTTAGTAAAGCTTTTGATAAGGATAATCGTAAATTGCTAATAAAGAAACTTGATACTATCGGATTCTCAGGCAACTTTCTGAATTGGGTATGCTCCTACCTTCTAAATAGAAAACAAAGTGTAATTTTTAATAATTCCAAATCCAAATATATAAATGTAATTTCTGGTGTCCCCCAAGGTAGTCACCTTGGTCCTATCCTATTTCTCCTATTTATTAATGATCTTTCAAATTCTATTGAACACTGCAAAATCCTAATGTATGCGGATGATGTAAAAATACATGTTGTCTTCAATCCGATCTGAATAATTTTCATTACTGGTGTGTAGCTAACTTAATGGAATTAAATCTGAATCGATGGCGTCAAACTTAAATCCGTCGACTCAGTTGTAGATTTGGGAGTTAATTTTGATCGAAAGATCAACTTTAATTCTCACGTCATTATGACTGTCAATAAAGCAACTGGTGTGCTAAGCTTTATAAAACGTTGGGCAAAGGAATTTAATAATGATGATAAAACGCTTATTTACAACGTTAGTTAGACCTATACTAGAATACGCATCTGTTATATGGGACCCACAACACAACGTGTACATAGGAAAACTTGAATCCGTGCAAAAACAATTCCTTATTTTTTGTCTTCGGAATCTACGATGGAATCCTGATACAAATCTACCTCCTTATCGTAGTCGTCTAGCACTAATAAAGCTTCTAACCTTAAAGAAAATATATTACATTTTTACTGAATTTAATAAATGGAAAATTTTACTCCGAATTCCTTTTTTCTAATATCCGTAATAATGTTCCAATTAGAGCACAGGTCAAATTTCATTAATTTTGATCCTCTCCGAAGGATATGCTTAGAAGTCAACAATTTATATGAGCTAATTGATTTTTCTACTCCCGCTGGTGGAATAAAAAGGATTTATTATCTCAATTCAAATTTATATGTTTATAATTGTTTTCAATAATATACTTTTATAATTGTAATGTTTTTATTTTAATACATTTAATACAAAAAAAAAAAAATATATATATATATATATATAAAAATACAAAAAATATTTTTAATAATTTTTCTAAATATTTTAATTTTAAAAGTTAGTAAATATTAGAAAAATGTTATATATGTTTAAATAAATTTTATTTATTTTATTTTATTTATTAATCCATATTGTAATACAAAGCCATCCAGGCCAAAAAATCGTATTACACAGCAATACAATCCTGAGTATAATAATCATAAATATAAAATGTAAGATATAACTTAGAAACTTATTGCTATATCAATAATAATCATAAGTAATAATAAAAATAAAGTTTATAAATATTATCATTTCTTTAAAAAAAATTCTCGTCTCCCCAGTCTATAAACATAAAAATTCAAGAACTTACAAGAATATACAAATAAATATAAATTCCCGGTATGAAAATAGATGCAACTCCGATGAGAAATAAATAGAAAATACAAAAAGTTATATGTAAGTAGTAGAGAAGAGTCTCAGGAGTTTTATGCGGAAAACATTATTCGAATAAGAGAAAATTCTCAATGTAAACGGGAGGCAGTTCCACCAACGGGCTATCCTAACAACAAAAGATCTGCCAAATGTAGAACATCTCACCCTAGGGATAAGAATCTGTTTATTCCTAGTAAGACGAGAGTAACAAAACCTTTCACAAAATTGTTTTATTATGCCATCCCTAACTATCCCATAAAAGAAATTAATATTTCGATACATAACAAACTCAAGAAAAGGATAACCAAGAAATCTTACTACAAACTCAGAAATATGTTCACGTCTACAAACATTATACACAAATCTGGTAATCGAATTTACAATAAGACCTAGCTTTCGCATGTTCACAAAAAATAGTGCCTGATACAACCTCCAATCCATATAAAATTTGAGGCATCAATAATGCTTCAGCCAACCTAATCTTCACCCAAAAGGGCAAGTGAATATTCATAGCCTACGTAAAATAAAACAAATTTTTCGATGTACAGACGCAATGTGGAACTCAATGTTGAGATGTCTATCAACAATTACACCTAAGCACATGTTGACTTACAATCTCAATCTGACAATCAGATATATGTATATCCAAACCAGAAACAAAACGATCAGATGATCCAAAAAGCATTCCTTTTGACTTAGAGGGATTTATAAGGGAATTAACCGATGTCCAATTCGCAATGTTCCCAAGACAAAAGTTAACATTACATTCCAAAACATCTACAGACCATCGCTCAGCACTAAATAAAAGCATGATGTCATCCGCAAAAATAAATGGCTTACATACTTTAGTTTATTTAACTTGTTTAATAATAATTTTGTTTGTTTTATAAAAATTGTAAAAAAAACATGTCAAAGAAAACTGATATAAAAGTTTTCAGTTTGAATCTAGCAGCCAAACAGAAATATTGTCTTAATTATAAAAATTCAGGTGTGGGATTTAAGACCTAATCGACAAACGATTATAAATGCATTAAATTTAGCTGGGATATCTTTTCCTGAACAAGCGACAATAACTCAATTAAGAAATCTTTATGTTATGAATTCTGATGTTGCTGATCAAACTCCCAATGCTTTAAACATTACTGCTGTTGATGTTCCTCCTGATGAAGTAAATTGTACTTTAACCGCTGCTGATGTTAATAATTCTGCTGTCAATAACTCTTGTGAAATTTTGTTTGGTCATGAAATGCCTATTTCTAGTGGCATAATATCTGATGTTAATCCTGCGGTCTCAGACCCTACTCCGATCTTAAATAATCAAAATGAAGAGCAACGTTTGGAAAAGGAACTAAAAATTCTTCGAATGCGCCACGAAATAAATACATTACAAAGACAGATTCAGTCACTAGAGTGTAATTCAGTTCATTCTTCTACTAGTCGTCGAATTAATTATGAAGAACTTGATGCAGTTGTACCAAAATTTGGACCATCAAGATATTGTGAAATGGTTTTTTTTAAGAATATACAATGATGTCTGGTTTCGGTAATAATGAACTATTGTTGGGACTGAAGTGGTTATTACGTGGCAGTGCTCGCATTTATATTCAATCTTTAAATGTAACAAATTACACTGAGACGAAACAATCATTAATAAAAACATTTAAGAGAAATATTACCTGTGAAGAAGTATACCGTAAGCTATGTTATGCACTATAAAACCAAATGAATCATATATAAGTTATGTTATCGCAATGCAGACGATTGCCTCCCAAGCTAATGTTAATGAAAAGGAATTGGTGGATATTATAACTGATGGTCTTCAGGATAACTCATCTAATATTTCTTTGCTATATGGTGCATCAACAATTGCTAAGTTAATCGAATGTTTAGATCGATATGAACAACGTAGGATACGTAAAGCTGAAACTGTTACAAAGTCCAAGTCAAGTAATAAATCAGATGTTAGGTGTTTTAATTGCTCACAGTTTGGGCATTTCCAAAGCACTTGTCCCAAACCACCAAGGCCTCCAGGTTCCTGTTTTACATGTCATAAAATGGGTCATTATAATAAAGACTGTCCAGATCGTAAAAAACCCAGTATAGTATAGCATCAGTTTTTCAAGAGTCAGATAATAATATAGAAGATGTTGCCATAAATCCTATATAATTGGTGAGTGTGGCTTTTTATTTAAATGATAAAGGCGATTGCACTGATTATATGAATTTTGATTCTCTTATTGATTCCCCCATTAATTTTATCAGACATTCTTTTGTATCTTCAAATATCAAGATACCAAATAAATTGAAGGTAATGACTTTTGTTGGCTTTGGAAATTTAAAATTGCAAATGTATGGAAAAGTCTTATGTTTGGTTAAATTTCGAAATGTCATTAAATATGAAGAATTAGTGGTAGTTCCAGATAATTATATGACAATTTCTATAATTTTCGGAAGAAGCTTTATGAACAATTTTAATATATATTTGTTACAAATAAATTCTAATAAATAATGTGCATTCGGTTTTATTAATGACAATTTAGGGAAAATAAAAAGTGATTATCTTAATTTCGTTCAATATAATTTGTCAGATTCAAACATTAATAATGTTGAAATGTCACGATGTAGTTTAGATATAAATCCAATGTTAGAAACTAACAAAACAAATTTAATAAAAGACCTTGTTGTAAATACCTATCTTTGTCCCAAAAATCTTAAAAAACGCAGTCCAAGTATATTGTCGTCCTCGTCGTCTATCATATCATGATAAAATGGAAGTTCAGAAGATTATTGATGATTTGTTGAACAGAAAAGTTATTCAACCAAGTAATTCTCCATATGTTTCGGCTATTGTTTTAGTTAAAAAGAAATCTGGAGAAACTAGAATGTGTGTTGATTATCGTAGTTTAAATAAGAAAACAGTTCGCGATAATTTTCCATTGTCATTAATAGATGATTGTATTGAATATATGGTAGGAAAGAAAATTTTTAGTTTGTTAGATCTTAAAGATGGATTTAATCAAATAGAAATGGATTAGAAGTCAGTTCCTTTAACATCGTTTGTTACACCACATGGCCAATTTGAATATTTGCGAATGCCTTTTGGTTTAAAAAATGCACCTGCAAATTTCCAAAGATTTATTTATAATAATTTTCGTGATTTAATAGATTCTCGCGAAATAGTTGTATATATAGATGACATTTTAAAACGTTGGAAAAAGTACTTTGTCGATCATATGAAAATGGATTGGAACTTAAATTACGAAAGTGCAAATTTGGATATAATGAGATTGAATATTTAGGGTATATGGTCAATTGCTATGGAATACGACCTATTGATAGACATTTGATGGCCATTGGAAAATTTTCCATACCTAAAAATCGAAAAGAGTTGCAATCATGTATTGGTCTATTTTCATATTTTAGAAGATTTATTCCTTCATTTTCTAGAATTGCAAAACCTTTATCAGATCTATTAGACAAAAATTTTAACTTTTCAGATGAGTGTATGAGAGCTTTTAATGAATTAAGGGAAGGGCTTATGAAAGCACCCATTTTGGCTATTTATAATCCAAAATTTGGAAACGGAGTTACAATGCGATGCTAGTTCTATTGGATTTGGGGCTTTTTTATTGCAACACCAAAAGGATGGCAAGTTTCATCCGATTGCCTATTTTTCGAAATCAACATCTGACGTAGAATCAAAATATCACAGTTTTGAGTTGGAAACATTGTCAATTATATATGCTTTGCGCCGTTTTCGAATTTACTTGGAAGGTATTCATTTTAAAATTGTTACGGATTGCAATTCCCTATCTTTGACATTAGGTAAAAAACATTTTAATCCAAGAATAGCACGGTGGGCGTTAGTACTTGAGTAGTGGTTTATCAATTTGGCATGTAGATGCATTAAGTAGATGTCATGAAAGAAGTGTTAATGATTTATGTATTCAACCAGTAGTTGCAGCAGTTGATTCAACCGAGTTAGATACCCAAATTTAAATATTACAGAATCGTGATGAGAATATAAGGAAAATAGCCTTAAAACTACAAAATGAAGATGACAATAATTTCAACCAATTTATCAGGTTGGCCGAATTGAAATATTTACTTTAGTTTATTTAACTTGTTTAATAATAATTTTGTTTGTTTTATAAAAATTGTAAAAAAACATGTCAAAGAAAACAGAAATAAAAGTTTTCAGTTTGAATCTAGCAGCCAAACTGAAATATTGTCTTAATTATAAAACATACATTACTGCCCAAAATATCAGGTAGATCGTTATGTATAATCCAAGTAACAACGGACTTACCCTTGTGCGACACCAGATCTAAGCATAAGACTATGCGAAGACTTTCCATTTAACTCAATAAATTGTTGTCTTCCACTCAAAAAAGACATTATTAACTTACATGCGGTTTTAGAGAAACAAAACTTATCTCTCAATTTAACTAACATAGTGGAATAGCTAATAGAATAAAAAGCTAAGAGAGACAAGTGACAGTTTCCTATCGTTTTCACATGTTCTGATATCATCCGTCAAGTTAAGCAACAACGAAGTGGTGCTATAGCCGCGTGAAAAGCATATTGTGAATCAACAATTTTCGTTTCCGCATAAGACATAATCTGCTTCTTAATTAAATGCTCCACTACTTTCCACAAAGCCGGAAGAATAGATATAGGTCTAAGGTCACTTAAACAACAAACATTACCAGATTTAGGAATGGGTACCACTCGCAGTTTTCCAAGCCATAGGAAAAACTGAAGAAGTTAATATAGAATTAACAAAATTCAGTATAATTGAAGAAATAAAAGGATAAATAAGTTTAATGAAATGTAAAGGATCCCGTCAACACCAACATATTTAGATTTCATTTTGCAAATAGCCTCAATAATATCATTTTCATTCACACAATGGAACGAAAATAATTCATCCGTTTGGAAATTAAACTCATTAAAGTTAAACTCCTCATATCTATAAGACCCAACACCACTGACGAAAAACTCATTCATAATATTAACATCCTCATTATATATTGTACCACCAAGAGTAGATATGCAACCGGCATATCTACTCCTGGTGAAAATTTTAGTAACTAAGTATTATAATGCATTCATTGATATTGTAATTCGAAATTATCATTCTTAAATGTACCGATCTATTATTGTACAGATCGTTAATCTAAAGATGAACTATAATAGCGGTAATTACTTAGAATCTTGTTTAGAATATTTTCTAAGGAATATTGAGATAAGGGAGGGAATAATGAGATAAGAAGTTAAATTAAGCTCCACTACTTTCGACAAAGCCGGAAGAATAGATATAGGTCTAAGGTCATCTAAACAACAAACATTACCAGATTTAGGAATGGGTACCACCCTCGCAGTTTTCCAAGCCATAGGAAAAACTGAAGAAGTTAATAAAGAATTAACAAAATTCAGTATAATTGAAGAAATAAAAGGATAAATAAGTTTAATGAAACTTATTTATTTAAATTTTTTTTTTTTTTTTTAGATTTAATTTTGCAAATTATTACTGTGGACATATTATATTACATTTTTATACATACGTTATGAATGTATACCAATTTGATATATAAACAAATTTAATAGTTTTCTGATACCTAACTATTCTGATTGAATCTTACAGAAACGAGGTACAGTATTAAATAATTTATAATGTTAGCAATTTTAGAAAAATATTGACTTTTTACATATAAATCTTGTTGAAATCAGTTAATAAAAAAACAGGTTGAAAAAATCTATGTATATATGAATATGTTCCATCTCGAAAAAAATCAAAAAGCGCAAAAAGCCGCAAAATGTTAAAAAAGATTATAATTCTACACATCCCCTATTTTAACGGATATATAATAGTTATGGGCATTTGTGTTACTTTTTTACCTTTAAAGTTTTGAAAATTAAAAAAATAATAATTATAATTTTCCTTTCAAGTTAACTGTGCATTTTGACACTTGTTACCATATAATAGGGATATAGGCGAAACTGAAGGGGTTGTCAAACAAAATTTGTTATTCTCTTTACACAGACGAGTTCTGAGAGAATAAAACACACTTGAGAGAACTAAACGCACTCACAAAACTTCAAATTTTCTTCGAGAAATTGCGAGCATATTAGCACTTAATAGTTTTTCTTATCACTTAAACTTAATATTTATTATTTTTTTTCCACACTTTTAACGTATTTATGACAAATTGGCTTTATAAAAGTGTAATTAGACCAATTCTAGTGTAATATCAAACTACTACAGGGAGTTCAGCGTACATGCTGCTTGGGTATAAGTGGTGCCATGTGTACCACTTCAACCAAGGCTCTGGAAACGTTGCTAGATATTCCACCCATTGAAACATATATAAGATATGAGGTGGCGCTTACAGCCGAACGGCTCTTTACCTTAGGCGAACTGGCCAAAAATGGTTATAGGACACGTCATCAATGTATACTGGGCACATTGGAAGGTTATATACATTCATCGGACGTGCCTGCCAGACACAGAATATGTCGGAAACTTTGAAACGCTAATCCCAGATAGAATGTCTTGGTCAAGCGGAACATTAGAGCAAATACCAGTAGGAATCCGTTGCTACACGGATGGCTCTAAATTAGGGGACAAAGTGGGCCTGGGGTTCTATATTGAAGACCCAGAAACAGAAATATACCACCGTTTACCTAATCATAACACAAGCTTCCAGGCAGAAGTACGAGCAATAACGGAATGTGTAAATTGGATTACAATAAATATGGCGCCCACAGGGCTTAATATATTTACCGACAGCCAGAAGGCAATTAGGGCGATAACAGGCGATAGAATTAAATCTAAGACCGTATTGGATTGTAAGAAAGCTTTAACTGGATACTCTCCCAGAGGTAAGGTTCACATCATATGGGTACCAGGCCACTCGGGAGTAGTCGGCAACGAAAGGGCGAATGTAATAGCTTTAAAGGGAAGGGAGCTCGATGTAGTTAACCTGACAAACCCAAAACCATTCGACGCAACAAAAGCTGAATTAAAAATATGGATGAGAGAATCCCTTAAGGCCTCTTGGAATAATGAAACGGTGGGTAGAACCACAAAGATTCTATGGGGTGACCCTGATGAGAGCAAGACGAGAAATCTCCTCAAAATGAGCAAGTCTGAAGTTAGTATGATGGTACGTATTCTGAGTGGACACACAGGATTACGTGCACATCTATACAAAATTGGACGTGCGGATTCAGACGAATGTAGAGCATGTGGAGAGGGCAGTGAAACTCTGGAGCACTTTCTTTGCCATTGTCAGGCATTCGTCGAAGTTAGATCCAAGTATCTTGGAAGTGATGTTATTCCGGAAATAACATTCGTAACCAACACCGATTGGAAGATTCATAGGAATTACGTCCAGGAAACTGAGGTTTTTTTTCATGAATTGGAGCGAACAACAGGCCCGATAGTGGCCTAGGTGTATTTCTTCGGATTTGATGTAGTATACATCCTCCTATCAACCCCGAAAATAATTTATATGTTACAAACGAAAAAAATAATTTTTATTCTTTGACATTTCATTTTAATTAAAACTGAAAAAAGAAAAGTTGTAAATTTGTGTATTGAAAATTAAAAAAAGTATTTCACATACATTTTTTATTTTTCAATTAGTGCAGAAAAAATAACAAAAAATATGTTTTAAGATGAAATATCTTCTGAAAAAATTAGTTAACTAATATTTTCAGAAGATATGAAATCCAGTAATAACATACAAAAAATAACGTATCAAAAATACATTTATTATTTAGTACCTTTTGAACAACTGTGTTTATTTTTGTGCTTCTACTAATACATACAACAGGCCCGATAGTGGCCTAGGTGTATTTCTTCGGAAATACACCTATTTTTTTTTTTTTGACTTAAACATAAACAATTCTCATAGTTATAGTTAAGCAAAGAGGCAAAAGCAGAACATATTGAAGCAAATACAAACTCTGAAATAGAAGATCAATTTGTACCAAGATCTTCACAACAAAATCAACATGTTAATTCAGACAGGAATTCTTCTCCAAGTTTCATTCCAAATGAACAATTACCCTGCTAACATTTAGGTTCTGATTTTGATGAGAACAGATTGAGAGTGCATCCTGATAAAGTAACCACCAAATTCCAAGTTGGAACGTAAAGTTTGATGGGTCTTTCTTGTGAAGAGTTTTTGTATAGGATCAAGTGTTTAGGGGAAACTTTGATGATAGCGTAGGGAAGAATCTACACTTTTTGATAACTGGCAAAGCTAAAACCTGATACTGGAGGTACCGTATAACAATACCTAGAATGGGAAAGTTTTTGTGTAGAATTTAAGAAACAGTATCGAGATTTTGCAACTACATATAGAAAGCAAAAGTCGTTTTAAACTTTTGAGATTTTTTATGATGCCATCAACGAAATTATTGATCGTTTAGCAGTTCCCTTAGATGACGAGGAGCTGATAGAAATTATCAAGAAGAGCTGATAGAAAATTTAAGGCCAGAAATCAGACATGAGATGCTATATGTGCAAGTAAGATGGATAGGTCATTTAAAACAACTTTGTCGAAAACGTGAAAAATTGCTAAGCGAAGAATCTTTTAGTGGAAATAACGCTAGCCGATACCCTACAGTAGGTCAACAGTGTAGAGTTGAAACTGAATTTGAGATTAATGCTATTGAGGTTAAAGCGGACAGACCAGTGAAATGGAATTGTGGAGAAGAAGAACATATGTGGGACATGTGTGTTAAAGATAGACAAATTTTTTGTTATGGGTGTGGACTCAAAAACTTATATAAACCACAATGTGTTCGTTGTACGAAGAATCCAAAAAACTACCAGAGTTTATACCACAATCGCTTAGAACCGAAACTGAACTAACTAATAACCATGATATTCAAATGGAAAATTATAATTTTAATAATGTGAAACTTGAATTTAATAATATTTAATAATTTAGACTATAATGCTAAGAATTTATTTGAAATAAGACCTTTTCATGAGAGATTATGAGAGAATGGTACAGAAGAGAAATTACGTAAAATATACAATAGATCTACAGTGCGTACGTGTAATATATATAATAATATAAAACATAATCAACTTTTGCTTGTTTCGTCTATTATAAATGATGAAAAAGATGGTAGATTATATGTTAAAGTCGAATTTTAAGCTAAACATGAATTAGGATTGCAGAACACGGGAGCGAATATTTATTGTATTGGAAAGTATTTAGCTTTAAAAGATTTTACGAAATATCCCGGGTTTAGAAAGATAAGAAGTAATTGGTTTGGTTGAAGTAGAAGTCATTTATGAGGGAAGAAAAAAACAAGATAACAATATTTCTAATACCGACACTAAACCAAAGACTCTAATTAGGGCTAGATTTTTGGCGTACGTTTGGTTTAATGAATAATATTGTAAAATGTATAACGTCAAATTCTACAAAAGAGGCAGTTGAATATGATTCCGAATACTATCCATTAAATGAAACCCAAAAATGGCAATTGGAGTTAGTAAAAACCTTTTTCCCTAGTTTCGAAAGTAAAGGCTTAGGAAGAAAAACTCTACCCAAAAAAAAGAACTTCCATAGAAGAGAAAAAGAAGTAGAATTTAATCCATGGAGGTACTGAAAAAGACCTGAAGAAGTGATGATTTTAACACAGGCTTGTTATAGAAGGGATGTTCTTTTTATTTGATTCCAAATTCACTACTTCTGAAGTAATTTTCAAGGAGTAATTTTTATGCGAAGAAGGTTCACCGTGAGTGGGACGAGAGTATTTCGTCAATATCTTGCGCTCTTCGAAATGCCGCAGAAAGGGTCAACAGATCTATAATTGCTGCAATTCGAATTTACTTAAAGAAGGATCACCGTGAGTAGGACAATATGTTGCGCTCTTCGAATTGCTATGCCTAATATGGTTTTGACATGATAACTTATGCCACATCGTATAAATTGCTAAGAGATATACAATCTGTAGAAGAAGCTGATGTTAAGGTAGAAAGAGATGACAAGTTTACTACTTCGAGAAACAATATCAAAAAGTATGTATCAAAAAAGCTTATGATGCGAATGCAAGATAATATAACTTAAGGACAAGACCGACAAATTTCAAAGTAGGACAAGAGGTATTTCGGAAAAATTTTGCTCAAAGTAGCTTAGTCCTTTATACATTAAGGCAAGAGTGAAGGAAAAGATGGGAAATTGTTATTATGTTATTGAGGACATAGAGAGAAGGTGTGGGTACATACAGCGCTAAGGACATGAAACCATAATCTGTTACAATTGTTTATAATTTGACCATTAATCGTCAAATCGTTGGTAATTTTTCTCTCTATACTTATAATTGATTATACATACCTATATTAGGACTGGTTTCTATGAAAAACAAAGATTTATTAAAATTTATAGTATTAAATAAATTGTTACTATTTGTTTTACTAAATTTATTTTAATTTCTCCATTTGGTGTAAACTTAATATAGTAATGGTTTTTATTTGCATGTTAAAGAGTTATTAAGAAAATAATTTTTTGCTTATTTTTATACCCACCATAAAAAAGATGGGGGTATATTGATTTTGTCATTCCGTTTGTAACACATGGAAATATTGCTTATAGTATAAGTTATTAAACTATATATATATATATATATATATATATATATATATATATATATATATATATATATATATATATATATATATCTATATACTGTCTGTTGAAAGTACGATAGAGTCCGAAGGGAATTAGGTAGAGGATTGAGGTGAGGTTTGCTTGGTATTACGGGCATATCAGTTTTAAAAGCATATCAGTTTTAAGAGTTTAGCGATGAAATTCAACACAAATAAGTTTCATATGTTCCAAAATCTCCCTACTATTTTATGAGAATCGGTTCATAATTGACCCTATCCCTCTATAAGGTCCCCTTCAGAAAATGACTTTAACGCTCGTTATTGCCTTAAAAATACGAGTATAGTGATGAAGTCTACCCCTCATATAAAGTCCCCTTCACAAAATGACTTTAACACTTATTACTGGCTTAGAAATACTATTATAGCAATGAAATTTTACATAAGTGGGTCCCTTATGATCTAAAACCTATCTACCAAATTTTATGTGCATCGGTCCATAATTGATCGTACCCCCCATATAAGTTCCCCTTCAGAAAATGACTTTAACGCTCATTACTGGCTTAAGAATAAAAGAAATTCGACTCAGATAAGTTTCAATGGAGCCAAAATCTCTATATCAAGTTTTATGTGGATCGGCCCATAGTTGACCCTACCCCCCATATAAGGTCCCCTTCAAAAAATTACTTTAACACTCATTACTGGCTTAAAAATACTATTATAGTAATGAAATTTTACATAAGTGAGCCTCTTATGATCTAAAATATATTTACCAAATTTTATGTGGATCGGTCCATAATTGACCCTACAACCCATATAAGGTCCCCTTCAAAAATGATTTTAATGATCATTACTGGCTTAAAATTTATTGAGGATCGGTCCATAAGAAAATTACTCTTTTCCAAAAGAAAATTACTTAAAAATACGTGAAAAATTATGAAATTTGATAGAAGAAACATTTATAGGAATGTAAATCTTCCTACCGAATTTCATGCAGAAAGTGTCGGAAGGTGATGTTTTATATGAACCTAAATCGGGAAAAAAAATTATAAAAAAAATTTATAAAAACTATCAATAATTAAGCATATCTCTCATATAAAGTCCTCTTCGGTTGCTAACAGGTCAAAGTAGTAGCTTTTGAAGGAAATTAACTTCCTTTCCGTTTTTAATTGGCCTGATATCCGCAACTTATCTTGTAGCAACTTAATTTTCTCTATTTAACAAGTAATCTCTTCAACACAATTGGTAAATTAACAGAATTCTTCTCTATTTTGCTCCAGCTAATTTATTTATGGGAATCCTTATTCTTTGTCGTAATACTTTTAAAGGGAAAGGATCCAAATTACTTGTGTAGAAGAGCTGAGGAGGCTCTGAATACGGCATTGAGCTGGGCTCAACCGAAAGGCCTCAATGTTAACCCGGCAAAAACGGAAATCTGTCTTTTCACAAGAAAGACAAAAATTTCTACGTATACTGACCCTTGCTTCCTGGGCAAGAATATACCAGTGACAGACAATGTTAAGTACTTAGGTGTAATCCTCGACCGGAAATTAAAATGGAGACACTACATAGAGGATAATATCAACAAGGCACATCGGTGCTGGGCGATATGTAGGAGAACTATAGGCATGAAATGGGTTCTTAGTCCTACTATGACAAATTGGCTTTATAAAAGTGTAATTAGACCAATTCTAGCTTATGCTTCAATAATCTGGTGAGCTGCTTTACACAAAAAGTGCAATATCAAACTACTACAGGGAGTTCAGCGTACATGCTGCTTGGGTATAAGTGGTGCCATGTGTACTACTTCAACCAAGGCTCTGGGAACGTTGCTAGATATTCCACCCATTGAAACATATTTAAGATATGAGGCGGCGCTTACAGCCGAACGGCTCTTTACTTTAGCCGAACTGGCCAAAAGCGGTTATAGGACACGTCATCAATGTATAATGGACACATTGGTAGGTTATACACAATAATCAGAAGTGCCTGATCGTATACCAGACACAGAATATGTCGAAACAGAAATATACCACCGTATACCAAATCATAACATAAGCTTCCAGGCAGAAGTACGAGCAATAACGAAATGCGTAAATTGGATTAGAATAAATACGGCGCCCACAGCGCTTAATATATTTACCGATAGCCAGAAGGCAATTAGGGCGATATTAGGCGATAGAACTAAATCTAAGACCGTATTGGATTGTAAGAAAGCTTTAACTGAATACTCTTCCAGAGGTAAGGTTCACATCATATGGGTACCAGCCCACTCGGGAGTAGTCAGTAACGAATGGGCGAATGTAATAGCTTTAAAGGGTAGGGAGCTCGAGGCAGTTAACCTGACAAACGCAAAATCATTGGACGCAACAAAAGCTGAACTAAAAATATGCGTGAGAGAATCCCATAAGGCCCCTTGCAATTCCCTTTTTTTGTGGCCTAGGTTTATTTCGTCGGATTTGATGTAGTATACATCCTCCTATCAACCTATCTACCTACCTACCTATATGAAGGAAAGATTAATTTTTCCCAAATTTCTGCTATTTATTTAAATTTTATAACTTTTACTATTTTTTAATTTACTTGAAAAAAATTTCTGCTTTAAAATTTACACAACAAAATTTTTCGCGAGAACTTTCTTAAACAACTTCTTAAAGTCAGTAAAGTGACGACTCTCTCTCTTGCTTACTTACTCTTAACTGGCGACTGTCTTCGCTCTAGATTACGAAGAGTACATTCGTGGCGAATGACCAAAAAATTCCAAATAGAGTACAACTAGATGGTTAAACTTTAGTGGAAAATGATAAAAGTGTCTCCAATCTATGTGCAAGATATCTACATTCTGAAGTACAATGGAAAAAAACAATCTTTAAGTGTGCCCTCACTCGTTTACTTAGGGTACAGTAAAGTGACGATTGTCTTCGCTCTCGTTTACGAAGAGTACGTTGGTGACGAATAACCCATTATATAGAAATTAGGGTCAACCATATGGTTACACATTAGTGTAAATGACTGTCTTTTACGTATGCATTGACTTTTTGTCGAACAGCTGCGTTACATACGGCTATGCCGAATCTCATATAGCCATCACCATATGTCGTAAAAGGGATGCTGACCTATAAACATAAGGGTGATGTTTAGAATATAACTTAAGTCAATTATAGACTGAGCACTTTTGAATTAACAAAATATTTATTTTTATAATCAAAATATTTTTGTTCAATTTTTAAACCGTGAACATACATACATATTTGGGCAGTAGGGTCAATTATGGACACATTGTCGTAAAATTTGATAGAAAGGTATCGGTTCGTATAAAACTTATTTGTTGCGAACTTCATTAATCTACTCGTTTTTTTAATTTATTCATGAGTGTAATAGTAATTTTTTGAAGGAGACCTTATATGCGGGTAGGATCAATAATGAACCGAACACATACAATTTTGTACAGAACTTTTTTATGTCGAATTTTATCGCTATACTCGTATTTTTAAATAGGGAAAACTCGAATTTTAATAACAAAACCCTCTCTTGAATGGAGCCTTATATAGAGGCTATGGTCAGTAATAAATTCGGAATGAAGAATTATGTTTCTAAGTATAAATTTTTTATGTCGATTTTCATCGCTGTACTCGAAATTTTCTGAATCGTAATCATCAAATTAACTGAAGAGGTCCTTATTTGAGGGGTAGGGTGAATTATTGACCGTTTTAAAAAAATCTTGTTTAGATTTTGGTTCATATAAAACATATTTACATCGAATATCATCGCTTTACTAGCATTTTTATGCTAGTAGCGTTAAAGTAATTTTCTGAAGGACTTATATGGGCGGGTAGGGTGAGCTAACGACACTTTCCGCATGAAATACGGTAGGAAGATTTACGTAACTATAAAATTTTCTTATATTAAATTTAACGTATTTTTCAGCCAGCAATGATCGTTAAAGTAATTTTCTGAAGGGGATCCTATATGCGGGGAGGGTCAATTATAGACCGATCTACACAAAATTTGGTAGAGAGTTTTTGGATTGTAAGAAAATTACTTATGCCAAATTTCATCGCTTTATTCGTATTTTTAAGCCAGTAATGAACGTTATAGTCATCTTCTGAAGGCGAACTTATATGGGGGGTAGGGTCATTTATGGACCGATCTACATAAAATTTGGTATGGATATATGAAACTTATTTATGTTGAATTTCAACGCTATACTCGTAATTTTAAAACAGATATGCCCATTAAAGCTGTTTTTCGGGGGTCCACTTGTATGAGGCTATCCGAAAACGTGGACCGATATTGTCCATTTTCAATACCAAACAAACCATACCTATAAAAAATATTTGTAGAAAATTTCAACCCTCTAGCTCATTCCGTTCGGACCCCATCGTGCTTTCAACAGACACGGATCGTCTTAGAATTGAATAAGGACCCAGAATATACATACATATATACTTTTGTGGGTCTATGACAAATATTTCGATGTGTTACAAACGGAATGACAAAATCAATATACCCCCATCTTTTTTGATGGTGGGTAAAAATAAAATGTCAATTATTTTTATTGAAACAAGGAAAGAAAAATTATATTTTATCATACAATAACAAAAAATAAAATTAAACCATTGTAAATAAAAAGATAAAGAAATTAAAAGAGTGTGCAAATAAAAGTAATTTAAAAAATAAAGATCCAAAAACTGAAAAAGAAGAAACTTTAAAAAAGAGAGTGTAAATTACAACAAATACAATTTTAAAAATTTTCACCACCGCCATGTCATCTCTCCTTCTCTGCAGAACCATGGAGGATCTTTCAACGGACTGCAAGTAGGTTTCTATTTTGTTTTGTTGTTATATTAATTAAAGCGAAAATATCATTGATTTACTTATCTTATTTTTGTATTTGTTTACATTTTACAGTAAAATTAAAATATTTTAACAATCTATTAAAATTTTAAAACATATATTAAAATTAAAAAACAAATATTAAAGAAACTATTAAAGTTTCAAATTATTTTATTAAAATTTAAGCCTTTTGTTCAACTTTACAAGGATTATTTAAAATAATAATTAAGGGGGTTATTTCGTAAATCCCCTGCGTTAAACGCATCACCTACACTTCACATTTAAAGGTGAACGCTTTAGAAAAATAGTAGATTTTATAAATCACTTTGTTATTGCGTTGGATTGTCACTATAACGCCTGAATTGTGTCTTGGATTAAAATTATTTATCGAATGTACAAACCAATTATCAGAATCACAAACCTGTTCATATAAAATTTTAGATTTTTACCACATTTTTGGTCCAAATGGACTGGAAAAAATGATTGATCTAGATTCTAGATAAAATCCTGATTTTCCATTATTCATGTACCACACTGTGTTCGAGCAAAGAAATTAGGTTGTGGAAGGATTGTAGTAGTGTTATATGTATGATTTGACATAATATATTCCTGTCTGAAGCTTTTTTGACATAAGGAGCTACTCGATCGCGTAATGGAGAAGGTGGGTATCCAATTTTATTGATTCAGTGGCGCACCGTCGGCATGTTTTCTCATTCCATAGGAACGCGTTCCATTGTAGTATCAATAAAAATACATACCAAATTACGTCCTCTCCTGTACGATATTGAGTAGTTCCAATAAAACAAATTTTCCTTAAAGAAAATTGTACATTTGCATTTAAAACATTGATTTTATTTATTTTTTTCAAAAAATTTTCAAAGCAAACGCCTGAATAATTTAGGTGTTTGATTTGAAGTTTCAGGTGAGTATTTTTCAGGTGATGTGTTTTATAAAATATGATTTTCTATACTAATATAGATTTTTTTAAAGGAAAAAAACATTTTCAGAAACTATAGAAAAATAATAAATTGGGAATCAATAACACTCTCAATATAAAAAGGAGAATAATTCAGTATAAGAGAAGTTAGATTAAATACAAGGAAAAAAAACTAAAGTTCTAGAAACCAACACCATACACATGTTGTCAAGTCAATCGTCACTCTACAGTCTACAACGAGACTGTCAAGAGGTAGTCAAAAGTAGTCAATGGATAATAATCTCCAAATGGGTTCTTGGGAGTCAGGCACATTACTAGCTCTTTTACTAGTTACTTTACTAGCTACTGACGTGTCCTAGGAGAAAGTCAAGTGTCCCCAAGTAGTAAGTCTAATGGATAGGTGCTGCAGTTTAACTCTAAAAATTATAAAAATAAGAAAAAAACTTTTTTTAAATTACTTTTATTTCTAGTTTAAATAAATATTGAAATAAATATTTTTAATATTGCTGCTCATTTGCATCTTCAGTAAAATCCGAGTTTTTCGAAATTTATTGTTACATATAAATGACTCTAAAATAATAGAATTTCTTTTTCGGTAGGAAAAACGGATTTTTCCCGTTTTTCTTACCGAGCGCGTCCCCGGGGTGGCGGATAGGGGGTGGTGATGGACCATCTGTCCTCCCCCAGTTTTAGTTTGACTCAAGCTGAGGGACGGCAGATTGTCCACCTCCTGGAAATATTATATTCCCCGCGGACCAAAAAACGGGAAAAAAAACAACATAGAAAATAAAAATAAAAAGATGAAAGTTACGGTGCAGGGCCTAAATAACCCAGTACCGGCGGCAAGTGTTGATCCACTCGCGAGTCACGTGTCGTCGTCATCCTGCAATCGTGAGCAAAATACTACTATAGAGGTGGGTACCTTGGCCTCCGTGGTGGACAATGCGTCAAGTGTACAGCATGCGATTGGCAAAAACATAGGGGTAAAAGAGAAGGATGTACTCGGAGAGAGCTCTAAGCTACCTCAGCCTTTAAATATAGGTACCCTCACCCTCCGACTCTGAATCCTCAGATGATAATAACAACACCATTATAGCAAATCCCAAAAAGGATGATGTAGAGCAAATGGTGAAACAGGTGAGTGATAGCATAGCTAAACTACCTATTACTAAGAAAATACTATCTGGAGCACAGAGAAGGAAGTTGAAAAAAAAATGCTTCAGGAAATCATAGTTAGTCAATCCAACGACACCCCAAAAGAAAAATCGGACTTTCTCACAAGATTTGAGGTAAAGAGGATCAGGTCTCCCGAAGAGTTGACAACTGTGAATAAACCTAAGGGTGACAACGCCAAGATAGATATTCCGAAGACGATCACGTCGTCGAAATCAACCTCGAAGATACGGGCATCTCAAAAGAAGCCCCGAAAAGCGAGAAAGAGAGGCTAGGCAGTGGAAAAGGAAAAGAGCCGCCATCTTACACCAAAATTGCCAGAAGAAGACACCGGGACGATCTCTGCTATGCAGCTTACAATGCCGGTAATCCGACAGGCAAAATTCCAATAGACCAACAGAGTAAGGTAGAAGATCTGGTGAGCTTTCAATAACATGCACACTGATATTCTTATCCAATCCCTAGACCAGTTTTATGTTGACTGGGTGCTACGTAACTGGATCAACCACATGCTAAGGAACAGATGGATAAGCTGCGAGATGTACGATATAACTATCAGGAAAAGGTATTTCGCGGTATACCACAGGGTGGCATTTTGTCACCTTTACTCTGGGCTACCATGATTAATAGCCTCCTTTTAAAGGGAAAGGATCCAAATTACTTGTGTAGAAGATCTGAGGAGGCTCTGAATACGGAATTGAGCTGGGCTCAACCGAGAGGCCTCAATGTTAACCCGGCAAAAACGGAAATCTAACTTTTCACAAGAAAGACAAACATTTCTACGTATACTGACCTGGGCAAGAAGATACCAGTGACAGACAAAGTTAAGTACTTAGGTGTAATCCTCGACCGGAAATTAAAATGGAGGATAGGATCAACAAGGCACATCGGTGCTGGGCGATATGTAGGAGAACTATAGGCATGAAATGGGTTCTTAGTCCTACTATGACAAATTGGCTTTATAAAAGTGTAATTAGACCAATTCTAGCTTATGCTTCAATAACCTAGTGGACTGCTTTGGACAAAAAGTGCAATATCAAACTACTACAGGGAGTTCAGCGTACATGCTGCTTGGGTATAAGCGGTGCCACTTCAACCAAGGCTCTGGAAACGTTGCTAGATATTCCACCCATTGAAACATATTTAAGATATGAGGCGGCGCTTACAGCCGAACTGCTCTTTACTTTGGCCGAACTGGCCAAAAGCGGTTATAGGACACGTCATCAATGTATAATGGACACATTGGAAGGTTATACACAATAATCGGACGTGCCTGATCGTATACCAGACATAGAATATGTCGAAAACTTTGAAACGCTGATCCCAGATAGAAAGTCTTGGTCAAGCGGAACCCTAGAGCAAATACCAGTAGGAATCCGTTGTTACACGGATGGCTCTAAATTGGGGGACAAAGTGGGGCTGGGGTTCTATATTGAAGACTCAGAAACAGAAATATACCACCGTATACCAAGTCATAACACAAGCTTCCAGGCAGAAGTACGAGCAATAACGGAATGCGTAAATTGGATTAGAATAAATATGGCACCCACAGCGCTTAATATATTTACCGATAGCCAGAAGGCAATTAGGGCGATATTAGGCGATAGAACTAAATCTAAGACCGTATTGGATTGTAAGAAAGCTGTAACTGAATACTCTTCCAGAGGTAAGGTTCACATCATATGGGTACCAGCCCACTCGGGAGTAGTCAGTAACGAAAGGGCGAATGTAATAGCTTTAAAGGGTAGGGAGCTCGAGGCAGTTAACCTGACAAACGCAAAATCATTGAACGCAACAAAAGCTGAACTAAAAATATGCGTGAGAGAATCCCATAAGGCCTCTTGCAATAATGAAACACGAAGATCCTATGGGGTGACCCTGATGAGAGCAAGACGAAAAATCTCCTCAAAATGAGCAATTCCATTTTTTCAAGGAAAGGAGCGCACAACAGGCCCGATAGTGGCCTAGGTGTATTTCTTCGGATTTGATGTAGTATACATCCTCCTATCAACCTATCTACCTACCTACCTATATGAAGGAAAGATTAATTTTTTCCAAATTTCTGCTATTTATTTAAATTTCATTACTTTTACTATTTTTTAATTTACTTGAAAAAAATTTCTGTTTTAAAATTTACACAACAAAATTTTTCGCGAGAACTTTCATAAACAACTTCTTAAAGTCAGTAAAGTGACGACTCTCTCTTGCTTACTTGGCGTACAGTAAACTGGCGACTGTCTTCGCTCTAGATAACGAAGAGTACATTCGTGGCGAATGACCAAAAAATTTCAAATAGAGTACAACTAGATGGTTAAACTTTAGTGGAAAATGATAATAGTGTCTCCAATAGATGTGCAAGATATCTACATTCTGAAGTACAATGGAAAAAACAATTTTTAAGTGTCCCCTCACTCGTTTACTTAGGGTAGAGTAAAGTGACGATTGTCTTCGCTCTCGTTTACGAAGAGTACGTTGGTGACGAATAACCCATTATATAGAAATTAGGGTCAACCATATGGTTACACATTAGTGTAAATGACTGTCTTTTACGTATGCATTGACTTTTTGTCGAACAGCTGCGTTACATACGGCTATGCCGAATCTCATATAGCCATCACCATATGTCGTAAAAGGGATGCTGACCTATAAACATAAGGGTGATATTTAGAATATAACTTAAGTCAATTATAGACTGAGCACTTTTGAATTAACAAAATATTTATTTTTATAATCAAAATATTTTTGTTCAATTTTTAAACCGTGAACATACATACATATTTGGGCAGTAGGGTCAATTATGGGCCCATTGTCGTAAAATTTGATAGAAAGGTATCGGTTCGTATAAAACTTATTTGTTTCGAACTTCATTAATCTACTCGTTTTTTTAATTCAGTCATGAGTGTAATAGTAATTTTTTGAAGGAGGCCTTATATGCGGGTAGGATCAATAATGAACCGAACACATACAATTTTGTACAGAACTTTTTTATGTCGTATTTTAATAACAAAACCCTCTCTTGAATGGAGCCTTATATAGAGGCTATGGTCAGTAATAAATTCGGAATGAAGAATTATGTTTCTAAGTATAAATTTTTTATGTCGATTTTCATCGCTGTACTCGAAATTTTCTAAATCCTAATCATCAAATTAACTGAAGAGGTCCTTATATGAGGGGTAGGGTGAATTATTGACCGTTTTAAAAAAATCTTGTTTAGATTTTGGTTCATATAAAACATGTTTACATCGAATATCATCGCTTTACTAGCATTTTTATGCTAGTAGCGTTAAAGTAATTTTCTGAAGGACTTATATGGGCGGGTAGGGTGAGCTAACGACACTTTCCGCATGAAATACGGTAGGAAGATTTACGTAACTATAAAATTTTCTTATATTAAATTTAACGTATTTTTCAGCCAGCAATGATCGTTAAAGTAATTTTCTGAAGGGGATCCTATATGCGGGTAGGGTCAATTATAGACCGATCTACACAAAATTTGGTAGAGAGTTTTTGGATTGTAAGAAAATTACTTATGCCAAATTTCATCGCTTTATTCGTATTTTTAAGCCAGTAATGAACGTTATAGTCATCTTCTGAAGGCGAACTTATATGGGGGGTAGGGTCATTTATGGACCGATCTACATAAAATTTGGTATGGATATATGAAACTTATTTATGTTGAATTTCAACGCTATACTCGTAATTTTAAAACAGATATGCCCATTAAAGCTGTTTTTCGGGGGTCCACTTGTATGAGGCTATCCGAAAACGTGGACCGATATTGTCCATTTTCAATACCAAACAAACCATACCTATAAAAAATATTTGTAGAAAATTTCAACCCTCTAGCTCATTCCGTTCGGACCCCATCGTGCTTTCAACAGACACGGATCGTCTTAGAATTGAATAAGGACCCAGAATATACATACATATATACTTTTGTGGGTCTATGACAAATATTTCGATGTGTTACAAACGGAATGACAAAATCAATATACCCCCATCTTTTTTGATGGTGGGTAAAAATAAAATGTCAATTATTTTTATTGAAACAAGGAAAGAAAAATTATATTTTATCATACAATAACAAAAAATAAAATTAAACCATTGTAAATAAAAAGATAAAGAAATTAAAAGAGTGTGCAAATAAAAGTAATTTAAAAAATAAAGATCCAAAAACTGAAAAAGAAGAAACTTTAAAAAAGAGAGTGTAAATTACAACAAATACAATTTTAAAAATTTTCACCACCGCCATGTCATCTCTCCTTCTCTGCAGAACCATGGTTTCTATTTTGTTTTGTTGTTATATTAATTAAAGCGAAAATATCATTGATTTACTTATCTTATTTTGTATTTGTTTACATTTTACAATAAAATTAAAATATTTTAACAATCTATTAAAATTTTAAAACATATATTAAAATTAAAAAACAAATATTAAAGAAACTATTAAAGTTTCAAATTATTTTATTAAAATTTAAGCCTTTTGTTAACCTTTACAAGGATTTTTTAAAATAATAATTAAGGGGGTTATTTCGTAAATCCCCTGCGTTAAACGCATCACCTACACTTCACATTTAAAGGTGAACGCTTTAGAAAAAATAGTAGATTTTATAAATCCCTTCGTTATTGCGTTGGATTGTCACTATAACGCCTGAATTGTGACTTGGATTAAAATTATTTATCGAATGTACAAACCAATTATCAGCTTTTTTGACATAAAGAGCTACGCGATCGCGTAATGGAGAAGGTGGGAATCCAATTTTATTGATTCAGTGGCGCACCGTTGTAGTATCAATAAAAATACATACCAAATTGCGTCATCTCCTGTACGATATTGAGTAGTTCCAATAAAACAAATTTTCCTTAAAGAAAATTGTACATTTGCATTTAAAACATTGATTTTATTTATTTTTTCAATAAATTATCAAAGCAAACGCCTGAATAATTTAGGTGTTTGATTTGAAGTTTCAGGTGAGTATTTTTCAGGTGATGTGTTTTATAAAATATGATTTTCTATACATTTTTTTCAAATAACGAAACTTGTTCTAACGCAAATAATCACCTGTCATAATGAAGTGTTTTACAAAATACAAACTTAAACATTTATGGGTGAAGTGAGGCGTAGGGATTTACGAAATTAGGCCCTAAAAGTTGAAAATATTTAGTAAAGTATAATAACCCAGCAAAAATTTTCATTACCTAGTAATCTAGAAAGTAATATTGGAATCTCGTGGAAACTAATTACTTTTGGGGTGAATAACTAATTATTTTTGTTCGACGAGGTTCAAATAATATGTACCTACCTTAAACAAATTAATAAATGGTTACTAATTTGATTACAAAAACTTTGCGAAATAACTAGTTACAAATAAACCTACAAATATGTTATGTGATAGCTAGTTATTTTGGGCCGACTTTGTATGTAGAAAACAAAAAATAAAAATATAAAATTCTCAGCCGGGATTTGAACCCAGGCATTCAGTTGTTTTCTGTGTTTCTCACTCCAGCCGCTTACTCGATGCTCCATTAACATGTTGCTTTTTGTAATTTTGAGAACAGCATTTTACAAAAATATATAAATGAATGTCATTTTGAAAAAAAATAAACAGTATCCAGCAGGGCTCGAACCACGAACCCCCTGTTTGTTAAATAAACGACCTAGACAATTGAGCCATAACAAATCCAAATTGTTTTGTTCTTTACCAGTAATAACCTATTCAGCTAAATAAAATAATGTGGATGATAATGAACACTCATTACCAAGTAATGTATGAAATAACTACTGGCTATTACCAAAAATTTCAGATTTTTTGCTGGGAAGTTTTCCAAATTAAAAAAAAAACAAGTTAGAGTGCTATATTCGGTTGGGCCGAATTTTAAATACCCTCCACCAGCTACTTTTATGTTAATACTTTTCTAATTGATCAAATATTTGTAGAAAAAAGTTTTCTCAGTTTCTTAAATAGAAAACTCCCAAGATTTAAACAACTTAAATTTATTACAATACCAAGATTTATTGAACATTACAAACGCCATTTTCTTTTCTGAAGGGGACCTAGTATGAGAGTTATGACCAAACATGTACCGATCGTAAAATGAGGTATGTGCCTTTAAGTGTTTTTCTGAAAGGGACCTTGTATAGCAGCTATGATAAATTATGGACCGATAGGAAAACAATTTCACAGTAATATTTATCTGTACATGAGCAATACTTCTGCCAAATTTATATGGATATCTTAAATTAGTAATGAGTTATATGCGTTTAAGTGATTTTCGGGAGGGTACCTTGCATGGGAGCTATGACCAGTTATGGACCGATCGGAAAAAAATTGCTCAGTAATATTTCTGTGCATATAAGAAATACTTGTAACAAATTTTATATGGATATCTTAATTTAGTAATGAGTTATGCGCGTTTAAGTGATTTTCAGGAGGGGACCTTGTATGGGAGCTATGACCAATTATGGACCGATCCAAAAAAAAAAAACTATCACAGTAATATTTTTGTGCATATGAGCAATACTTGTACCAAATTTTATATGGATATTTTCATTTTGTAATGAGTTATGTGCGTTTAAGTGATTTTCGATCGGAAAAAACTTTCACAGTAATATTTCTATGCATATGGGCAATACTTGTACCAAATTTCATATGGATATCTTATTTAAGTAATGAGTTATGCGCGTTTAAGTGATTTTCGGGAGGGGACCTTGTATGGGTCACAGTAATATTTCTGTGCATATGAGTAATATTTGTACCAAATTGTATATGGATATCTTAATTTAGTAATGAGTTATGCGCGTTTAAGTGATTTTCGGGAGGGGACCTTGTATGGAAGCTATGACCAATTATGGACCGATGGGTAATACTTGTACCAAATTTTATATGGATATCTTAATTTAGTAATGAGTTATGCGCGTTTAAGTGATTTTCGGGAGGGGACCTTGTATGGGAGCTATGTCCAATTATGGATATCTATTGACATAAGATTTTAATTTGTAAAATTTTGTGAAGATATCGATATTGTGACGGAAGTTATTAACAAAAAACCCATTTTCCGGGAATATGTACTTTTGTATGGGAGGTATATGAAATTGTCAAGCTCTTGTGTAGAAACGAATGTATGGTGATTCTCATGGAATTATCTTGCATATTTTTCGAGAAAATTACATCAGAATGTGTAAAAAATGCTTATTTTTTTCGATGTTGTTTTACATTTTGATTCATAACTTTTCCCGCTGTGAACCGATTTTGCCCAATTTCTATACCAAACAACTTAGGAAAATGAAGAATATTTTGGGTAATTTGGTTAAACTCTATTGCTTCGTTTTATCGTGAGCGTGTTTTACACAGACAAAATTTTTTTTTTTTTACACAGGCAAAATTCCAATAGACCAACAGAGTAAGGTAGAAGATCTGGTGAGCTTTCAATAACATGCACACTGATATTCTTATCCAATCCCTAGACCAGTTTTATGTTGACTGGGTGCTACGTAACTGGATCAACCACATGCTAAGGAACAGATGGATAAGCTGCGAGATGTACGATATAACTATCAGGAAAAGGTATTTCGCGGTATACCACAGGGTGGCATTTTGTCACCTTTACTCTGGGCTACCAGGATTAATAGCCTCCTTTTAAAGGGAAAGGATCCAAATTACTTGTGTAGAAGATCTGAGGAGGCTCTGAATACGGAATTGAGCTGGGCTCAACCGAGAGGCCTCAATGTTAACCCGGCAAAAACGGAAATCTAACTTTTCACAAGAAAGACAAACATTTCTACGTATACTGACCTGGGCAAGAAGATACCAGTGACAGACAAAGTTAAGTACTTAGGTGTAATCCTCGACCGGAAATTAAAATGGAGGATAGGATCAACAAGGCACATCGGTGCTGGGCGATATGTAGGAGAACTATAGGCATGAAATGGGTTCTTAGTCCTACTATGACAAATTGGCTTTATAAAAGTGTAATTAGACCAATTCTAGCTCATGCTTCAATAACCTAGTGTACTGCTTTGGACAAAAAGTGCAATATCAAACTACTACAGGGAGTTCAGCGTACATGCTGCTTGGGTATAAGCGGTGCCACTTCAACCAAGGCTCTGGAAACGTTGCTAGATATTCCACCCATTGAAACATATTTAAGATATGAGGCGGCGCTTACAGCCGAACTGCTCTTTACTTTGGCCGAACTGGCCAAAAGCGGTTATAGGACACGTCATCAATGTATAATGGACACATTGGAAGGTTATACACAATAATCGGACGTGCCTGATCGTATACCAGACATAGAATATGTCGAAAACTTTGAAACGCTGATCCCAGATAGAAAGTCTTGGTCAAGCGGAACCCTAGAGCAAATACCAGTAGGAATCCGTTGTTACACGGATGGCTCTAAATTGGGGGACAAAGTGGGGCTGGGGTTCTATATTGAAGACTCAGAAACAGAAATATACCACCGTATACCAAGTCATAACACAAGCTTCCAGGCAGAAGTACGAGCAATAACGGAATGCGTAAATTGGATTAGAATAAATATGGCACCCACAGCGCTTAATATATTTACCGATAGCCAGAAGGCAATTAGGGCGATATTAGGCGATAGAACTAAATCTAAGACCGTATTGGATTGTAAGAAAGCTGTAACTGAATACTCTTCCAGAGGTAAGGTTCACATCATATGGGTACCAGCCCACTCGGGAGTAGTCAGTAACGAAAGGGCGAATGTAATAGCTTTAAAGGGTAGGGAGCTCGAGGCAGTTAACCTGACAAACGCAAAATCATTGAACGCAACAAAAGCTGAACTAAAAATATGCGTGAGAGAATCCCATAAGGCCTCTTGCAATAATGAAACACGAAGATCCTATGGGGTGACCCTGATGAGAGCAAGACGAAAAATCTCCTCAAAATGAGCAATTCCATTTTTTCAAGGAAAGGAGCGCACAACAGGCCCGATAGTGGCCTAGGTGTATTTCTTCGGATTTGATGTAGTATACATCCTCCTATCAACCTATCTACCTACCTACCTATATGAAGGAAAGATTAATTTTTTCCAAATTTCTGCTATTTATTTAAATTTCATTACTTTTACTATTTTTTAATTTACTTGAAAAAAATTTCTGTTTTAAAATTTACACAACAAAATTTTTCGCGAGAACTTTCTTAAACAACTTCTTAAAGTCAGTAAAGTGACGACTCTCTCTTGCTTACTTGGCGTACAGTAAACTGGCGACTGTCTTCGCTCTAGATAACGAAGAGTACATTCGTGGCGAATGACCAAAAAATTTCAAATAGAGTACAACTAGATGGTTAAACTTTAGTGGAAAATGATAATAGTGTCTCCAATAGATGTGCAAGATATCTACATTCTGAAGTACAATGGAAAAAACAATTTTTAAGTGTCCCCTCACTCGTTTACTTAGGGTAGAGTAAAGTGACGATTGTCTTCGCTCTCGTTTACGAAGAGTACGTTGGTGACGAATAACCCATTATATAGAAATTAGGGTCAACCATATGGTTACACATTAGTGTAAATGACTGTCTTTTACGTATGCATTGACTTTTTGTCGAACAGCTGCGTTACATACGGCTATGCCGAATCTCATATAGCCATCACCATATGTCGTAAAAGGGATGCTGACCTATAAACATAAGGGTGATATTTAGAATATAACTTAAGTCAATTATAGACTGAGCACTTTTGAATTAACAAAATATTTATTTTTATAATCAAAATATTTTTGTTCAATTTTTAAACCGTGAACATACATACATATTTGGGCAGTAGGGTCAATTATGGGCCCATTGTCGTAAAATTTGATAGAAAGGTATCGGTTCGTATAAAACTTATTTGTTTCGAACTTCATTAATCTACTCGTTTTTTTAATTCAGTCATGAGTGTAATAGTAATTTTTTGAAGGAGGCCTTATATGCGGGTAGGATCAATAATGAACCGAACACATACAATTTTGTACAGAACTTTTTTATGTCGTATTTTAATAACAAAACCCTCTCTTGAATGGAGCCTTATATAGAGGCTATGGTCAGTAATAAATTCGGAATGAAGAATTATGTTTCTAAGTATAAATTTTTTATGTCGATTTTCATCGCTGTACTCGAAATTTTCTAAATCCTAATCATCAAATTAACTGAAGAGGTCCTTATATGAGGGGTAGGGTGAATTATTGACCGTTTTAAAAAAATCTTGTTTAGATTTTGGTTCATATAAAACATGTTTACATCGAATATCATCGCTTTACTAGCATTTTTATGCTAGTAGCGTTAAAGTAATTTTCTGAAGGACTTATATGGGCGGGTAGGGTGAGCTAACGACACTTTCCGCATGAAATACGGTAGGAAGATTTACGTAACTATAAAATTTTCTTATATTAAATTTAACGTATTTTTCAGCCAGCAATGATCGTTAAAGTAATTTTCTGAAGGGGATCCTATATGCGGGTAGGGTCAATTATAGACCGATCTACACAAAATTTGGTAGAGAGTTTTTGGATTGTAAGAAAATTACTTATGCCAAATTTCATCGCTTTATTCGTATTTTTAAGCCAGTAATGAACGTTATAGTCATCTTCTGAAGGCGAACTTATATGGGGGGTAGGGTCATTTATGGACCGATCTACATAAAATTTGGTATGGATATATGAAACTTATTTATGTTGAATTTCAACGCTATACTCGTAATTTTAAAACAGATATGCCCATTAAAGCTGTTTTTCGGGGGTCCACTTGTATGAGGCTATCCGAAAACGTGGACCGATATTGTCCATTTTCAATACCAAACAAACCATACCTATAAAAAATATTTGTAGAAAATTTCAACCCTCTAGCTCATTCCGTTCGGACCCCATCGTGCTTTCAACAGACACGGATCGTCTTAGAATTGAATAAGGACCCAGAATATACATACATATATACTTTTGTGGGTCTATGACAAATATTTCGATGTGTTACAAACGGAATGACAAAATCAATATACCCCCATCTTTTTTGATGGTGGGTAAAAATAAAATGTCAATTATTTTTATTGAAACAAGGAAAGAAAAATTATATTTTATCATACAATAACAAAAAATAAAATTAAACCATTGTAAATAAAAAGATAAAGAAATTAAAAGAGTGTGCAAATAAAAGTAATTTAAAAAATAAAGATCCAAAAACTGAAAAAGAAGAAACTTTAAAAAAGAGAGTGTAAATTACAACAAATACAATTTTAAAAATTTTCACCACCGCCATGTCATCTCTCCTTCTCTGCAGAACCATGGAGGATCTTTCAACGGACTGCAAGTAGGTTTCTATTTTGTTTTGTTGTTATATTAATTAAAGCGAAAATATCATTGATTTACTTATCTTATTTTGTATTTGTTTACATTTTACAATAAAATTAAAATATTTTAACAATCTATTAAAATTTTAAAACATATATTAAAATTAAAAAACAAATATTAAAGAAACTATTAAAGTTTCAAATTATTTTATTAAAATTTAAGCCTTTTGTTAACCTTTACAAGGATTTTTTAAAATAATAATTAAGGGGGTTATTTCGTAAATCCCCTGCGTTAAACGCATCACCTACACTTCACATTTAAAGGTGAACGCTTTAGAAAAAATAGTAGATTTTATAAATCCCTTCGTTATTGCGTTGGATTGTCACTATAACGCCTGAATTGTGACTTGGATTAAAATTATTTATCGAATGTACAAACCAATTATCAGCTTTTTTGACATAAAGAGCTACGCGATCGCGTAATGGAGAAGGTGGGAATCCAATTTTATTGATTCAGTGGCGCACCGTTGTAGTATCAATAAAAATACATACCAAATTGCGTCATCTCCTGTACGATATTGAGTAGTTCCAATAAAACAAATTTTCCTTAAAGAAAATTGTACATTTGCATTTAAAACATTGATTTTATTTATTTTTTCAATAAATTATCAAAGCAAACGCCTGAATAATTTAGGTGTTTGATTTGAAGTTTCAGGTGAGTATTTTTCAGGTGATGTGTTTTATAAAATATGATTTTCTATACATTTTTTTCAAATAACGAAACTTGTTCTAACGCAAATAATCACCTGTCATAATGAAGTGTTTTACAAAATACAAACTTAAACATTTATGGGTGAAGTGAGGCGTAGGGATTTACGAAATTAGGCCCTAAAAGTTGAAAATATTTAGTAAAGTATAATAAGTTTTCCAAATTAAAAAAAAAAACAAGTTAGAGTGCTATATTCGGTTGAGCCGAATTTTAAATACCCTCCACCAGCTACTTTTATGTTAATACTTTTCTAATTGATCAAATATTTGTAGAAAAAAGTTTTCTCAGTTTCTTAAATAGAAAACTCCCAAGATTTAAACAACTTAAATTTATTACAATACCAAGATTTATTGAACATTACAAACGCCATTTTCTTTTCTGAAGGGGACCTAGTATGAGAGTTATGACCAAACATGTACCGATCGTAAAATGAGGTATGTGCCTTTAAGTGTTTTTCTGAAAGGGACCTTGTATAGCAGCTATGATAAATTATGGACCGATAGGAAAACAATTTCACAGTAATATTTATCTGTACATGAGCAATACTTCTGCCAAATTTATATGGATATCTTAAATTAGTAATGAGTTATATGCGTTTAAGTGATTTTCGGGAGGGTACCTTGCATGGGAGCTATGACCAGTTATGGACCGATCGGAAAAAAATTGCTCAGTAATATTTCTGTGCATATAAGAAATACTTGTAACAAATTTTATATGGATATCTTAATTTAGTAATGAGTTATGCGCGTTTAAGTGATTTTCAGGAGGGGACCTTGTATGGGAGCTATGACCAATTATGGACCGATCCAAAAAAAAAAAAAACTATCACAGTAATATTTTTGTGCATATGAGCAATACTTGTACCAAATTTTATATGGATATTTTCATTTTGTAATGAGTTATGTGCGTTTAAGTGATTTTCGATCGGAAAAAACTTTCACAGTAATATTTCTATGCATATGGGCAATACTTGTACCAAATTTCATATGGATATCTTATTTAAGTAATGAGTTATGCGCGTTTAAGTGATTTTCGGGAGGGGACCTTGTATGGGTCACAGTAATATTTCTGTGCATATGAGTAATATTTGTACCAAATTGTATATGGATATCTTAATTTAGTAATGAGTTATGCGCGTTTAAGTGATTTTCGGGAGGGGACCTTGTATGGAAGCTATGACCAATTATGGACCGATGGGTAATACTTGTACCAAATTTTATATGGATATCTTAATTTAGTAATGAGTTATGCGCGTTTAAGTGATTTTCGGGAGGGGACCTTGTATGGGAGCTATGTCCAATTATGGATATCTATTGACATAAGATTTTAATTTGTAAAATTTTGTGAAGATATCGATATTGTGACGGAAGTTATTAACAAAAAACCCATTTTCCGGGAATATGTACTTTTGTATGGGAGGTATATGAAATTGTCAAGCTCTTGTGTAGAAACGAATGTATGGTGATTCTCATGGAATTATCTTGCATATTTTTCGAGAAAATTACATCAGAATGTGTAAAAAATGCTTATTTTTTTCGATGTTGTTTTACATTTTGATTCATAACTTTTCCCGCTGTGAACCGATTTTGCCCAATTTCTATACCAAACAACTTAGGAAAATGAAGAATATTTTGGGTAATTTGGTTAAACTCTATTGCTTCGTTTTATCGTGAGCGTGTTTTACACAGACAGACGAACATAGCTAAATCGACTCAGAATTTGATAAGGACCCAGAATATATATACTTTGTTGGGTCTCAGATGAATATTTCTTGGTGTTACACACGGAATGACAAAGTTATATATACCCTCTATCACCACTGATGGTGGTGGAGGGTATAAAAACATAAGCATTGAATTATATCAAAATAGAGAAATATTTACTAATATTTAAAACAATTTATTAATATTTTCAACCATTTATTAAAATTTTTACAAATTTTCATTAAAACAATAATATTTTCGATTTTATTTTCTTTAATTTGCATGTTAATTATATACAATATTATTTTGATAAAACAAAAAAATTTAATGGTGTCGTAATATAGATTTTTTTTTAAGAAAAAAAACATTTTCAGAATGTATAGAAAAAGAATAAATTGGGAATCAATAACACTCTCAATATAAAAAGGAGAATAATTCAGTATAAGAGAAGTTAGATAAAATACAAGGAAAAAAAAACTAAAGTTCTAGAAACCAACACCATACACCTGTTGTTAATATAAATCTAGTATATTGTCGCTAATAACTTCTAAAAAAAATACTGTACGGATTTTACTAAAATAGTTGAAAATTAGTTTGAAATTAATATTTATATTGAATTTTATTTGCTTATTTTTCTTCTCCTTTTGAGAGAATAATTTAGAATTTATTATATTCGGAAAATTAATTTTGCTTCTAATTTTTTTTCTTCATATTTTTAATTTCTTAATTAATTTCAAATATTTGCTTATTTTTCTTCTCCTTTTGAGAGAATAATTTAGAATTTATTATATTCGGAAAATAAGTTTTGCTTCTAATTTTTTTCTTCATATTTTTAATTTCTTAATTAATTTCAAATATTATTTTGAATTAATTTCAATTTAAAAATCGTAAGAATTTACGTTATGTTGAAATGAAGTGATATTTGAATAAAAAAATATTTGTGAATAAAATTTCTTAGACTTTTCCTTATAGAAGAGAGAAGATTTTCGTTTTCGGGTTCATCAGATCATTATTAAGGGCAATGAAGAGCAATGGTTTGAGGTGGGAATAAGATGTTTCCTTCAGATAAATGTTCATATTTATTCAAAGTTTATATAAATTTCAACATTATTGTGGGGAATTAAGTTTAGGTTACCGGTCCATTTTTTTTAGTTTGTTGTATTTTCCATTCGGGACTCTGTAATAATATTGAAGTCCATCCTTGGACCAATTTTGCTCAAAATTTAAATTTTACCATATCATAACATAAAGCCCTGTACCAAAATTTATGAAACTACGACAACTCCTTCTATTTTTGACAAATTTTGTTCTACATGAGAGCACTGTGAGACATCTTTTCATTAAAATTTCGGAAACTGTGGCAGCCTTATAGCTTTAAAAGTGCCTAAAAAAATTGTAAAAAGTGTTATAACTTTTAACGTGTTAAAGATAATATTTTTTTTTGCAAAAAATTCTTCAATACATGTATTTTGTAATTTTTCCGCAAAGTAAATGAAATAAGGATGAAAAAATTCATACTCCAATTTATTTAAATGCTCAGTACCAAATTTTGCATGAAAAATACGAAGAAAAATATCAAGTTTTTTAATAAAACAATTTTATTAACAAATAATTTCAAGAAATAAGTAATTGTTTTTTACAACAAAAAATACATTTATATTAAGGGTAAACCACCTTGAGTCTTCGGGCACGGTACAGAGGCTTAAACATCCTAAGGATGTGAACTAAGAACTACCCTCCCCTTTCCTCACATCATCTGTCCTCTATGTTAAGAGCGGCTGTGAGGTAAATGACCATCTTCGGTCGCCTAGCGATCACGACCCCAATTTGGTAACGTCTGTTCTTTTAGTTAGGGCGGCTACCTAGGCAACATAATCGTACCTGTCTAGCGTCTGGGCGTCTGGAAGATACAATCTGGTTCTGTCAGTCCGAATGTTTTTGGTCGAAAGAGGGTGCTTCTGACTCATATTGAGCGGCATACTGGTCTGCGCTTGACTTCAGAGGAGCGGCAGTGTTTTTGCCTCCCCCTTCCATGTTATGTCCGAAAAAAAGACGACCCTATGTCCTTGGTCGAGGGTGCAAAAATCTCCAAGGGTAACGTGAGTACTCAGGTGGAAGCCTGAGGTCTAAGTTCTACTGGAGCTACTGTGACTGCGACGAAACGGATAAGTAACCCAGGTCTGGTAGTCGGTAAATCCGGAGGAACATGACCGTGCAAAGGAAAACTCTGTTAAGGGAGACCAAAAACAGACAAACAAAGGACAGGACACGGAAAAGGTTGGCGGGCTACAAACGCTCTCTCCGGTATGTCAGATCGCTGGACTCTCGGGATTCTACAAATCTGACAAAGACGGAATCAAACCAGAGCAGGCATGTGATCACATCTAAACATGTGTCCCATGTCAGCACTGGACCAAACACGATCACCGTCTCGGAGAATCTTGACGTACAGCCATCTTCATCAAAGAAGGCCACGTCGGGACCAAAGAGAGGTGATGACCAATGCGGCATGACAAAGTCTGCTAGCACAACACCCAAGGGACTGTCTGCATCCTCCTCTTCTCGAGGTACCAAGCCGGTTACCAAAGATCCAGCAAGCAGGCCTAGTATAAAGCGGCAAAGGTCAGGTGAAACGCAGGTCTCTGAGGGTAAGCGGTTGATACCATCAACTAGCTTAACATCAGCACCTGAGCTGCAAGTAGCCATCATAGACCGTAGTCATCCCGATGGGAAAACGGGCTCAACCAACTTCGGTTGATCTTACCCGCAGAGAAATGCAGTGATGAATCCAAGCGGCCTGAAGGTGGTACGGATTAATCTGCACCACTCCAAAGCAGCAACGAACGGCTTGCTGCAGCCAGTAAAGTTCGAGGCGTCCGGTAACGAAACTATGTGCTCCTTTCTCCAACCCCTGAAGGTAAAATAAGGAGCTGTATTTTGGTCAGGAAAGACATTAAAGTTTTCCTTCTATCTAATTACAGTTCTGGTGATTTAACGGTAGTTGCATTAGAGTGACAAGGCCTACCATCCTTAATTATATCATCTGAGTACCTACCTTACGACGAAGACAATCCACCCTCACGTGTCGTACGCACACTAGTAGAATGGTGTAATACAAGCGGCCATGATCTTGTCATAGGATGTGATGCTAATGCCCATCATACTTTGTGGGGGTGCTCGGATATTAATGACAGGGGTGAGTGTTTACTTCAATACCTTCTAACTACTAACCTAAGAGTTCAATAGAATCAGGGAACATGTCATTGATATTACTTTGGTAAGGAACCAGTATTCAGTCAGAATTCTTCTTTTAGGGAGTGGCAAGTACCTAGGAAATTCCGGCAACCATGGTGGAATCCTAAACTAATGCAGCTAAGGAAAGAATGTAAGAAACTATTTACTTAAAGTAGCACCGAAACTCTGGAACTGCTTATGGAGACACACTTTCTGGGTTGCAGAGATGATGGAAATGAAGGCTCCACCTCGCAGCTTCTCGAATCCACATAAGTGAATTATTAAGTTCCATTGTTAGTATAAAGAAAATTTCATGAGCGGTGTCATCCTTCAAGCCCTATAAATCTCCTGGGCCAGATGGCATAAACCCAGCACTACTCCAGAAATCGATCACCACCATTATGATATTTATTATATATTACTAAAGTATAGAGGGAGGTTACAGTGGAATTTATCCACAAAGCGGGAAAAGTAAACCATTGTACCACCAAAGACTATAGGTCGATCAGTCTGTCATCGTTTTTATTGAAAACATTGGAAAGATTGGTCGTCATCCATGTCAGGAACTTCATTTCTCCTGATAATTTCTGTGGGGCACAACACGCATACCTGAAAGGGAAGTCGGTGGACGCCGCCTTACATGACGTTGTTGGAACTATAGAGAAGGCACTTGACATAAAAGAATATGTGAACATATCCGCAATAGTCGATGCAATGGGTGACCTAGGTGTTGATCAGCTGATAAAAAGTTGGACAGCAAACATGCTCAAGAGCATGGCCATTAACTCTAATATGGGTATTGGCAAGAGAAGGAAAGTTGTGACAAGGGGCACACCACAACGTTGAGTCATCTCTATACTTTCAAGGGAAATTTCTTCCCACAATGAGTGAACTCATGGAATTCCAGAATTCATACCTCCGTGTTTGGATGGTACCATTTTGAAAACCTCAAGTGAAGCCATGAAGCCAAATTTAGTTTCATCCAAAAACGAATTTTTGTATTTAATTCATATGGTAGGAGCCGCCCCACAGTGAGACATTTGGCACTTTTAGAACGACAAAAACGCTTTACAATTGACTTTCTTGTTATTATAGTTAACAAAAAACTTTCCATATAGGTGCTCAAAGTTGCTCCTTTTTTGTAAAAAGCGCGGAATTTATATTTTATTTAAAATTTTTATAAGAGTATACATTTTTGTTAATATTCTATTCAAATATTAGCGAATATTTTTACAAATTGAAAAACATTTCTACTATAATAGTCATTAGGGATGTTTAATAAAGTTTGTTTGTAAAAATTATAGATCATGCTCTAAATCTGCAATGCTGAGCATTTGAGACAAATTGGATAAAACTAACCCGTTTCAAACGTTCAAATTTTTGCAGAGACTGTGCATTTTCTTATAAATAAATTGTAATCTCTATAAATTGTCTATCTAAAATTATATAAAAGTTGTAACGTGGTTTTATCGTCGGTTGAGGTAGTTCAGGGTGTTCAAGGTCGACTTACGGTTCCACAAACCTTAAGTAGAAGGAAACACAATTGTTTTACCCTTATTGAGGGTTAAATAACAATATTTATTTATATTTCTTATTCGATACAATAAATTCGGTTAACAAAAGAAAAAAATTATTAGCAGCGTTGATAATAAGTCGGGATTCATGATATTTTCGGCGGTTTATTCGGATTTCTCAGGAACACGAAATCTCCTCTGGCGGTCTGGATTTCTGTTCAGGGGATTCAGGATCGGTGTTAACTTAAAACTAAACATTTATATAATACAGTTACTTAAGTCTATCTTAAAATCTGCTAACAACCAAAGTTGATGTGCCGAAACTATCGACCGAAGACGCAGTATCTAAGCTGTCGACCGAAATCGCAGTGTCTAAGCTATCGACCGAAGTCGTAGTGTCTAAACCAATAACCGGAGTTGCGGTGCCGAAACCAATAACCGAAGTTGAGGTGACGAAACTATCGACCGAAGTCGCAGTATCTAAACCAACAACCGAAGTTGCGGTGCCGAAACCAATAACCGAAGTTGAGGTGACGAAACTATCGACCGAAGTCGCGGTGACGAAACTATCTACGAAAGTCGCAGTGTCTGAAACTGTCGACCGAAGTCGCAGTACAAGGTGGCACTCGAACCATGTCCGAAAACCGCGGTCTGTTATCGTTAGAAGCGTTAACAGCAGCCTTAAAATAATTGGCAAATTCTTGTCTCGGTTGAACCGCGCTCACCCCATACCAACTTAGTATACTTATACAGAAGTATACATAAAGTGCTTAGTGCTCATAGTGCTTAGTGAAAGAAAAGAAAATATGTATACAATTATTTGTTTGTTTAAATATTGGGCGAGTTTTGGTCCGAAGACCCACACTACCACAAAGGTATCATTAACCTTCCCAAAGAGAAGGCTCGGCCCTTAAAATTATACTAAATAAAACTGTTCTACAGTTATGAATAACATCTAAAATATAAGTACTAAATTCAGTAAAAATTATACAAAATTCTTTTTCAAAACGTAAAGAATAAGTTCATTAAAAATTATATAAATTTAATTCATTTTCTGTAAAAAAAACTAATAGAAAGTGCAAATAAGTTTCTATTGTGTCACAACTCTTGTTCGTGGCGCTTGGCAAGGAACTAGTGGAGGTGGTGCGTTATCCATCATAGGAGGTCGTATCTGTCGGCTGCTACTATTTCCCATGGAGTTCTACATTGTAAGGTTCTCATAATACCAGCTGACAATTTCTGTTCAGGTTTGTAGCGTGCGCAGACTTCACAGGATCGAACATAGTTTACAACATCACGATAAAGGCCAGGCCAATAGAATTTTTCCTCTATCCTGCGAAGGGTTTTAAATATACCGAAGTGTACAGCTTCGACTGCATCATGACACTCTTGGAGAATACAATTTCGATCTTTAAAGGGAATACATAGTTTCCATTCAGGCTTTGAATCTAAAGCTGATTTCCTAGGAATATGTTTGTAAAGTTGTTGTTCTATGACCTGGAAGTCAGGATAGTTCTTACTTTCGGACTGGGCTAATCGTGTCATTCGTTGATACCAACATGGTGAAGTTGTTGACATTAGTGTAGACTCTTCGGTGTTTGGTAAAGGCGCTCTCGAGAGTGCGTCAGCTACAACGTTGGAACTTCCTTTTAGATATTCGATGTCAAAATCATACTGTTGTAACTCTAGCGCCCAGCGGGCAAGGCGACTCGAGGGATTCTGAAGTTTGTGCATCCACTTAAGCGAGTGATGGTCTGTGATTACGGTAAAGTGGTACCCTTCTAAATATGATCTCATCTTCCTTATTCCGTATAGAATGGCTAAACACTCTTGTTCTGTAGTAGAATATTTTTTTTCGAGGTCAGTTAGGGTTAGGCTGGCGTACGCGATCACGGTTTCCATATCCGATTGACGCTGGAAAAGGACTACACTCAGACCTTCCTGGCTGGCTACCCCCAATACTCGCCGAAGTTCTTTCAGATTGGTCGGAGTCGGTATTTTCTGCATTGCTTCGATTTTTTCTGGATCGGTTCGTATGCTTTCGGGAGTGACTACTTGGCTGAGATAACGGATGCTTGGAGACGAATGAAAACTGCTTCTAGGGTTCGAAGATGTTCTACGAATGTACGACCAAGGACTATAATGTCGTCTAAATATGCGAATACTAATGGATATTGGTCGGACCCAACGATACGATCTAAAGTACGTTGAAAAGTAGCCGGGGCCGAGTTCAACCCGAAGGGCATTACTTTCCGTTGGAATAACCCCCTCTCTGGAACCGTGAAAGCAGTGTAGGGTTTGGATTTTTTTTATAAGGGATCTGCCAATACCCATTTTTTAGGTCTAATGAGGAGATATACAAACTACTGTTTGGCGACTGTACATACATTTGGTTTTATGATTTTCTAGTAAGTTGGTCAGTTCCTTATTTTCCTCTTCGGTTAAGAAATCCCGATGTGTAACTGTGTGCAGAGGTATTGTGTCGTGTTTATAGTAGCAGGTTTTTCAAGTACTTCCCCATTTCGCCGAATCTCAATATTAACGGCATTCAAAAAATCCATACCGAGTATCATAGGTTCGGCTAAGGTAGTGAGGCCTGTAATATTAACGTGGTGTCCTTGTAATTAATGGGAATGGAAAATACTTCTGCTGGCTAACGACTGATCCTCCATCTGTACCATACTATTGGTACTAAGAGGACAGATTTTCAGACCTAACAAATATTGTCTTAGAGACTAGCCAATATATGTGCGTGACGAACCAGTGCCGACAAGTGCTTGAATTTGGCAGTCGTGAATCATTACTGTGACATAATACCAACAGTCGCCGAAGGTCGGGATACATGTCATACTGGACTGGGATCGGTGTCTACAATTACAAGCTCGGGAAAGAATGCCATCCTGTCCACAATGTGAACAAAACAATCTTGCGGGGAGGATACAAGTCATTCTTTTATGTCCCACGCCTTTGCACCTCCAACAACTCGTTGCTCGGTTATAGATCAAACTAGCCATCATGTGCGAAGTTTGAGGACGTTCTTCACGTTTCAGAGCTTCGTATTCGTCGGACATAGTGGTAAGCTCATCCAAGTTGGTAAAATCTGTACGTCTAACATAATGACGATATTCCGTACGAAGACCGTCATATATTCGATCGATATGGTTAATTTTCTTTAAAACGGGATGTTGCCTGGATAGTGTAAGCATATTCAATATATAATCTTTGGCGCATTCTTGGCTGTTCTGTTTCCGATTGTAAAAAGTTTGTTCAAGGTGGGAGAGATATCGGGTAGGGAGGAAAAATTTTTCGACTTCATACCTAAAAATTTTTCAGGTGATAATTGTCTCCCTTTTAACTCGAAACCATTTGAGAGCATTGCCACTTAGCATATTCAACATAGCCGGTAAAAGGCGATCTGGATTTATATGATGACACTCGGATAATTCTTCGAGCCGCTCAAGGAATTCCATTACGTCGGTTTCTCCGGAGTACTTTAAATCCCACCTATGGACAATGTTCATAATCTCAAAATCTGAAATATGGCTACGCGACGATATCAGTGGTACTGTCAGCGAGAGTTCATCTTCGGGAACAATACTTCGTTCGGCAGATTTTATTTCCTTCTCCAATTCCAGCAACAAGTTTTCAGTAGACTTCCTTAGACGTTTGGCCCGGAGGTTCCCTGCGATTTGTTTACGTAGATGTTCGACTGTAAAGCCAATTGTTGCTATACCGGCATTCCTACATTGTTCGATAAGTTGCTCCTTTCGTAACAGGTAAATCCACCCGACTGAATCCTTACTTAAAGTTTGACTTGTAGATGGGTTATCAATTCTGCTGCTTTCATAATTTTGGGCCGATTCCTCTTCGTTGGCGGCAGTCTCTTTTTTTTCGTTGCGACTGAGAATCGGGTCCCTGCTCGGGCGCCATTTGTAACGTGGTTTTATCGTCGGCTGAGGTAGTTCAGGGCGTCCAAGGTCGACTTACGGTTCCACAAACCTTAAGTAGAAGGAAACACAATTGTTTTACCCTTATTGAGTGTTAAATAACAATGTTTTATTTATATTTCTTATTCGATACAATAAATTCGGTTAAGAAAAGAAAAAAAATTATTAGCAGCGCACAGTGGGCAGAATCGAAATTTTTTGGAAATAAATCTGGCATTTCTAAACGGCTGATCCGATCGGGATAAAATTTGGCGTGAGCGTAGCCAAGGAGTATTCGAGTTTAAGTTTTGAAGATGCCCCAGGGACGGCGCTGTGGCGGCTCAAAGTAGGGTACCTACGACATGTAAAATTTTTAAACTCGTGCTATTTTTTTTTTCACCCAAATATTTTTATATTTTCTGAAAGCGCTCGACGAGATCTTGAAAAAACATGCTTGGACATACTACTTATCTCTTATAATATCAGAGTTATAGGCATTTAAAAATTTAGTGATACAAAATTTACCATACCTTGGTCCGCCTTTTTTTGAATACCGGGTGTAATTTTGGACCAAATGGACTCAATTTTTTCTTGTTAGTTAGACAACAAAATTTCCAATAATATACAAGAAATTTCAGATCAATATCATTGACAGATCCAAAAATATACGTTTTTTAATTTAAAAATTAAAAAAATTTTAGATTTTTGCCGTTTTTTTGCCAAAAATGTGTCTTAACTCTTTTATTAATAAAATAAAATTTTCTTTAAGAACATATAACAATTTCACAGTTTTCTAAAAGGTATCTTTACGCAGAACGCTTTGGCGTAAAAAACTTGTCCTATTTTTTGAAAATGTTGCCACTGCGTCCTTCCGAATATGACTTATTTTTTATCAAAACTTCAACTTTGGGCGACATGTTCTAAAATCCCAAAGCTGGGATCAGAAAACTGAAAGCAGTTTTGGAAACCTTAATATGTTTTCTATTTACTCCAAAAGTATTTTCCCAGCTCTGAAATAAATGTGGACCGTATGGGCAGAAATGTAAAAAATCACATTTTTGGGATTTTCATTCCTCTTTTTGGGAATTGCGGGATGCCCTTTGACCTTTTCAATTTTTTTTGCATTTTCTTATTTGACAAGCGTTGAAAATTTCAATGAGTTTTGTTCATAAATAAAGATTTTGTCTTATATTACATATTTGTTAAATTTCTAAAACTATGATTTATATCAAAATTTTAATAGGGTCGCAGATAGCTACAACAATTTAGTCCATAAAAAAAATTTCAAGCCAATATCTCAATTACATTCAAAAATATGTTCATTTAAACCTGTGTCCTTTAATTTCATCTTTTTCATATTTTAGTATTAAGTATGACAGAACATACATTTGGTGTTGAATAAAATATTTGGACAATTTTTAAAAATTATTTAGTTAATTATTTTATTAAAGACTATAACATTGTATATACAATAAAAAAATTATAATTTTATTATGAGCACAACAACACCTAAATCACCCCACACAAACCACCGAAATATAAAACACAATTTAATACAATATCATCAGTTAGTATAATAGCTTTTTTTATTTGAACTGTTTATCTTAAACATAATACAATTAATTCTTACAACCTACTTATATAGTTAATTCCTAACACTACTTATTTTCTATAAAATAATCTGTCATATCGGTATACATATCCAGAAGGTAATATAAGTCCTTTAAATCTTCCTTGTTTTGAGATGATAGAGTTTCATAACAAATCCATCATTTTCGCATAGTTGAAAGAACAGGATCAGAAGATAGAAGTAAACTATTAAAAATATCTTCATTCTGTGATTGCCTGGAGCATTTTCTTGAGCTGAATAGTTGAACATGCTTAAAATCTTGATTCCTCGCTTCCTGGGCTTCTTCTGTTAACTCTCCAAGTGGAAGAATATTCGATTCAATTATTATTTGACCATGACACAATACTTTGTGTACTGTTGGTGTTAGTTCCCTCCATGGATACAGAGATACAAGTAATTTAGAAATTTCAGATGTATATTCCCCAAATCGATTTCCATTAATTTTATGTTTACTATTCAGTGCCATTAAAATAGTGTTAACTCTTCGAAGCAACTCCTTGTCGATTCCAGTTATTTTTTAAGTAATTTCAAAATCACGAAAAAACCTTCTCGCCGTATTACCGTCATTTGTACTACCGCAACTTGGAAGTGGTTTGTCGATGTTTAATCCCATCTGAACTTTAAATTCTTCTTGGATTCTGCTTTTTCCCGCAGCTCTCAGTTCTTTCAATTCTTCATTATTTTTTGTTGATTTAATAAGATTCTCTGGCACACTTCTATATTTGAGGTCGTATGCTATGTGTAAAAAGTAATCCAAAAATCGTATTCTGGTATGAAGTGGTGAAATTCCTAAAGACAGGACTTCTTCATTAATACTTCTGCTTTTGTTTATATTTGAGAATTGCGACTTTTTCTCATTACATATTGAGCATCTCCAGAAGGAAGAAGTTTCTGTTATGGCATTGCTGACCTTTCCATCAATCATTGTTAAGCTTAGTTGATATGATACGTTAATAGAGAATTCCTTTATTTTAATGCAAATGGTCTCCAGTGCATTTATTTTATCTTTTAAATATTCCACTAAATCTTTTGTTGTTTTTTTTTGGCTCCTTTATATATTCAAATCCAATGGGTCTACAAAAATTTTTTGAACCCGGAGTTGTATTGATCCATATATCTTCAAATGAATTTCCGATGCTTGACGATGATGGATTAAGGGAATATGAACGAATTCGTAATGGCACTAATGATGACATAAATACACTTTTGTAGTCTGCTAATGTCCGACTTCCACAAGCTTGTTTGTATTCTGGAAGTGCTGATAAACCGTCACATCCCCACTTACACATTAAGACAACATCACAGTTATGAATTTTCCTTAGTTGGTCTTCTGAAAGTCTGACACAATTCTTGATGCTATGTTTTCGAGCAAAGATGATATATCAATACAATCTTCCACATCATTAACAGCAATAGGTGATGGTAGGATAGTTTGTTTTTTTCCTGGATCGCCTTGTATGATGGTAATATATTGTGTCCTTTTTCATGCAGAGCTTTCCTTAATATTTGGTACTTATTTCGACTGAGACATAGTTCCAACATAAGCGCTATTGCTTCCTCTTCAGTAAAATTTGATTGTGATGTTGGAGTTGGTATACTTTCCACAATTCGCTTAAGTCGTTTTGGTGATGCATTAGGAAGAATAGTTGCAATATGTACGGCATCTATAGGTTGGTTTTCCTTTTTCAGCATTTCGTTAAATGTATCAGCAATTTCCTCATTTGAGATTGAAAAAAGTTTTTGTGTGACCCTCTTTTTTTTTTGACCTTGAACATAAGTCTTCGTATGACTTGCAAGGCGCTCCTTTTGATGTGTTGTAAGTTGAGATTTCCGTAGTAGTTTCCATCCAACTACAAAATTTTAATCGAAATTTCTTTTGATTTCCATCCACAGACTTACTTTTTACATCAAAAAGTTTTAAAAAGTTTTCAATTTTTGATATGCCTGTTTTGTCTACTTTTCTACTATATGTAGTTTTTATATAATTTGAAATGTCTTCAATTCTTTCTGGCCCTTTTGAAGATACACTCCAAAAAACGGAACACAACTCTTCGTACTTTAATGTAATCTTCATTGTAGATTTATTAAATATGGTACTTAAAATCTGAGAAGTTTACTTATATACCAATTCTTGTCATTTCCGACACAGGTATTCCAAAGTAAAAAATTACGAATTGTCTACCTATTAACATTTAGGACTATATTACTATAACCTGTAATTCAGTCATTGATATTTCTTATTAGTGAATGAATCGAAATGATCATTACCTGTATATTTTTACCTACATGATTATAAACGAAACAGAACTAAATGATCTGTCGAAAAAATTTAGGTAAAAAATAGTTATAAATTTCTGAAAATTTAAGCATAATAGAACCTTTCAATTATAAGGATAAGCAAACAAATAGAAAATAGGTAAATATAAGATTTAAATATGTTCTGTCATATTTAATACTAAAATATGAAAAATATGAAATTAAAGGATACAGGTTTAAATGAACATATCTTTGAATGTAATTGAGATATTGTCTTGAAAATTTTTGTAAAGAATTTCCATATTTAACTAAAAAAAGATATTAAGGGATAAATATGGACTAAATTGTTGTAGCTATCTGCGACCCTATTAAAATTTTGATATAAATCATAGTTTTAGAAATTTAACAAATATGTAATATAAGACAAAATCTTTATTTATGAACAAAACTCATTGAAATTTTCAACGCTTGTCAAATAAGAAAATGCAAAAAAAATTGAAAAGGTCAAAGGGCATCCCGCAATTCCCAAAAAGAGGAATGAAAATCCCAAAAATGTGATTTTTTACATTTCTGCCCATACGGTCCACATTTATTTCAGAGCTGGGAAAATACTTTTGGAGTAAATAGAAAACATATTAAGGTTTCCAAAACTGCTTTCAGTTTTCTGATCCCAGCTTTGGGATTTTAGAACATGTCGCCCAAAGTTGAAGTTTTGATAAAAAATAGGTCATATTCGGAAGGACGCAGTGGCAACATTTTCAAAAAATAGGACAAGTTTTTTACGCCAAAGCGTTCTGCGTAAAGATACCTTTTAGAAAACTATAAAACTGTTATATGTTCTTAAAGAAAATTTTATTTTATTAATAAAAGAGTTAAGACACATTTTTGGCAAAAAAACGCAAAAATCTAAAATTTTTTGAATTTTTAAATTAAAAAACGTATATTTTTGGATCTGTAAATGATATTGATCTGAAATTTTTTGTATATTACTAACAAGAAAAAATTGAGTCCATTTGGTCCAAAATTACGCCCGGTATTCAAAAAAAGGCGGACCAAGGTATGGTAAATTTTGTATCACTAAATTTTTAAATGCCTGTAACTCGGATATTATAAGAGATAAGTAGTATGTATTTAGGTGAAAAACAAAAAAATGGCACGAGTTTAAAAATTTTACATGTCGTAGGTACCCTACTTTGAGCCGCCACAGCGCCGTCCCTGGGGCATCTGCAGGGTTCATCTTCAAAACTTAAACTCGAATACTCCTTGGCTACGCTCACGCCAAATTTTATCCAGATATTTTTCTAATTCTGTCAACGATTTTTCTAGTCAACTGAATAGTACAATATTTTACAAAAGTAAATGTTTATGCGCACAGTGTATATGGCCAGTTACTGTTCACTGGCCATTCTATGTTTTTATTCTTTGTCGCTTTTTATCCCCTTTCTCTCTTTTTTGTAATTGTAAAATGATCACTTACTTTTGTAACCCCGAAGAGTACGGTACGTACAAAACCCCAATTTATAACCCGAGAAAAACCAATAATAAAACCCCATTTTTATATTTATTTAAAGAAAACTAATTTTGTTTTTATTTTTTTCTTACCCCGATATTTTCGAGGAAATATTTCAAGGAAACATTTTGGTCCTTCGAACCGGATATAAACCCCCGAGGCCTTGAAATATTTCAGAAAATATTTTTATTTTCAGAAACCCCCGGAATTATTTTCACCCTAACCCTAAAATTCCTCTTGGAAATTATTTAATTTATCCCCACTTAACCCCTGCACCCAAAGGAAATAAGGTACGTTTTTTGTGCATTTAATAAAGCGAAAGAACAAAAGTGACAATAAAAAGTGTTTCTTATAAAACAAAAAGAAGAAAAAATAACCAACAAGTGATCAAAAAGTCCGTGTTGAAAAATTGCAATTTGCCGTCGGCAAAACGTATTTTCATTTTTTTGTTATTCAAGTCTGTGCATTTTTCCTCTCACTTTCTTTATACCCCTTGTTCTCATTTAATTTAGTGATTTGCGTGTGTGCGTGTTACTTTAAAATAAAAGAAATTAAAAACTCTTATATTCAGTGCATTTTTTATTTATTATACTTTTTACTTATTTTACCCGCGTTTCTTTTATTTAAAGTGATTTTTTATTTACTTGAAAGTGTTTTTGTTTTTTATTAATCCCAGATTCTTTATTCTCTGTTAACTCCGCTGTTAACAAAAAGCTTTTATATTGATACGTTTTTTACCCAACTGTGCTAATATTAGCGAATATAGCACAAAAGAGAATAAAGAAGGAAAAAATTTACTCGTTAGTTCGATTGTAAACAAAAACAGACGGACACGCGAATAAAGTAAATTAATTGTGAATATTTATTGTGATATTTTTATTAATATTAAAAATAAATAAATTTAAATAATAAAAATAAAAATTGTATATTTTTATTCTACCCATATACCCGTGAGAAGTGAGAGTGTTATTAATTATAATAATACAAAAAAAAGCTACAGTGTTGTTGGTTGTTTTTTTTTTTTTATTTTTCTTTTGCTTTTTATTGTCACACACATTAGTGCTGCAATGTTTTGATTGTACGAATAAACCGGTTACTGTGTATTTTAAAGTGATAAAGTACATTTTTACTCAATTTTTTATATTTTAACCCGTGAAAATAGATAAATCGTGTAATTTAAATACAAATTTAACTCCTTAATAAAATTTCATTAAAGAATAATTGTTTTTAAGTGAGAAATAATTATTAATTTTATTCGAAGTGAGTAACCGTTTATTCGTTTGCAGTATTAGTGTGTTTTTATACATTTTTATACTTTTTTTAATATTGAAAGTGCTTTTACGCTATAAAAAATTGTTGTTCGAAATATTTTAAACCCATTTTTTGTAAAAATTTTACCCTTAAAAACGAACAACGTGTAAAATCACTTTAATATTTAATATTTTTATACTTTTACCCGTTTTTTGTGAAATTTACGTCGTAAATTCCAATTTTTCCAAATATTTATTGAAATTTATCCCTATTTTGAGAAGTTTTTTGACTTTTTTGAAATTTTTTACTCGTTTTTTGTCGATTTTGATTTTATTCTGATCCTTAAATCCTTGATACGTGATAAAATTCAATCTTTTAAATTAATTTTGAAGATTAGATTGTTTATTTTTTATTTTTTTTGAGCAAGTTTACTCTATTTATTGAATATTTTTCAATTTCCCCCTAATTTTTCTTGCTTTTTGCCAAAATTACCCGGTATTTATTAAGATCTAAAATGGACATGTCCACATTAATTCGTAATGCAGATCGTTTAGCCGAATTCGAGGCTTATATTTCAATAATTCCTGTTGGCGAACATCGAATTGGTTCGTTAAGTAGCCATGAAAAGGAATTAACCCGTTTATGGGAAGCTGTTCGTTCAGCATACGATACTTTGTTGATCGAAGCTGAACAATTGAAAACCCCACAAATCGTTGAAGTGAAGTCCAGGTATATGGCTTCTTATAGTACCTACACTCGTGGTATCTCCTTGATCACGACCCATTTGGACAATTTAAAATCCGCTGCTCAGGCAGAAAAGTCCAATGATCATGGAGCAAGTTCAATACCACTCGTTCATTTACCCCCTTGTGCCCTCATAAATGAACAGCTTCGTACTCTTTTGAGTATTAAACCCCTTACCCAAGAAACAGGCCCGAATATTAAAAATCTGCAACGAACGCTTAATGATTGTATTACGAATCTTTCATTATTAGAAGTTACCCCGGAAATATTTTATCACGTCATGTTAGTGTATATTTGTGCTACAAAGCTACCCGAGAATACTTTAAGTCTCTGGGAACAGTCCAAGAAACTTTGTCCAAAATCTCAAAAGTGGGAAGATATGGACGCTTTTTTGACAGCTCATTTCAAAACTCTTGAGTCTATTTCTGATATAATACAGTCCAACCCAGTTCAAAACAAACCCCAGAATACTGTGTCGAAAAAGAACTCGAGTTTTAACCCCCCAAAGAAATCATTTAATGACTCTAGAAGAGTTCAAAGTTTTGCGACAAACACTACCCCGAGTCCCACAGTTTGTCGTTGTTTCCTTTGTCAAGGACCACACCCCCTAAGACTTTGTCCTAACTTCTTGAGTCAGAGTGTAGATGATAGGCTGTCAACTGTCAAGAGACTTAGGTGTTGTTCAAATTGTTTGGCGACTTCTCACGATTTTAAGAATTGTAGAAGTACTCATGTTTGTTCGTTGTGTAGACAAAAGCATCACTCTTTGCTTCATAGAGATCCTAGATCGCAAGGTCAAGTTTCTCAAATTTCACCCCAGCTCCCTATAGCTTCTGGTACAAATGTACCAATTCAACCCCCGCATATTCAAACCCTATCTAACCAAACCCCGCATAATATAAACCCGGTTCCAGCAAGCAACCAAAATCAACACCCTCTCAATTTTCCCCCATCAACCAAGGCTGCCAGATGAATTTTTGAAAAAATCGTCAATTTCCCGATAAATTTTTAAATAATCGTCATTTTGGTTTTAAGAAATCGTCAAAAAAATCGGAGAATATGAAAAGCTTAAAATTTTTATAAAAAATTAAAAATATTGTAATATTTTAGGATGAAATATATTAAAAAATTTATAATATTAATACAAATTTATGTAAAATTCGAAAAATACGGAATATTATTAATCAAAATTCAATAAACTTTGAGTTTTGAAGAATATTCGACAGTAATGTTAATTCTTTTCTAATGTTCTCATAATGTTTTCAATGTTCTGGCATTTTTAAAAATATCAAACATAAATACTGCTAAAATTTACATAGTGTACACATATAGTTTTTAGGTATAGAAACTTTTTCATCTTTTTCCTTAAATTTCTCAAAGTTTGTTGCAATATTGCTTGTTTTGGTGCACAAGGAAAGCCTGTTTGTAAAATTTTTTTCTGTAAGCAAGTACTTACCCAGCAAAAAATATTCTTGATTTGGAAGCAATAAATATAACTACTGCATCTTTAACTCCTTCCTCTATTGAATCTTAAAATTATTGGCTTACAAAAAAGATTTTGGAAGGCATATATTCAGCAATTATTGTTTGTGGTGTAGAAATTTGCTCTCAACAGCTCTAAAGTCACTTAATTTTTTCATCTTTCTAAATTTAAATCAATGTTCAGTGTTGAAAAAGAATATTAATTCAGTGTTGAAAAAGAATATTAATATGCACATTATGGATTCCTTAGGTAGAGCCTCTAAGAGAAGAATCCCAAGCAGTAACAACTGCTCTCTGCCTTACAAATCTGCTTCCGAGGAAGCACTATTTTTTGCTGGGTAGATATAAAAAGATTAAACTTGGTGAGATTTCTTCGTATAATTTAGTTCTTTTACAAAACTTTTTTGTACTGGATTTAACTTATACAGTGTGAAAATTTGGTTCAGATCTGTCGATCTCTTCAAAAGTTATAAGAAATAATGTGCATAGCATACACATTTAGATGTAAAATATGTTTAAGCTTTGAGAGCTTAAAACTCAAAACGCACTTTATCGACTTAGAATGTTTCATAATAGATCTTCTAGAATTTAATTTCTAGTTTTCATTATAATATAAATTCTATTTTTACTGAATTCCAAGTTTAATATTAATTTCCTTTTTTCACTGTAAAATAAAAAATTATAAAATCTTTAATTTTTTTAATTTTTCAAAAATCGTCAGTTTCAAGGAAAAAATCGTCAAATCGTCACTTTGCTATTTTTGAAACGAAGAATCGTCAAAATGACGATAAATCGTCAAATCTGGCAGCTATGCCATCAACTTCTGCAGCGACTCAGAACGTTCATACGTATGCTGCACATCTGAGCCCTAACCCCCATTCCACAGTCCTTTTGGGCTCGGCTATTTGTATAGTCCATTTTTACCATCTCAGATGTACAGCAAGAGCGCTAGTTGACCCTGGTTCGCAAGGTACCTTTATCTCTAGGAGATTACAAAGGAAGCTTGCAATACCAACATTTTCGGTACCATCGATAAATGTTACTGGTATGATGGATTGCTTGGCTGGAAATTCCTCGACTATGTGCGTTCTTACTATTGGTTCACCAATAGACCCGAGTTTCAAATTGAAAATTTGTGCATATGTAGTCGAGAAGATTACCGGTCGGTTGCCCTCGTGTTCCCTTACAGATATTGTAAGCTCTAGTTTTCCCGATATTACCATGTGTACCCGTATGGATATTCTATTAGGAGGAAATGTTTATCCAAAAATTTTAACTTCGGATGTTAGAAAGCATCCGAATGGCAACTTGATCGCCCAGAGAACAGTTTTTGGTTGGATAGTAACTGGTGAAGTTTTTCAATCTGAACCCCCTTAAACTATTGCATCGTTTTGCAATCAAGTGGAGCTGAACGCTCAACTTGCTCGGTTTTGCGAGGAATGTTGTGAAGAACTTTACCGGACTACAACCTATAGGAACCCCGATGGTCGCTATGTAGTTTTACTCCCGTTTTGTCGGGAATTTCTTAATGAAGTGACATTAGGAGATTCTCGACATAGTGCTTTGTCCCAGTTTAGGCGAAATGAAACTCGACTTTTGAAAACCCCCGATTTAAAATCACAGTATGACACTGTAATTAGAGAGTATTTCGAAATGGGACATATCAGAGCAGTTAACCCCCCGAGTTCAGATGCGACTAATTATTATTATTTACCGCATCATGCAGTATTTAAACCCGATAGTGTGACCACTAAACTTCGAGTGGTATTTAATGCCTCGAACCCATCCTCCAATGGCGTAAGCCTTAATAATGTTTTGTACCCCGGTCCTGTTTTACAGGTAGACCTAACGGTCTTAATCCTACAATGGCGACTCTTTCGTTACGTTTTTAATGCTGACATTGAGAAAATGTATCGCCAAATTTTAATTCATCCCGAACAGACACAATTTCAACGAGTCTGGTACCGCTGTAATCCCGAAGCTGATATAAAGGACTATGAGCTAAAAACTGTCACATTCGGGGTGAATTGTGCGCCGTATTTAGCGATTCGAACTCTTTTACAATTGGCTAACGATTGTGAACCCCTAAGTCCGTTAGCATCAGAAATTTTGAAAACCCAAATGTATGTCGACGACGTACTTGCTGGCTCTCATGAGCTAGAAGACGCTTTTAGGAGACGTATTGAACTTACCCATGTTCTTGAATCGGCTGGTTTCGACTTGAGAAAATGGACTGCCAATCACATACGTCTCTTAGAAGATTTACCCCGTGAGAATCTGCTTGATGCAGACTTCTTAAAATTTTCAGATGCTAGTACAACAAAAACCCTAGGCTTGCGATGGAATGCAGAAACCAGGGTAGGTAAAAATATCGCTCGCGATCGCTATTTTATTTATATCGCTCGTTTTAAAATTCAAAATCGCGAGTTTTATTTTTCAACACGCGAGCACAATTTTAATTAGAGTTTTATGTGTTTTGTATTCGCTTCGTAAGCGATATTTACATGTTTTTGTTTTTTCAACTCGCTTACGAGCGAGTGGAAAACGAGTTGAATTCGAGTTAAATTCGAGCCGAAAATCAGCAAATTGTGTGTGCAAGAAACAGGTTCTGTTGTGGTAGTAAAAAAGAACCACCCTGCCAGCAACTCAACTAACTTTAAATGCATTAAAAGCCGACTTTTTCATCAACTAGTTATGGTTGATTCTTGGATTATTTTTAATGGAGCCAACTGACTATTTTAACATGGTGATGTCATACGCAGTAGTCAATTGTCCGACTCTGCATGACTTTTCAACTAGCTTAAAGTTAGTTACTAAAAAATTAGCTTAAAGGTAACTCTTTATTAACTAACTTAAAGTTAGTTGCAGAAAAGTCAAGCAATAGTTTTCTTTTGAATTCCCTACTGTATTAATTAATTATATTTTAATTAAATATATTTAAAATTTAACTACTAGTTATCTAAATTACATTTCGGTTTAATACAAGTTATGATATTAGTTCGTTAAAATTAATAGACATCAGTTTTCTGCAGGGGAACTAATAATAACACCGGTACCCATAAAATTATGAATGATTTGTTCATTATTTCCATGATTCCCATTGATCCAAATCTAAAATAAATTTGAAAATGTTTTGTGTAATGTTAACTGTTAATGTATTATATTTACAGTATTAATCAGCAGAATTTAGAATTTAGGGACCGACTTTTAAAATATTTAACCTTTTATGATTAATTTTTCCAATTTACTGACTCAAATTTCACAACGTATACAAGAAAATGACAAAAATGTAAAACAAATTCCAAATAATAAAGAAACATGAGAAAACATGTCGAAACATAATGCTCTCCAGATAATTTTGGGGTACTCCCGCATTATATGATAGTTAGCTTGCAGCTAGTCTTTAAAAGTCGGTTGTTTACGTTAATAAATACCAAATTTTGGAACATTTCTGCATTACATTGTTGTTCGTTTATAGTCAGTCTACTAAAGTCAACAAATAAAATCATAATAATAGAGAAACAAGAGAAAACATGTTGAAATACAGTTAATTCTCTCCAGATAATTTTGAGGCACTTCTGCATTACATTATAGTTAGCTTGTAGTTAGTATTTAAAAGTCGGTTCTTTACGTTGCCAAATACAAAATTTCGGGACAGCTCTGCATTACATTGTAGTTAGCTTATAGTCAGTCTGTAAAAGTAAACTAGAAGTGAATTTTTCTCGTAGTCGACTACAAAATTGCTGGCAGGGCATTAATATGGGAAATAATTATGTATGTGCGATTGTGTAGCCGTAGGTTTTATGACGGTCTGACAAAGCAAAAGTGGGAAAGTATAAGAAATATATTGTCTACCTTTTTATTTAAATGTGTGTTTTTTATCTGTAGTAATGTATGTACATATGTATATTGATGGACATGCAAGTGATCTTCATCATTTTCTTTCTTACAAATATATTGAAAACAACAAATAAATTAAAAATTTTGTTTTTGTTTTCAATATATTTATAAGAAAGAAAATGTTGTCGATATTGTGAAACAGGCAGTTAGATTATTGATTGTGAATCAAATGGTTTGGAAAATTTTATTATGAAGATAATAAAACACGTGTTGAATGATGTATGTATGTATGTATGTATGTATGATGTATGTATGTATGTATGTATGTATGTATGTATGTATGTATGTATGTATGTATGGATGTATGTATGTATGTATGTATGTATGTATGTATGTATGTATGTATGTATGTATGGATGTATGTAGATGTATGTATGTATGTTGTATGTATGTAGTATGTATGTATGTATGTATGTATGTATGTATGTATGTATGTATGTATGTATGTATGTATGTATGTATGATGTATGTATGTATGTATGTATGTAGTATGTAGTTGTATGTATGTATGTATGTATGTATGTATGTATGTATGTATGTATGTATGTATGTATGTATGTATGATATGTATGTATGTATGTATGTATGTATGTATGTATGTAGTATGTATGTATGTATGTATGTATGTATGTATGTATGTATGTATGTATGTATGATGTATGTATGTATGTATGTATGTATGTATGTATGTATGTATGTATGTATGTATGTATGTACGTACGAAGTGTCTCCTACTTTGCAGCAAATAATGTACGTACATATGTATTTGTGTACATAATTTTAATGGGAAACTTATTTGGTTATGTCATATTTCTATATAAATTGATTATGCCTTATAAATTTAAATTTATTCCATTTACAAAATTATAAAACTCGCGATTAACTCTTTTTGACTCGAATCGCAAGCGAGTTCTATTTTACGCTCTTTAAATTTTCAACTCTTATCGCGAGTTTAAAAATTAAACTCGCGAGTCGAATAGATTTATTCGCCGGAAAATTAATTATTTAAATCGCTCGAATTAAACTCGCTCGCGAGCGAATTGAATTCGATCGCTATCTGTACCCTGGCAGAAACTGATAGTTTCTACTTCCGACTCATATCGCAGCCACGCCGGGATATTGTGACTAAACGTGCTGTCTTGTCAGAAATAGCTAAGCTATTTGACCCCGCCGGTTGGCTATCCCCAAAAATCATTGTTGCTAAAATTATAATGCAACAAATATGGAAAGACAAGACAGATTGGGATGAATGTTTAAAACCCTTAACCCTTGTGCAATGGCACTCATTTTTAAATGATTACCCCAATATTGAGAAAATTAACATTCCAAGATGGGTTAATTTTCACCCGAGTTATAATATTGAACTTCATGCATTTTCTGATGTGTCAGAAAAGGCTTACGGCGCTGCTCTTTACGTTCGAAGTATTTCTTCGAATGAAATCTTTTCACATTTACTCTCTGCAAAGACGAAGGTAGCTCCTGTTAAGTCTGAAACATTACCCCGTTTAGAACTTTGTGGAGCGGCTTTGATGGCGAATATGGTAGAATCCTTGTGTAGTCAATTAAATCTAGACAAGAGAAAGATTTATCTGTGGACTGATTCTACTATAGTTTTATCTTGGCTCAAAAAACCCCCGTGCCATTGGCCAACCTTTGTCAAAAACAGAGTTGCCCTAATCGTAAAGAAAGTTGGTAACGAGAATTGGTTTCATGTGGATTCCAAAGATAACCCTGCAGATCTCGCAAGTCGTGGAAGTCTTGCTCGAGATTTAGTTGATAACCCCCTATGGTGGCATGGTCCATCGTGGTTAAGACAGTCGCGAGAGTACTGGCCACAAAATATCGTTACCGAACATCAGCATTTAGAAGTTCAATCTTTTTCTGTTCAGACAGAACCAACATTTGACATACTGGAACGTTTCTCAGATTTACCCCGTGCAATGCGAATTATTTCGTATTGGTTCAGGTGTTTACAATATTTAAAAACCAGTAAATGCTTGTACAACACCTTAGATTTAACCCAGTCAGAAATGAAATTTACTCGAGATCGATTGGTTCTAGTATGTCAAAAGAATTATATACCTGAATATTCTCTACTCTCGAAAGGTAAACCCATTTCGTCTAAGAGTAATTTACTCACTTTGAACCCGTTTATTGATTCAAATGGTTTTGTCCGAATCAATGGTCGATTAACTCGATCCCCTGGCTTAACGTACGATGAGCGTTACCCTAAAATTCTGCCTTATGCAGCCCGATTTACCCGTTTGTTTGTTGAACATGTTCACAAATGCTCTGCCCATGGTGGCCATTCATTAATGCTCAGATTAGTAAGAAATGAGTTTTGGGTCCCCAAGTTAAAAAATCTAATTCGTACAGTCATTTTCAATTGCAAGGAATGTACTATATATCGAAAGAAAACCGGTCAGCAGATTATGGCTGCTTTACCCCCTGAACGTGCTTCTCTTACGAGACCGTAGTAGTTTAGATTTCGCAGGTCCGTTCGATATAAAATCCTACATTGGTAGAGGTTGCCGAATAACGAAAGGTTATGTCCTCGTTTTTGTTTGTTTCGCCACAAAAGCGATTCATTTAGAGGCAACCGGTGATATGTCGACCGAAACATTTCTTGGTGCTTTTGCCCGTTTTTTCTCCCGTCGAGGTTGTCCTGCCCACATATACTCAGACAACGGAACTGCATTTGTCGGTGCTGCTAATTTACTCGAAGTAGACCGAAAGCAGTTTTTACCCCAATTAAGAGAAAAAGTACTTGTACGAAATAGTTTTCAGCCAGTTGAATGGCATTTTATACCCCCTGGTGCTCCTCATATGGGCGGCTTATGGGAAGCCGGCGTAAAGAGTGTAAAAACTCATTTTCGCAAAATTGCTGGAATGCAGAAATTTACCTTTGAGGAGTTTTCGACAATGTTAACCCGAATAGAAGCTTGCCTAAACTCAAGACCCTTAACTGCAATGAGCGATGATCCCTTCGATTTAGTCCCTTTAACCCCAGGTCATTTTCTGATAGGAGCACCTCTTTTGGCACCCCCTGAACCCGATCATTCCGATCTCTCATTGAGTATTGCCAATAGATGGCAAAAACTCAAAGTGCTCCATCATCAGTTTGCTCAAAGATGGAAAGAGGAATACCTCAAAGAACTCCATCGGAGAATTAAGTGGAAATATCCGCAAAGGGACTACAAAGTGGGAGATTTAGTTGTGATCCGTCAGGATAATTTACCCCCAAATGAATGGCGTTTAGGTAGGATAGAGAAGACCTATGTAGGCCATGACAGCAAGGTCCGCACAGCGGACGTGAGAACAGCTTCGGGCATTTTTACCCGCCCCATAGTGAAGCTTGTTCTCTTGCCAAAGTCAGAAATTGACTAATTTGAATTTTCTCTCTTTTTTCTTCTCTCTCTCTATTTATTTTACCCTTAGCAAGATGTCGAACGTGAATCGCCGCCTGGAAGTCCACCGTAAATCAGTCGAGGCCCCAGGTACGTCTAAGGATGCAAAAACCACCCGAGACGAGATTCTTCGGGACTGTCGCTTATGCAGAAGCGAGCATGCCCTGCGTAAATGCCCCAAATTCCGAAAAATGTCGGTGTGGGAGCGATGGGAAATGGTCAAGAAGTACCGCTATTGCTTCAACTGCCTGGCCCACTCGCACATGAAGGACAAGTGCACCAGCCGTGAAAGGTGCATCGAGTATGTGTCAGAGCACCATACCCTCCTCCACCGTCATAAGGTAAAAAAGGGGCACAAACCCGCAGCCCAACAACAAACCCACACCAGCGGCAGTCCCAAGGATCAAAGTTCCTCTAAAAGAAGGAAAAATATACGTGGCAAATCCAAGGTCGGTAAAACACAACCACAACATCTTTGCTGCATGCAACCCCAACATTGCATGCAAAGTTTTTTTTTTCCATTGTTATTATTATCAATGAATTTATTATAAATGAATTGTTATATTGAAAAAAAATGTTACCTATTTTTATTTAACTCTGTTTTCAGCTCATTTTACCCCGCAGTATCCTTAGCCTTCCTTGTTGCAGTATAGCAAGGGGGGCGGGATGTTTATGCGCACAGTGTATATGGCCAGTTACTGTTCACTGGCCATTCTATGTTTTTATTCTTTGGCGCTTTTTATCCCCTTTCTCTCTTTTTTGTAATTGTAAAATGATCACTTACTTTTGTAACCCCGAAGAGTACGGTACGTACAAAACCCCAATTTATAACCCGAGAAAAACCAATAATAAAACCCCATTTTTATATTTATTTAAAGAAAACTAATTTTGTTTTTATTTTTTTCTTACCCCGATATTTTCGAGGAAATATTTCAAGGAAACAGTAAATATTTGACAATATTCCAATTGGCCAATTTAGAAATGCCCGTCTGTCAACCAAATGATGGACAAAATCATTTGATTTGCCTTTTTCAAAGTTTGTTGGTTAAATATAATGCCATAAAGTAAAATATATAATTAGAAATTATATGTTATATTTATAAATCTGAACTAAATAAATATTTATTATATCCATATACATTTGGGAAATTCTTTTTTTGTTTTAGATTTTAAGAAATCAACTTTATGCATTAAACATTTCTTTCGTTTAATACTTGGAAAATTAAGTGATGATGAATTTTTATTCACAAGACTTGAAGGAGAACGTCCATAAAATTTTGTGTTCGAGAGTAGTTCCATGTTGGAGATATATACACTCAAAGTTAAAATTTCTCAAAAATTTGATTGAAACCAAGTAGTTTTTTAAAACTTTTGATATTATGAGGGCGGCTTACAACTTAGAAAGTCAATTTTGCTAATGTAAGCTGTATACACTTATTGAATGACTATAGTCTATAATTAATTGCTGTGCGAATTTATAAGTAAAGAATTACATGGTCGCAATATTTTGAAACCAAATTTATACAATTTTACAAAGTTTGCAGTTTTTTAGATAGAATATTTGCGGCTCTTAGGTTATGCAAAATGTAAAAATGAGAAAAAGTAGACATTGCAATTACGCGTCGTTTGATGTATATCTCCAAAATGTGTTGGAAAAACATACGTGAAAGTTTCGAAAAAAGGGCTTTTTCGCGAAGCACACTAACAGCGTAATTTCAATATACCCAAAATATCGCGTGATCAAAATACTTTTAAATTTTACATGTTGAAACCATAAAGCCGCGATAAAATATTAGCATGCAAAGATGTTAGAGAGAATAAAAAAAAATTGCGAATTTTTAATTTTTTACTTTAGCGAATTTTCGCATTTTAAACAAATTTTAAATTCTGAATTTTATCAGTAATCAATCTTTATATAGAAAGAATTGGTTTGCATCAAAAAAATTTAATCAAGACCTTTCGTGGACTGAATACGCGTGGTTTCTTTCACAACATAAGTCAATGAAGCACACCTAAGCCGCTAATTTAAATTGGGGACATTATACAGTTGACAGTGTGACCAGGTCTCAAAAAAAGTTGCGGCTAAATCCCATCCAAAATAATGCTAGAAAAAATACTAAATTGATTTTAAAATGCCATAAAAAAATGCTAAAATTTTTTAAGTGTTTTTATGAACAATTCATATTAATTTGTAACTGAAATTCATTGTAATTTATAACAAGTAAAGGCCCAAATAGACTACACAAGCGGCTTATCAAACATACTTTTTTCATTCGCACACACACTACACAAACATTGCTCCTACAAACACCGATTTTTTCACGTTTTGGTGGACTTTCGAAGATACAGATCCCAATTTTCTTAGAAATGTAAATTTTTTGAAAAATTTGTTATTTATGATTATAAACTATACAAATGGTTGGACAAAAATTCAATATGTTTGTGTAAAAATCAAAATTTTTTAATTTTTGTACAAACAAACAGCAAGCATTTGTACAAACACGAAACACCCTCATACACTACACAACAGGCTTGCACAAACGTAAAATATTGGTATGTTTGTCAAGCCGTTTGTGTAGTCTATTTGGGCCTTAAGAAAGTATATTCTACCGTCGTTGACCATATGAGTATAAAATTTGATTTATTTTTCGTAATAAAGCATTTATGTTGAATTGAACCTTGGTTCCGATATATTTAAACTAATTTTCTGAGAAAGGCTTTATACATTTGTATATGTATGGGGGCTAGGTAAAATAAAGGACGGACTTTAACCATTTTTAAAAGGTTTTGTCATTGGATCAAAAAGCAAACGTGCTTATTGTTTTGAAAATTTCAACCTCTACCAGACGGTCAGACTTACATGGCTTAGTCGATTCTTAACCGATTAGTATACTCAAACGTAGTATAGTGGAGTAGGGTAAAAAATTAAGTTCCGTGGTATTAAGATAAACAGAAATGCTAAAAATTATTTCAAAATTTTTGTAAATTTAGCAATATGTAATGTCTCTACCTTTAAAATATTTCTGAATGCAAAAATTGCATTAAAACTCTATTAATTACATTAGTTGTCATGGTATAAATCCTATATGTGTTTTCGGAAGGAAATGTATAATATTTCTAGTTTTACTTTTTTTATATAAACAATTTTATTTGTCTTCCTCAAAACACTTTAAAAATGGTTTTCATGTCACAAAAATATTGAAAACTCCGTTGAAATCATTTTAAATCTCGGTGAATAGATGTCAGGTTTATAACTCATACTTCCAAGATTTTTTCGGAAAAATATATATGAGAATGTATGAAATGAATTGAGAGATTTATTCAAATCCGTAAGTTTGTAATTCTGGAATAAATTGTCAATAATATTTTCGAAATTTATGTATTTTTTTTAATAAAAAAAACGTGACAACAAAATTACTAAAAATTTGGTAAAAATAAAAAGAACAGAAAGTAGGATGAGAAAGTCTTAATTATATATTATTGATTTTTTCAATACTTATTTTCAATAAATTAACAAGAACTCCTGAAGGATGATAAAAATTAAAACCTCTTTATTTCGTATAGGAAAAAATAAAATTTGTTAATTAACCGTCATACATAGCCTTTTCCAAAATTATATATTAGTTTGTAAAATAGCGTACTGAACGTATTTGTAAAAATATATGAAATCTCTTGAATTATTTCTATCACCTCGAATTTAAAAAAGCATTGGGTTCCAGAAAAATATTTTAGAATACAACATTTTAAAGTATTCACTTGTGTTGGCGTAATTTTAAGTTATTTATCTTCATGAATCTTTTTGCATTATTTTGAATTACAGTGTAAATTATTACATTTCTCATATTTCTTGTTGCTTGTGTTTGGGTAGACATTTAATTCTGATTTTTTCCGGTTAAACCTATTTCCAATATAAATCTTTTTTGCAAAAATTTGTCTTTTTTTTTTGTTTATATACTAAAATTGCAAAAAAGCTAAAAATGCTAAAAATATTTTATAAAAATGCTAAATAAAATGCCAAATGCTAAATTAAAATTTTACAGCTAAATCAAAATAAAAAATGCTAAATCTAGCTGCAAAAATGCCAAAATGGTCACACTGGTTGCTGACAATGATGCTAATACGAAAATCGATAAGCCGCTCGAAAAACACTGCGTTTTTGCATTAAAAAAGTATAAAAAGTTCATTCATGTATTTATATAAATTCTTTACAAAATTTAAATTAACCAAATAGATTTTCATTTTAACGGTTTTTTGCGTTAATAATTCATTTAAATTTAAAAATGATAAAAGCAGTTAATTGTAGAAAAGCTGGGATATGTTAACTGCAAAAGAAATTTCATCAAAATTTCTCTTTCGCCGAAAACGCGGTGTTTCTTGTGTACAAGACAATTCGACGAAGCACACCTAAACCGCTAATTCAAATTGGTAGCAATTCACATTAATCGGTAGCTGACAATGATGCCTATGAAATTTATTTCCAAACTTTATATAGATTTACATTTTAACGGTTTTTAATCATATACTCATTTAAATTCAGAAATGAAAGCAGAAGATAATTATAAACAAGCAGTTGGCTAACCACAAAAATATTTGCATAAAAGTTTCTCGTGTGCAGAAAACGGAGTGTTTTTCTTTTAAGAAAAACTAGTGAAGCACACCCCTCCCGCTAATTAAAATTAATAAAATTATATTCTTTTAGATTGCTGTTAATGAGGTCTATAGCAAAATCTATAAGCCGTTCGAAAAATTTTTGATTTAATGCAATTTTAAGAAATGCATTCGAAATGTGAAAAATGTGTACTTAGTTTCATAAAATAATATTTTTTAAAGAGTTTGAAAAAACTCTTAAAAAGCGAATTTATCCACGAATATTTAAAATATTTGGGTTAAATTAATTTGTATTTTATGTCCTTCGTTGTGGGTTATATCCACGCTTATATTTTCGAGTTTAACGTAACGTAATTTTGGGAATTTTTTTAAACTGTTATCTTTAAACCGCTATAATTTTGGCGGCTTTTGCTAAAAATTATTCACGAGGAGATAATTGTACTTCTAAAATTTTAGACAATGTCCACAGAAAATATCGTTGATGTGCTATTAAAACATTTCATAATTTTTTAACCCCAAAATCTAAATTAAAAAGAGAATTTCCCATATATATTTATTTTTCTTAAAAGTTCGTTTTTATTGTCAAAAATCTATTATAAACAAAAACGTGAAATTAAGAAAACCGAGTTTATGCCAAGTTAAACATAAAACAGTACAATAATTAATATAGGTTTATTATTTGAAGGGCTTATTGCAGTAACTCGATAAGCCACCAACCATCACAATTCGATTTTATGTGCTTTTTGAGTTACTAGGAACCATATCTAATGTCTGCCAGGCATTCGTCGAAGTTAGATCCAAGTATCTTGGATGTGATGTTATTCCGGAAATAACATTCCTGACTAACACTGATTGGAAGATTCTTAGGAATTACGTTCAGGAAACTGAGTTTATGAACACTGAAAAATAATTCATTCAGTTCCCTTCTTTTTTTCATGATAAGGAGCGCACAACAGTCCCGATAGTGGCCTAGGTGTATTTCTTCGGATTTGATGTAGTATACATCCTCCTATCAACCTACTTACCATATAATGTCTCTAAAGAGATTTTTAGCATATTATGGTAAATTGGCGATATATTGGTAATGTCTCTTGATAATTTTTGATGTTGTTAGGATAAAACAAGGTAAGACAAGTATCATTATTCTAAGAAAAAATTTTATTGTTTGGAAAATGTTTGATTGCAAAACATCAATAAATTTTGTTTATAAATTTCCATTTTGGGATAAAGGGTTATATAATGTTCAAATTATGTGCATAATATAAATCATATTTATCATACCAATTACCAAAGAGCATAAGTATATTTAGCCAAATTTATTCTATATGAAAAAGAAACTAAAAATTATATTTTAAATTTCATAAATTTCATATAAAATAAAATTTGTATATATTTTTGTTGCAAGAACATGATAGCCACTTTGAAAATGTACTAGAACTTGTTTTTTGAAACTAAAAATTTACAATTATTGTTAGGCAATAACTTGATAAGCCACATTTTTTTGCTAAAACAGTGGTTTCCACTTTATTTATAATATCCATCTATTCGCATAAGATAGTTATAGACCTTATATAATTATTAAGCGTGTTTAAAGTACAAATTTAAAAATTCCAATTTTTTGAGATTTTTCTTAAACTTTAATGTCGATTTATTCAAAATTTTATTTTTGTGGCATATTGAGTTACTGCAATAAGCCCTTCATTTGTTTATGAATATCACAATTTTATTAATATTTTTTAAAACTGTGTTTTAACTATTGTGTGCATTAAATGCAAAATACGATTTTTTTATAAATACAAGCGATAATTGTTAGATTTTTAGTTAGAATATCAAGACGGGGGATCCATCTCAATTTTTACTTCACTATCTAAAAATTTTTCAAATGATTATAAATTTTGTCTTTAGGAAAATTCGCCCGTACATTTTACTCAATCCCTGATTTAAGGGCATGTATAATACCTTATTCTAATGGCTGTAATAGGGCTGTGGTATTTGGAGGTAGGAAATGGATTTTTATGTTCACTAGTTGTGTTATTTTATGAGATGCAACGTCATCAATAAATAGTATGATTTTCTTGTTATTTGATATTATATCTTTGTCTATTATGGAAAGTATCTCATTCCAGATGACAATTGTCATCCAACTGTTTTTGTTCCAAAAATATGTTATCTGTATATTATTATTTTTAGAACATCTTGACTTTTTCGGCTTACCAATACAAAACACTTATATTAAAATATGTAGTGTTGGGCAAGGCTTTATAACAAAGACAACTTTCATCGGCATTAAAAAGACAATCAAGTGAATTTGTATGTATGTATATTAGGTAAAAGAGAAGATGTGAATGTGTAGCTGCAAGATTATCATTTTCGTTTGATTCTCCATGAATCTTGCCAAATTTTTATTTGAGCGTTTTCGACGCCGAAATAACCAACTAGAATCTGGTTCAAACTCTTCATCCAATCGAATGGCAAATTCTTTATTCATAAGCATTAAACTTTTTATAACAGCATTTTGGCTACATATGTATATCATTGACACAAATAGCATGAGTCCTTTCAACATTGAGGTGCTCCCATTTCTTTGTCGTTTAGATTTCAAATTTGTTGACAGAGCGAGATCACGAATTTTTTCCTCGCTCTTTTTGTTTTGGAAACTGTTGACACATCCACTTGTATTTAATACTTAATTGTTTATTATATTATTATTTAAAATCGTTTAAGAAATTATTTTTTGTTTTATTGACAAATTTATCCGTTTACTCATTTTCATAAATTTGGTGTTTACAAAAATCAGAAGAAATTTTGGAGTTTTTTAATCAAAGTGTAGGTGGCAGTAACATTAACCCCCCCATTTTATAAAACGAAACTCTCGTTAACGTAAAAAATTTGTATGAAGAATACTGGGAAATTTTTGAAAATTTGAATTTTTTCCATACAATTTTTTTTTGAACGTTTGTCGTTTCGTTTTATAAAATGAGGGGGTAAATATGTGACAATATCGTGAAGTTTTTTCATATATCATGACTTAACAACCACGGATAGATGGCGTACATGTATTAAAATGTACTATATAGTAAACCTTTTATATACAATTGATCGATAGAGACATTTAATCTGCACTGAAAATAATCCATGCATAACTTAACGAAAAAATGTTTCATAACAACTTTTTTCGTAATATTTATTAACATTTTTAATACGAAATATTATTTAATGAAACCCTTTTCTTATTTTACGAATGTACGAAAAGTATATGTATATCAGCGACGGTTTTTATTGAAGTTTCCTATCACGAGTTTCTGCTGACGCTAAGTTGATACACATATCGTCACCTAAAATGCAAACGGCCCTATCTAACATTTTTAAAATTTTACAGGAGAAGCAAAAAACTAATTAAATTAAATTTCTTTTAAATAAACAAATTGTTTAATAGTGAAACCTATCATTTATTATGATAGTTGAAAATGGCGTATATAAAAATGGATAAATGGTATTTTTTACCTTAATATTTAAATGTTTTTGTAGTTAGTGACGATATACTATAAGTTTATTTCTTCTTCTTATAATGAGCAATATCAGTTGGTTTGCTCTCAACTTGAAAAACAAAATCAAATCAGTTGCTGATCAGCACTTGTCAAAGCAAGGTCTGTGCACGACTTTTTTAAAATACACACAGAAATACAACAACAAAATTTTGAGAAAGCCGAATTAATGTAGGAGAACATGAGAGAACAGTTGATAGTATCTTATATATAGACTTTGATATGCGCTGGCTGTCAAAATCCATAATAAACATATGACAGCATATACTTTATAGTTTGTAGTCATTTTCTTAGTATATTTTTATTTTGAATTGAATTATGTTCTCTGCTACTTTACCAACAAAAATAAAACTATGGTAGTATGTGTTTGAGCACCACTGGTATATATTAAGAAACTTTAGGTGAAAGTACACAACATGCGTTGTGGGGGCAACGCGTTATAGGCTTCTGTCAAAAAAAAGTTGAAATAGTGTATTTTCATTTAACAACTTACACACTGTAGTTCGTAACGCGTCTGCCGCGAAAAGTTCAGCAACTTTCAACTTTTGACGTGTCGGGAGCTGATCAGGGTTGTATTTTGTTTTGTGTAGAATAAGAATAAACTAAAATGAAATAAATTTCACCAAGAGTGAAAGAAAAATATTAGAAAATAAACAAAAACTTAAAATTTTGATTTTTAAAATAGTAATAGTCTAAAAAAACATTATAAGTTTGAAAAGCGTAAAACGCGTTGCCGCCTCAACACCTTTTGTTTTATTTTACAAAAATAATTTCATTAAGACATGTGTCGCTGTCGAAAGTTAAGATTTTTTTCGCAACAAAATTATTTCGTAATGTATGAAAATATTTTTTATTTTACGAAGTAAAATAATTTTATTAAATTTAATTAACATTGTTAATTAAACACTATAACACTTTTTATAAAATTAAAGAAAAAGTAAAATATAATTCACGATACAATAAATATTTCATAAATTTCACCATATTCATTCAAAATTTACATTTGACAATTCATATAATTATTATTTGTAACACTCAAAAATATTTTTCTACATCCACCCTAAGTATACCAATCGCCTCAGAATCACTTTCTGAAACGTAAAGCTTGTCCGCACGCTACATGTCGCATTTTTCAAGATAATTTGATGAAATTTGCACATACTCTTCTTTCGATATACATATATTTGGTATTGAAAATCGGCAATATCGGTCCTCGATTTCGCCTAGACACTCTATAATCCCCCCTTCAAAAAAATTACTTTATCGCTCATAACTGGCTAAACGAAACATCTATAGCGGTGAAATTCCGTAAAAACATATCTTATGGGAATATTTTATAAAATTTTATAAAAAACTTAAAAGTTTGAGTTTTAAAACAGTTATAATCTTAAAAAAACATTAAGAGAAAGATCAAAATGATGCGTGGTGTGTAAAGCGCGAAAAGTTTGAAAAGCGTTGCCACCTTTACGCGTGTTGTGTACTTCCACCTTAAAAGAAGTATCTTTAGCGGTGAAATTCGACACTAACATATTTTATAGGAACCTAAATCTCTTCGTCAAATTTTATAAGGATCGGTGCATAATTGACCCTACCCTCCATATAAAGTCCCCTTCAGAAAATGACTTTAATGTTCATAACTGGCCTTATGAAGCATATATAGCAATGAAATTCGACATAAACAAGTAGGAACTAAAATCAAGTTTTGTGCGAGCCAAAAACTCTTTGTAATATATTATGGGGATCGGTCTATAATTGACCACACCCCCATATAAGGTACCCTTCAGAAAATTACGCTCATTACTCTCTCAAAAATGCGACATAAACAATATTTATATGAACAAAAATCGTTCTACAAAGTTCCCTTCAGAAAGTGACATTAACGCTCATTACTGGAATATAAATACGAGTAGATATATGAAATTCAACATAAACAAGTTTTATGGGAACTGAAATCTGCCTACATCGATAAATGACCACTTCAGAAAATTACTTTAACTCTCATTAGTTACTTAAAAATACTTAGGCGATGAAAATCGAAATAAACAACTTCTTTACGAAACATAATTTTTGTACAAAAGTTTATGAAGATCGGTCTATAATTGACCGTTATATAACATTCACTTCAGAAAATGACTTTAACGTTTATCAATGGCTCAAAAGTTCGTACAAATTACGGTTTTATCGTACAAATTTAGTTTTATAGGAACTGAAATTTTTCAACTGAATTTGATGAGGATCGATCGATAACTGATCCAACCCCTATTGGCTGAATTAAAGATACGAGTACAGCGATGAAATTCGATAAAAATAATTATTGTATAAACCGATTTCACATATAGAAAAGTTGATATGCATGTGAAACTAGAGTCCATTTATAGCAATTCTGCATACTTCGTTTTTTATAATCAGTTCTTATGTCCTTATAACCCCAAAGTTCAAAGGACTGACAACTTCAAACAAATATTTTAAATATTTGAATATGTTGTATTATGCTAATATTGATATCAAATGACAGCTGGAAATCTGTACATTCTATCTGTATTACATATTTGACTCACTTAGACAAAAATCTAAAAAGAAATTAAATTTAAGAAAGTACTCATTTCAAAACAAACATTTTTAATACTTTTTTGTGACAAATTTTCTTTAGGCGCCCTTTTCTTTTTTAATCATGATGAATTGAAACAAATAATATTATTTTGCAGTAGAGTTTGTCAGCTTCATTTGATGTTAATATTAATACCAAATTTCGTATATAAATTTGGAATTCCATCTTTTGAAATCGTATGTCCTTTAAACTTGTAGGTCCTTTTACAGGGGCATAAGAGCTGATTATGAAAAACTGAGTACACAGAGTTAATACAAATGGTCCATAGTTTTCTGTACATATAGATTTTTTCATGTGTGAAATGACTGTTGCAGGGTGTAATAGTTCCATATAACCACTCTTACAAAAAAACAGTATATGGTTATATAAATTGGAAAAGAAAAAAATAATATTTTTAATTCGGAAGACAACGGTCCATACTTAAAGGCCTTCTTCAAAATATTACCCTGATGTTCATATTAATATCGATATATGACGATAAAATTCAACATATGTAGATCTAATAAATGAGAAAATTGCTTCGATAATATCGACAATGATTTGATGGTGGGTATATAAGATTTGGCATGGCCGAATATAACACTCTTACTTGTTTTTTCTAAAATTATTTTACATTTCTAAAATATTTCGTATAATTTTGTGTATATTATACAACGAAGCATTTCGTACAATGTACGATATTTTTCGTATATGTTAGGCATAGATTATTTTCAGTGTTAAACAAATGCCAATATAACTAATGTGACTATAACAGTGGTGACTATAAACGAAAACCATTATACTAAATAAGTTTGTGTAAATTAGTAAATATTTAAGGAAATACAAAAATCATTTTTTAGAGTCACGTCTTTTTTGTCAAATATTTTATAGGTATGAACGTACCTTAAGTAATTGTCATCATCTACTAGAGATGAGCGATCAAGTGATTTCTAAAGAACGTCGTTCTAAGTGAACTTGATTTGTAAATCACTGATCTTTAAAACAGTGACCGTGACCACGGGTTTCTATTATAAATCAAAACAATATTAATTTTTATACCCACCATCAAACAAGATGGGGGGTATATCATTCCGTTTGTAACACATCGAAATATTGGTTATAGACCCACAAAAGTATATATATTCTGAGTCTTTATTAAATTCTAAGACGATCTAGCCATGTCCGTCTGTCTGTCTGTCTGTTGAAAACACGATAGAGACTGAACGGAAAGAGCTGGGGAGCTTAAATTTTACACAAATATACTGCAATTCGATGTTTTCACCTAGCCCCCATACAAGTGCCCCCTCGGAATACAGTGTAACCAGACAGACAATCTCCCTACAAAATTTTATAAGGATCGGCTCATAATTGACCCTACCCCCCATATAAGGTCCCCTTCCGACAATGACTTTAACGCTCATTACTGATCTCAGAATACGAGTATAGCAATGAAATTCGACATAATTGACCCTACACCCCATATAAGGTCCCCTTCAGAAAATTACTTTAAAGCTCATTACTGACCTTAATATACGAATATAGAAACGAAATTCGACATAAATAAGTTTCATATGAACCAAAATCTTTATACAAAATTTTATGAGGATCGGTCCATAATTGACCACACTCTCCATATAAGGTCCCCTTCCGAAAATGACTTTAACGCTTATTACTAATCTCAAAGTACGATGAAATTTGACATACATAAATAAGTTTAATATGACCCAAAATCTTTCTATCAAATTTTATAAGGATCGTTTAATAATTCATAAATTTTTTTAACGCTTATTACTGATTTCAAAATTCAAGATGAAATTCGACATTAAAAAAGTTCCATATGACTCAAAATCTCTACTAATTGTATGAGGATCGGTCCATAATTGAGCCTGCCGCCCATATAAGGTCCCCTTCAGAAAATGACTTTAACGCTCAAGAAAAATAGATTACAAATACAATTATACCAATGAAATTCGACACATGTAAGTTCCTTACGAGCCAAAAACTTTCTTCAAAAATTGTCCCTTCCCCCATATAAGGCCCCCTTTACTTTAATGCTCAGAACTGGAATAAAAATAGGAGTACAGCGAAGAATTTCGACATAAGCAACTTTTATAGCAACGTAAATTTTCCTACCGAAATTCATATGGTTGTAACTCACCTCACCCTCCATATAATGCCCTCTTCAGAAAATTACTTTAACGCTAATTACTGGCATAAAAATTAGAGTATAGCGATGATATTAGATATAAGTCATCGTCTAATCCTCAACTCAATCAGACGTGTCACGGTATTTTCTTAATCGTTATTTTATAAATAAAAAGTCAATCTCCAAAAAATCAACTCCGTCGTGTTTCTTTTGTTCTTTTTGCTTTACCAAAACAATCTCTCTAAATTGTCGTTTTACAACAAACAAACAACAATATGCCCTCAGGGCCACCCAACCTTGGGGACAATAGATTCGCTTCTTTAGCGAATTCTAATAGTCCCAAAAGAAAAAAAGCAAAAACTAAAGATTTAACACCTTTTCCACTTCTTCCCAAACACCAACCACTAAATCCAAGATACATCATAATGGAATCCAGTGACTCAAATAAACCTCTGTCAAGCTACTCTTGTTTCGCGGTACATCGTGCAATTCAAGTAATCAGTAGGGAAACCACTAGTATAACTCAATTACGTGATGGTAATCTTCTTATACTTACCAACAACCAACAAACTGCTAACAAATTTTTAAATTCCAAAGAATTAACCGGCCTCTGCAGTATTAATTGCAAAATCCACAAGGGATTAAACTATACAAAAGGAACAATATATGCCCCGTATTTAAATGAAATTCCAGAAGAAGAAATTATTAAAGAACTTTCCGATCAAGGAGTTGTTGAAGTTTTTAAATTCCAAAAATTGGAAGAAAAAACATTAAAAAAGACTGGAGTCTTATTACTCACTTTTGACCTCTACAGACTACCAGAAAAAATTAAAATTTCTTGGAATTCGGTTAATATTCGTGAATACTATCCAAATCCCATGCGATGTAAAATTTGCCAGAAACTTGGCCATACAAAAAACCACTGCAAAAACACTCCAATTTGTTCATATTGCAACCTTCCCCCTCATACCACTAATGATTGCACACGTGTACAATGTGCTAATTGCCTAGATGAACATCCATATTCATCAAATAAATGTACAAAATTTTTACAACAAAAAGAACTTTTAAAAATCAAAATAAAAAATAAGTGCACAATTAACGAAGCTTGGCGTATTTTAAGAAAAAATATTCCAACAATTTCTCTGAATACAACATTCTCGTCCGTTATCTCAGGAAAAAATAATAACAATAACAAACAATATGAAAAAGAAAACTTTAAAGAAACAATCACAACAATCAAAACAATAAATAACAACTCACCAAACATTTAAAATACTCCATCAATATCAAAATCTTCTTTATCTTCTATTTCTCTTAACCTCACTGAAAATCATAAATCAAATATTCCAACAACACAAAATTCTACATCTAAAATTGACAATAATTACAACCTTTTGAAAGAATTTAATTCAATAATAAATAAATCCAAAGAAAAGGAAAAAACAAAGCCAGAAAATAATGATGATTGCGGAGTCGTAATAAGCGATGAAGAATAAAATAAAATACAACATCTATCTCTTCACTAAGTTTATCACTCTCTTAATTTCAATAAATGATCAGTATTATCCAATGGAACATGAATGGCTACAACAACAACTTCAATGAATTATCTCTTCTTATCAATGAATATCATCCAGACCTAATTGAAATACAAGAAACACACATACCACACAACAAAACAAATATAATTACTCATAGACAATACGAGGGCTACTTTTATAATTTTCCTAATACCTCATATGCAAAACAAGGGATTGGTTTTCTTGTTAAAAAAGATATACCTCACAAAATAAAATTTCGTAACACAAAAATTGCTTCTTTAGAAATTATTATCAATATTAATCCAGTTTTTTCGATCATAAATTGTTATATTCCCCCTAACCAGTCTTTTTCATTGGGAGACTTAAGAGAATTATTAATTACTAACCAGCAATCATACCTTATACTAGGAGATTTTAACGCCTGGAGCAATCTGTGGGGTTCCCATAGAACTAATGAACGTGGTAAAATAATTGAAAATTTAATTCATACCGAAAATCTTATAATTTTAAATGACGGCAGTAGTACTCATCTTTATACTCATAACTCTTTTACAAATGTTGATATTTCTATGTGTCGTTCCCATTTTGCTCCTTTTACGTCTTGGAAAATATTGAATTCATTACACGGAAGTGACCACTTCCCAATAGTAATACAAATTTCTCGTAACTCCAATACAATCAAATGGAAACCAACTCCAAAATTCCAAACTGATGTAGCAGACTGGGAAAAATTTCAGGCACTCTGCATTGAACAAAGACATAACTCTAAAAGCTCCTCAAATATAAATGCTGAAGCAGCTAAAATAATTAAAATTATACGCCACGCTGCCAACCATTCTATTCCACAAACAAAAAATTGCTTCCACAAAAAATCAGTACCGTGGTGGAATAACAACTTAAGTATCCTTAGAAAAGACAAACAACATAAATGGCATATCTTTACACGCAACAGATCTGAAGTTAACCTTCTAGCATATAAGAAAGCTAACGCAATATTCAAAAAAACATTAAAGAAATCTAAAGCAGAATCTCTTAAAGTATTCACGTCATCGATTAACCCAAATACTAGTCCCAAAAAAATATGGCATGATATAAAAACCCTTGTCGGCAATAAAACATTCAATACATTCCAATTTATTAAACTTAACCAACAATTTCTTTCAACTCCCTATGACATTGATAATAACTTTGGAAAATTTTGGTCTGATTTATCCCATGATAGCCAATTCCATCAAATATTTGTGTCCCATAAATCTAATCTATTAAATTTCAACTATAATAACGTAACACTAACTCCAGCTGCAAAACAAATAGACAGTAAAATAAATCTTATCGAATTTGGAAATGTGCTAACATAGGCAAAAGGAAAGTCTCCAGGATATGATAGATTATCATATCCATTAATAAAAAATCTACCTAATTGCATGGAGGAAAGAATATTAACACTGTATAACAACATTTTTGAAAAAGGTATATATCCCCAAAACTGGCGGAATGCAATCATACTCCCCATACAAAAACCAAATAAACCAATGGAAAATATCAGTAGTTACAGAACAATATCTTTACTTCCTTGTATAGGAAAAATTTTAGAAAAGATTATTGCCGAACGTTTAATGTGGTATGCCCTCAGATATAACTTAATCCAATCTAACCAAGTTGCATTTAAAAGGAAACAGAGCACTTTGGTTGCACACAAAAATCATATATCTATTTTATCTACTGATTCCGAGCGCGCCTTTGATCGTATTGGAATACATATAATTCTACAAGAACTAATAAACTGGAAAGTTGGAAACAAAATGTATAATATAATAAAATCCTTCCTGACAAACCATAAAATTAGAGTGCGCATTAACTCTACGCTATCTGACACCTTTCCTCTTTACAATGGTATACCACAAGGGTCACTGCTCTCAGTTGTACTGTTTTTAATATCGTTCAACGGCATCAGCAAAATAGCAGATAAATACAAAATTATTGACCATTCCTTATACGCAGACGATGTAATTTTCTTTACTAAAAACAATTCGCCTAAAAGAGTCACAACAGCTTTTTCAAATCTCCTCAAAGACATAAAAGAATGGTCAAACGTATCCGGTGCAACACTTTCGTTGGAAAAATGTAAATTCTTACATATTTGTAATAAAAGAAACTGCAGTCCTCCTACACTTAACTACTTTAACACCACCATTACAAACATATCTGAATTAAAAATTTTGGGGATCACTTTTGACAAAAAATTCAACTTTAAAGAGCATTGTCGTAAACTCAGAAACGATCTTACGGTACGATTAAATATTATAAAATTTTTATCATCGAAAAAATGTTCTGTTCATTCCAACACTCTTTTAAATATAACTAAAGCTATGATTCTATCCAAAATCTCTTATGGTCTCCAAATTTATGGCCATTGTCCAAAATCACATTTAAGTTATGCTCTTGGAGCATTTCAAACATCAAACACAAAAAACATGTTAATAGAAGCTGGTTTCCCCTCCATCCCCGAACATATATACGCTAATGATTTAAACTTAATAACTAAAATATTCAATTCTAACAACATGAATCTGTCTAAGCTTTTAAAAAATACTTTGTATAAACCAGATGTATAAACCATGCCAAGAAATTATTACCATCACTTATAGCCAAGCAAAGTAACTCTAAAACTGAACCATGGTGGCAGTTAAAATCATCATCCTTTATTCTTGATCTTTTAAATTACGATAAAACCTCAACATTGCCTGTAATATATCAGCAAATTTTCACAACAATTCAACGATCTGAAACTTATAGTTCTTGGAATTTTCTATATACGGACGGCTCCAAATCGGACCTCCATACTTCATTTGCTGTCATAGACGGAAATCTATCCACAATTTACAACGGCTTGCTAGAAGACCACTGTAGTATTTTTACAGCAGAAGCTTTTGCAATAAAATTAGCTATTGAGTATTCGTCAAACTTTAAGGGTAAATTTATAATTTGCACAGATAGTAAATCTACAATATCTACAATTTCCAACTTCAAAAATACAGCGCAGATAATACTTGATATCCCCAACTACCTAATAAAATACACTAATAAGTTTAAAATCATGTGGGTACCTGGCCACAGTGGTATAAAAGGTAACGAAGCAGCAGATAATGCAGCAGGTGAAGCGATACAAACCCCATTACTTATTTTTCACACCCAAGAAGACATAAAATTACTAGTACAAAGACACCTTAGATCCAACAAAATTAACGACTGGAATACCTATAATCATCGATATAAATTAATTAATCCCGATGGGGAAAGTATAGTCTACCCCACAAGCACCCCTCGTCGCGCAGCAAAATTATATTCAAGACTAAGACTTGGCCATACCTTAACTACTCATCAATATTTATTGTCAAAAGATGTTAAACCCATATGCAACTCATGTAACACACCCTATACGGTAGAACACATTCTGGATTGCTGTCAGCTATTCACACATGAGAGAATCTCAACCTTTGGATCAACAACACCTAGCCAATTACTTACATTACCATCTGATCAAAATATTACTAAATTATACTCATTTCTTGTAAAATGCAAAATTGTTAATTCTATTTAACTTTATTTATACTAACCGCAGAGTTGAAGGCCTAGTTGCTCTTACTCGTTTTTACATGTTATATAATGCCATTTATTGTATTATATAATAATAAAATAAATAAATAAATAGATATAAGGTCACCTTCAGAAAATTACATTAATAATTGACATAAGCCCCTGATGTTTATAGGGGATTATTCCTTTTATGGTATATAGGGGATTATTCCTTTATCGGCATAGCCGAATATAACACTCTTACTTGTTTTGAGATTATTTTGTAATTTTTTATAATAACAATATATTTAATTGAGTCTTAAAAATGTTTATGAGAATTGAATATTACTGAAGAAAATGAAATTGGTGACATCAGAGCGAGAGGAGTTATAATATAAAAAATAAATAATAAATAAATTTTGGAATGGCAAAATTCAAAAGAACATTGCAAGTAACTGTTATTTGATCATATCAGACACAGTAGTTACCAGTGAATTATCAATCACAGTCGTGAAAATATCACTCATCTCTATCATTCACACTAAAGATGTGCACAGTTACTCAGCGGTAAAAATACCTATTATAGTATATGTACTCGCTTATCTAAGCGATATTTCGTGGTAATCAGTGGTGATGCTTTCACATATTCTTTCACTTAAATTTAACATAAAAGTGGCCTAGACTTCCTAATGGATCTGTTCTTGCTAGGTTCTACTACGATTCACTTATAATAAGTGGAGTTCTAAGCGAAGTTAATGGATGTCTAAAAAAATTTCAAACAAGAATCTGATGTATGCATGTAGATTACAATCCGATTTGCATTTGTTAGTTAAAGTGCCATGCATTCTGATTTTGTTATTGAAACAAATATTTTTTGTTTTATATTCATTTAAAAATTGTCATCAAATACAGTAAATATTACACCGAGTAACAGTAATTTTCACACATGAAAAAATCTATATGTGCAAGAAACTGTGGACCAATTTCATTAAATCTATGTTTTTCATAATTAGCTCATATGCCCCGTAATAAGACCTTAAAGATTAAATGACATAGGATTTCAAAAGAAGAAACAACAAATTTATATGAAAAATTTGATATTAGTATTAATATCAAATGAAGCTAAGAATAATATTATTTTTTTCAATTCATCGGGATAAAAAAAGAAATAGAAGCTTAAAGAAAATTTGTCGCAAAAAAGTAGCTAAAAACTTTTGTTTGGAAAATGAGACCTTTTTTAAAATTAATTTCTTGTTAGAAAAGTGAGCCAAATAAATAATATAGGAATAATGCAGAGAATCCCAGCTTTCATTTGATACCAATATTGGAGTCATACGATAGTAAGTCCTTTCAACTTTGTAGTCCTTTTATAAGGACATGCAGAATTGTAATAAATGGACTCTAGTTTCACATGCATATCAACTCTTCTATGTGTAAACGCTTTTTTCAAAATGTTACATGGCGTCATAATTCAATAAAAATATAATTAAATAATTTTAACGCAAAAATAAATCAAATTAATCTTAATTTTCTAAATTTTCGGTCATCTTCCTTCAGAGAACAAGTAAAAAACACATTAAAATGGCAGCTGAATCCCTGCATAAATCATATCTAAGTTGAAATTAGATTGCATGATATGTTGGATCACGCATAGATTACATTTTAAGTACTTAGATTGCTCGCTTAGAATGTCATACTGATGTCTACGCATATTATCTAAGTACTGGGAAGTTACACAAAAACTTAAAATATTGATCTTTAAAACAACATTAAAAGTAAGATCGAAACGACGCGTGGTGTGTAACTTTCATCTTATAAAGATTTGAAAAGCGTGAAACGCGTTAATAATTAAAAATAATTTTTTGACACCAGAGGAAAGGAGCACACAACAGGCCTGATAGAGGCCTAAGTGTATTTCTTCGGATTTGATGTATATACATCCTCCTTTCAAACTAACTAACTATGTATGTCTAAAATTGCAGACCACTTATATCTTTCAACTTTATGAACATTTAAAAATTTAAAAATGCTTTGAAACTTGCTTTTTTCATTAATTTCAAAACTGTACTCTCAGTTGATAACTTACTGAGCCATCCTTTATGAACAAGAGTCACAAAACTTTGGACATTCAAAAATCCTTATAATAGTTTCATGCTTCAATACTTTTTGGTGCAGATATATACGGTTGTAAACAAATGTAACCAAAATTTTGCGTTTTTTTTTATTTTGTCAGTTTTTTTTGATAGTAAATGTGCGCATTAATCAAATAAAATTTTAGCTATGGTATTTAATAGAATTACGCAAGAATAGGCGTAAATTTTTTAAAAATGTGAAATTTTTTAATGTGATATTCATAGCTATTTACGAATACAGTTATAATACCGCGTAATTTTAATCTCATTATAATTAACACCACCGAGTCAAAGGCTCATTAAAAATTTTTAATGCGAAAACTGGGGGAGTTTTCCAGTTTTTTCCTACCGAGTGCGTCCCCGGGTGACGGATAGGGGGTGGTGATGGACCATCTGTCCTCTCCCAGCTTTAAGTTCACTTAAGCTGAGGGAGGGCAGATTGTCCACCACCTGGGAATATTATATTCCCCGCGGACCAAAAAACTGGAAAAAACAAATATGGAAAATAAAAATAAAAAGATAAAAGTTACGGTGCAGGGCCTAAATAACCCAGTACCAGCAGCAAGTGTTGATCTACTCGCGAGTCACGTGTCGTCGTCATCCTGCAATTGTGAGCAAAATACTACTACGGAGGTGGGTACCTTGGCCTCCGTGGCGGACAATGCGTCAAGTGTACTGCATGCCACTGGCAAAAATATAGGGGAAAGCGTTTATTTTTTTAGTTTTGTCGTTCTTAAAACACCAAATGTCCCACTGTGCATTGGGGTGAAAGAGAAGGATGTACTCGGAGAGAGCTCTAAGCTACCTCAGCCTTTAAATATAGGTGAGGGTTCCGACTCGGAATCCTCAGATGATAATAATAATACCATTATAGCAAATCCCAAAAAGGATGAAGTAGAGCAAATGGTGAAAGAGGTGAGTGATAGCATAGCTAAACTACCTATTACTAAGAAAAGACTTTCTGGAGCACAGAGGAGGAAGTTGAAAAAGATGCTTCAGGAAATCATAGTTAGTCAATCCCACGACACTCCAAAGGAAAAATCAGACTCTCTCACAACATCTGAGGCAAAAAGGATCAGGTCTCCCGAGGAGTTGACAACTGAGAATAAACCTAAGAAGAAAAAGAGCTCCCCGTCTTCTAATACACAGTCGAAGCCAAGCCATACTTCACTCAAAGGAATCTCAAGTGAGAATCCTACGAGTAAGGGTGACAACGCCAAGCCAGATATTCCGAAGACGAACACGTCGGCGAAATCAACCTCGAAGGTAAGGGAATCTCAAAAGAAGCACCGAAAAACGAGGAAGGAGAAGCTAGACGGAGGAAAAGGAAAAGATCCGCCATCTTACGCCAAAGTTGCCAGAAGTAGGCACCGGGACGATATCTGCTATGAAGTTTACGATGCCGGTAATCCGACAGGCAAAATTCCAATAGACCAACAGAGTAAAATAGAAGACTTGGTCAACAATAAGATAGTGGACCATGCAATCGCTTCAAAGGGTAAACAACCAATAGAGAGCGAGAGCTGCGAGTTCAGCATGGGCGTGATGTTGATGAGGTTGGCAGCTCACCAATGTGTTAGCACCCTAAGGAACTTGGTGGAAAGTAACCCTCCTCCCTGGGACGCCGCTAGGCTGGGACTGGCAAAGAAGAGCGAGCTAATTTGTAGAAACATTTAGGAAACTTTTTTTGAGAAATTATACTGAAATCAGCATTCTCAATCACTGGTAGGGAACTAAAGACAATTTCAAATTAGTTGTGTTATGTTTCCCATCTGCAGTTGATTTAAAGAACTGTTCAGTTCTTTGAATTGTAGTGCCCCTGGTGTATAGAGTCTAACGGCTTCGGGGCCTTTTATTAACTATAAAAATACGTACCATTAACCGTACAAAATTTCAAGCGATTTTCTTTCTATTTGAAAAAGTACAGGCAATTGAAGAAACTCTGAAACAATTATTAAACATTCTGCACAAAATTATGAAAAATTTGGAAGATTTCAAATTCCTTTAAAAATAACAAAACTAAGTTTTTTTCTGTTCTAAAAAATATGAAGAATTTTTGGTGCATAATTTTCTAAAAGTATAAAAAGATATCGAAAGATCAATTTATCCAAATTTTATATGAACAATGCTTTCTATGCATGGTTTGAGAGGTCTACCTATATAAGAGTGCTATCTTTCGGGACACTCAAATGAGTAGTCAAATACATATCTTCATGTTTTTTTAGATTTGAGCTGCATTTGAAAAATGGGAACCGAATTTATATCAATATAATTTTTTGATGCCATATTTACCTGATCATAGATTTTTATTGTTATCTCGATTAACAATAAATTTAATTTTTTTTCTCAAATTGAGAGTTATTAAAAGGATTTTTTTAAAGAGTTATATAAATAAAAATTTTAAGGGGAGATATGAATGATTTTCTAGATAGATTTAAGTGTTATAAAAGGAACCACAGCCGATTTAAAATTCGAATTTAAGTGAAAATGTAATATGAATATATTATTTTCCCTATTTTAGAAGCGGTTTTTGTTCGGTAAATGTGGCGTCGTAGACATTCATTTAAGATCTAATAATGATTCTGTTTTAAAATAGTTATTTTCTGAGAATATACAGCAGATTATAGGTTTTTAAATAAAAACAGTTTTTCGGTGGAAAACGCTTAAGATGAAAATCGATTTATGATAATAAATTAAATTGAATACAGATTTTTATTTTACCTAATCGTAAAGTTAGTTAAGGATCTACAAACATTTTAGAGTTTTCATATAAAAATAAATTTTTGATTAAAAATGTAACTAAATAATAATTCTCATATACTAAGAGAATTATATATCATGATCTTTAGCATTATAAATGTAACAAATAGTGGAGGGCAAAAGGTCATTGCATTTCATTAAGATCACAACAGGCCCGAAATTAGTGCTATAGGTGTATTTATTCGGATTCTCTTTCTCAAACACTGTATGTTGCCAAATTTCTTGAAAATCGGTTCATGTCTTTTTAATAATTAGCCTAAAGTTACATTTTCCATTAAAATCTTGTTAATGTTAAACGCCTTGGCGATGAATCAAGGTATTAGCCAATTTGTCCCTGTTTTGAATTTTTATACTATGTGTAATTTTTCAAAATTTTTTTATTACTGCAATTTGTACATCTATTGGTTAAACTTATGTGCACAAAAGCATTTTTCGATACCGTAATTGGTTTAGGATTTAACAAAAGTACCTATGTGATTTCCATATATGGAAATGCCCATTTATTAAATGCTTCAACAAAAAGTCCTATGTGTATCAAATTATATTGATTTAAATCATAAAAACACCGTGATATTATTTTGTTTACACTAGCCAAATCCAACATCGTTAATAATGGATCCTCACTCTCCTTTTGGTGCACCCATCAACTTAAAATAACTTTTTGGATCGATTCAATCTCGTCCATCTTTTCGTTAATATTTCTATTGGAACTTATTATTTAAAAAACTTGCGGTACTTATATTAATTTATTATATTAAAAAATTTTACATGTCGAATGTAGCCTACTTTTAGCCCACATAGTACCACCCCTGGAGCGTGTGGGGTCCATTTTCATAAATTAAACTCGAATAATAAATCTGCCGTTTAGAAATGGCAGATTTATTTCCAAAAAATTTCCATTCTGCCCCATTGTGGTTTATAAGGATAAAACAAACAATGTACAATTTTGAACTTTCAACTAAAATAACGTTTTTAAAACCCGAAATTTTTATACCGATTTTTGAATTCAGCGGGTGAAAATACATATATTTTTATTTACAAGGCGTTTTCAGTGTTGTATAGTGCTATCTGTTTTTATTGATATTTATTTGAAATGAATGGATATTTGTTGTAGTTTCGCAATACATAAATTACCTTATAGTGCCATCTACAAAAGCAAATGATTTTTTTTCATAGACGGAAGAATTAAGATAATGGAAGATACCTTTTTGAGATACCCTTGGAAGGACCACTTTTGATATAATTATAGTTATTTTAGAAATATAAAACATTTTTTACATAATTTTAAATCACAACAGATAGCCATTTATTTTACCCCCTCATTTTATAAAACGAAACTCTCGTTAACGTAAAAAATTTGTATGAAGAATACTGGGAAATTTTTGAAAATTTGAATTTTTTCCATACAATTTTTTTTTGAACGTTTGTCGTTTCGTTTTATAAAATGAGGGGGTTAGACTTATGTATATACGATATTAAACATAAAACTTAAACCGAATTTAAAAATTTCATCTTTATGCGAACAATGTTCGAAATATTCTAAAACGACCCTTACAAAAATATTAATAAAAACAAGAAATAAATAATAAAATTATTCTTTAGAATTAACAAATAATATTTCGTTAAATGATTTTCCAATAACGTAAGTTTCGTTCTGATTGTGCGCTTTCCCATCTTTCTACCATTTTAATACATTCAAATCGTTTTCTACATTACCCCACAGAAAATGTTTAGCTTACTACATTAATATTGAGTTGTTTATTTTGTATTCGAAAGTGCTTACAAATTTATACACATCCTGGCTTACTTTATACAGGGCGCGTAGGCTCTGGCTTATCATGTTTTTTGGCCAAAACTATAAAAATATTTTTTTTACATTGAAAACAGTACCAACATCTATGCATGTCTTGTAAATATAAGGTGAATTTAAAGTACACTAATACCACTTGAAGAAACGTGAAGCAAACCGAAACGATGCAAAACGAAGCACGATTTTCCATACATTTGTATTGATTTTCATTTTTCCGAGTTTCATAATTTTAGCTGAAAAAATAGATTTTTTAATAAAAAATATTTCTTTTTATACCCTCCACCACCATCAGTGGTGATAGAGGGTATATATAACTTTGTCATTCCGTGTGTAACACCAAGAAATATTCATCTGAGACCCAACAAAGTATATATATTCTTGGACCTTATGAAATTCTGAGTCGATTTAGCTATGTCCGTTCGTCCGTCTGTCTGTCTGTATAAAACATTCTCACGTTAACACGAAGCAACAAAAATTAACGAAATTCACCCAAAATATTTATTATTGTCCTAGGCAGTTTGGTATTGAAAATGAGCAAAATCCGTTCATACCGGGAAAAGTTATGAATCAAAATTTGAAACAACCTCGAAAGCATTTTTTACACATTCTGATGTAATTTTCTCGAAAACTATGAAATATAATTCCATGAAAATCAGCATACATTCGTTTATACACAAGAGCTTGACTCCTGCTGAAAATTGCCAGAATCGGTCCAGGTTTTTTGTTAATAACTTCCGTCAAAATGTCGAAATCTTTACAAAGTTTTACAAATTAAAATCTTATGTCAATAGAATTCATTCAGAGAAAAAATTTTCTGGATCGGTCCATAATTGGACATAGCTCCCATACAAGGTCCCCTCCCGAAAATAACTTAAACGCAAATAATTCATTTCTAAATCAAGTTATCTATATAAAATTTGGTACAAGTATTGCCCTCACATACAGAAGTATTACTGTGAAATTTTTTTTCCATCGGTCCATAATTGGTCATAGCTCTCATACAAGGTCCCCTCCCGAAAATCACTTAAACGCGCATAACTCATTACTAACATAAGACATCCATATAAAATTTGGTACAAGTATTACTCATGTGCACAGAAATATTATTGTGAAATTTTTTTCCGATCGGTCCATTATTGGTCATAACTCCCATAAAAGGTCCAATCCCTAAAATCACTTAAACGCGCATAACTCATTACAAAATTAAGATATCCATATAAAATTTGGTACATGTATTACTCTCACATACAGAAATATTACTGAGAAATTTTTTTCTGATCGGTCCATAATTGGTCATAGCTCCCATACACGGTCCCCTCCCGAAAATCACTTAAACGCACATAACTCATTAACAAATTAAGATATCTATATAAAATTTGGTACAAGTATTGCTCATATACACAAAAATATTCCTGTGAAATTTTTTCCGATCGGTTCATAATTGGTCGTAGCTCCCACTCAAGGTCCCCTCCCGAAAATCACTTAAACGCACATAACTCATTACTAAATTAAGATATCCACATAAAATTTGGTACAGGTATTGCTCACATATACAGAAATATTACTGTGAAATTTCCGATCGGTCCATAATTGGTCATAGCTCCCATACAAGGTCCCATCCAGAAAATCACTTAAACGCGCAGAACTCATTACTTAATTAAGATATCCATATAAAATTTGGTACAAGTATTGCTCAAATGCACAGAAATATTACTGTTACATTTTTTTCCGATCGGTCCATAATTGGTCATAGCTCCCATACAAGGTCCCTTCCCGAAAATCACTTAAACGCGCTTAACTCATTACTAAATTAAGATATCCATATAAAATTTGGTACAGGTATTGCTCACATATACAGAAATATTACTGTGAAATTTCCGATCGGTCCATAATTGGTCATAGCTCCCATACAAGGTCCCATCCAGAAAATCACTTAAACGCGCAGAACTCATTACTAAATTAAGATATCCATATAAAATTTGGTACAAGTATTGCTCAAATGCACAGAAATATTACTGTTAAATTTTTTTCCATCGGTCCATCCTTGGTCATAGCTCCCATGCAAGGTTCCTTCCCGAAAATCACATAAACGCACATAACTCATTACAAAATATTGATATCCATACATTTAGCACAAATATTGCTCTTATATACATAAATTACACTATAAAATTGTTTTACGATCGGTCCACACTTGGTCATAGCTCTCATACTAGGCCCCCTCCAGAAAATTACTTAAATGTACAATATTTATTACCAAATAATGATATAGATACAGCATTTTGAAATTTTGTTTATATATACACAATTGGTCATAGCTCCCATACAAGGTCCTCTTTCGAAAATCTCTTAAATGCACGTTACTCATTACCAAATAAAGCTATTGATACAAAAATTCTATTTCAAGATTTTTGCACGATCGGTTCATAACACACATTACTTATTACTAAATTACGATATAGATACAAAATTTTACTGAAATATAGCTTTCATGTCCAGAAGTTTTGCTTAAAGAATTTTTTACGATCGGTCTATAATTGGTCATATCTCACATACTAGGTCCCCCTAAAACCGTATTTAACCAGTTGCATTATCAATTTGTGTAGAACAAAATTATATATATGTATTTTGAAAATCCTTAAATCTTTCACACACATGCATACATGCAAATTAATAAAAATCGCCAAGCGTTGGTAATGTTCAATAAATCTTGGAATTGTAATAGATTTGAGCTGTTTGAATCTAGGGATTTTTCTATTTAAGATATGAGAAAACTTATTTCCACAAATATTTGATCAATTAGAAAAGTATTAATATAATAGTAGCTGGTGCTATATTCGGCTCAGCCTCAGGTCTCCTGAGGAGGACAACTGAGAATAAACTTAAGAAGAAAAAGAGCTCCCCGTCTTCTAATACACAGTCGAAGCCAAGCCATACTTCACCTCAAGTGAGAATCCTGCGAGTAAGGGTGACAACGCCAAGCCAGATATTCCGAAGACGAACACGTCGGCGAAATCAACCTCGAAAGTATTGGGAAGGCGCCGATTGAAAGAGCTGTCAAAACCGGCCCCGACAAGGACACTAAAACACCTAAGACAGTACCCAAAGCCTCATTAGCAAGTACTGGCAATGTTGAGGAGTCAAATCCTAAAAGCGAGGAGCATATCACTCACCCGCCAGAAGACAGCTGTGCTCTCCAGAATTGGTACATAAGATTTAAAATACTAAGGCCACCACCAAAGCCGATAAAGTTTCGGAATAAGCCTAAAACTAATTGGACAATGTTCGTGACCTTACTAAAGAACCGTTTAGGTCAGGACACTTTTCAATGTCAACATAAAGAAGATATAGATGCCAAAGTGGAAACGTTCACAAGTGCCCTGGTTGAATCGTTCGAGGACAGCTGCCCTCTGCGAGAGCGGAGATCTGCCCCGGAGAAACCCTGGGTAACTGGGGAGATCCGTATCCTTGGGATTCGGGCACGGCGTAAAAAGACCGCAGTATACTGGGATGAGTATCGTAATAAATTTGGTGAATATAAGAAAATCGTTCGAAAAGCCAAACCAGACTCCTGGAAACTTTTCTGTGAACAGGTAGATAGCGTAAATGACGTATCGAAGATAAAAAAATTCCTATCCAAAACTCATGTCCAACCGGAATCTATGATCGATGACACGGGCAGGAAGTTGGGGAAATCAAGAGCTTTGCTATAAAGTTGCAGGGCCGGATGGCATTTTCCCGGCACTTTTGCAGATGGAGGCGGGACTGGTTTCAGCACATCTGTCACAGATATTGTATATAAAATTGACATATACGCCAGTTAAATGGCATTTATACCCAAACCAGGGAAACCTAGCTATGCGACACCTAAGTCCTATCGACCGATAAGTTTTACGTCATTCCTACTTAAAACCTTGGAACGGATAGTCGATAATATGATTAAAAGCAGTACACCATACAAAGACCTTAAAGGGACGATCGGTGGAAACCGCTTTAAACGAAGTCGTCCACTACATAGGTGAATCTTTCGATAGCAAACTGTATACACTGGCGGTATGCATTGACATCGAAGGCACTTTCAATAACGTGCACACTGATACCCTTATCCAATCCCTAGACCAGTTTTATGTTGACCGGGTGCTCCGTAACTGGATCAACTACATACTAAGGAACAGATGGATAAGCTGCGAGATGTACGATATAACTATCAGGAAAAAGGTGTTTCGCGGTATACCACAGGGTAGCATTTTGTCACCTTTACTCTGGGTTACCACGATTAATAGCCTCTTAAGGACCCTAACCGAGAAAGGACTTAGACCTGTCTGCTATGCAGACGATGTTGTAATACTTTTAAAGGGAAAGGATCCAAATTACTTGTGTAGAAGAACTGAGGAGGCTCTGAATACGGCCTTAAGCTGGGCTCAACCGAGAGGCCTCAATGTTAACCCGGCGAAGAAATCTGTCTTTTCACAAGAAAGACAAAAATTTATACGTATACTGAATCTTGCTTCCTGGGCAAGAAGATACCGGTGACAGACAAAGTTAAGTACTTAGGTGTAATACTTGACCGGAAATTAAAATGGAGACACCACATAGAGGATAGGATCAACAAGGCACATCGGTGCTGGGCGATATGTAGGAGAACCATAGGCATGAAATGGGTCTTAGTCCTACTATGACAAATTGGCTTTATAAAAGTGTAATTGGACCAATTCTAGCTAATGCTACAATAATCTGGGGGACTGCTTTGGACAAAAAGTGTAATATCAAACTACTACAGGGAGTTCAGCGTACATGCTGCTTGGGTATAAGTGGTGCCATGTGTACTACTTCAACCAAGGCTCTGGAAACGTTGCTAGATATTCCACCCATTGAAACATATTTAAGATATGAGGCGGCGCTTACAGCCGAACGGCTCTTTACTTTAGGCGAACTGGCCAAAAACGGTTATAGGACACGTCATCAATGTATACTGGACACATTGGAAGGTTATACACAATAATCGGACGTGCCTGATCGTATACCAGACACAGAATATGTCGGAAACTTTGAAACGCTGATCCCAGATAGAATGTCTTGGTCAAGCGGAACGTTGGAGCAAATACCAGTAGGAATCCGTTGCTACACAGATGGCTCTAAATTAGGGGACAAAGTGGGCCTGGGGTTCGATATTGAAGACCCAGAAACAGAAATATACCACCGTTTACCTAATCATAACACAAGCTTCCAGGCAGAAGTACGAGCAATAACGGAATGTGTAAATTGGATTAGAATAAATATGGCGCCCACAGCGCTTAATATATTTACCGACAGCCAGAAGGCAATTTGTGCGATATCAGGTGATAGAATTAAATCTAAGACCGTACTGGATTGTAAGAAAGCTTTAACTGAATACTCTCCCAGAGGTAAGGTTCACATCATATGGGTACCAGGCCACTCGGGAGTAGTCGGCAACGAAAGGGCGAATGTAATAGCTTTAAAGGGAAGGGAGCTCGATGTAGTTAACCTGACAAACGCAAAACCATTCGACGCAACAAAAGCTGAATTAAAGATATGGATGAGAGAATCCCATAAGGCCTCTTGGAATAATGAAACGGTGGGTAGAACCACAAAGATTCTATGGGGTGACCCTGATGAGAGCAAGACGACAAATCTCCTCAAAATGAGCAAGTCTGAGGTTAGTATGATGGTACGTATTCTGAGTGGACACACAGGATTAGGTGCACATCTATACAAAATTGGACGTGCGGATTCAGACGAATGTAGAGCATGTGGAGAGGACAGTGAAACTCTGGAGCACTTTCTTTGCCACTGTCAGGCATTCGTCGAAGTTAGATCCAAGTATCTTGGAAGTGATGTTATTCCGGAAATAACATTCTTAACCAACAGTGATTGGAATATTCTTAGGAATTACGTCCACGAAACTGAGTTTCTGAACATGGAAAAATAATACATTCAGTGAAAAAAAATTTTTTCATGAATTGGAGCGCACAGCAGGCCCGATAGTGGCCTAGGTGTATTTCTTCAGATTTGATGTAGTATACATGCTCCTACCAACCTAACCTAAACTAACTACTAACGACCTACAACTTGCTACCATTAGACAACATAAATAAATATGTATGTATTGACTTAACCGTCTTGTCTATACCCGAGCAAAATTAAGTACATCAATACCCAACATACCCGGGTATGTCATACAATTTATACGGCTATTTCATCTTTTTATACATTTCTAGTGTATAATTCAGATAATTATTAAAACTAATTTAATAAAACGTCTGTATATAAAAATTAAATAGTTTTTGATCACAAACCATTAAATTTTAGCAATTTTTTTTTAAGTTTTCTTATTGTTTTCCTATTAACAAAAATATCATATGCAAAAAACCTAAAGAAAAACGCCTTCATAACGTATAATGTACAATGTACATTATACAGAATTTGACTTTGTAAAATTTTGACTTCAAGAAGCTATTACTCAGTGACCGGGAAAGATAATTGAACAAAACTTTTTATTATACCCTACACCACTTTAGTGGGATGGGTATATTGGATTTGTGCTGATGTTTGTAACATACAAAAATATTCGTCCTAGACCCACCTTAAAGTATATCAATCGTTTTCTGAGTCGATTAAGCTATGTCCATCCGTCCGTCCGTCTGGCTGGCTGTCCATATACATTGTGCGCAAGGTACAGGTCGCAATTTTCAAGATAATTGGATGAAATTTGGCACGCACGTTTTATTTGACCCAAGGACGAAGCCTATTGAAAATGGTTAAAATCGGTCCATTATTTCACCTAGCCCCATAGAACAGAACCCCCCGAAAAGGGCTCCTGAGCTCATAATTATGTTAAATATAAAGATATATCGATAAAATACGGCACAACTAAGTTTTATAGAAGTCTTGATAACTCTGCCAAATTTCATAAAGATCGGGCCCCATTTGACCCTAGCTCCCATACAAAGTCCCCTTCAGAAAATTACTTGAATGTCCCAAATTAACTTATAAACACAAATATCGCGATGAAATTCAGCACAATAAAATATTATATAAATATAAATATATTCACAAAATTTTATCGGGCTTGGTCCATATTTGCCCCTAGCCCCCATATAAAGCCTCTTTCAGAAAATTAGTTTCTCATCCATAAATTGCTTAAATGTATCGGAACAAGGGAATATTGAAGATAAATGCTTTATTATGAAAAATAAATCACATTTAATATTCATAACTGGTGTAGGGTATCATATGGTCGGCCATGCGACGCAAACTAAAACAAAAACGACGCAACTTCGAAAACTCAGAAATTTTAAAAAGACGCATCTTCGAAGCAGACGCAGAACGAGGCGACGCAAACCGGGTTATTAGTGTAAATGTGAACATTGGAATAAGTTCTTTAATGAGGGTTTCGTTTAATTATGGACGATGTTCTTCAGAATTTCTAAGAGTGACTCTTTTTTTAAATCAAATCAGTTTATTGAGTATTTCTATCATAATACTTAACATTTGGATTCATTGATAATAAATTGCTTTTAGAAGAGGGTTTATATGAGGATAGGGTCAAATATTGACCCTATAATAACATATATATAATAAAACTTATTTTTGCTGGATTTCATTGTTTTACCGGTATTTTTAGAACAGTAATAGGTGTTAAAGTACTTTATAAAGGGGAACTTATATGTAGGGTAGGGTCAATTATAGACCGATCCTTATGCAATTTGGTAGGTAGATTTTGTTTACAATAAAACTTATTTATGGTGAATTTCATAGCTATACCGATATTTTCAAGCCAGAAAAATAATAAACATTGGTAGGGAGATTTTGAGTAATATAAAACATATTTGTGGCGAGTTTTATAAATTTGGTGGTATTTTTTGAGTCAGTAGTGGTCGTTGAAGTCATTTTCTAAAGATGACATTATTAGGAGGTGGTTGGTGTAGGCTCAATAATGGACCGATCTCAATTAAATTGTATGAAGAGATTTCGATTTATGTAAAACATATTTTTGCTGAATTTCATAACTAGTACTGTGTGATCGTTAAAGAATTTTTCTAAAGGAGGCCTTTATCCCTTTCACGCATAAAACGAAACCTATGGACTTTTTATGAATATGAGCTCACTACACACTTTATGTTGACGTACATACTGTGAATCAATTAAGTAATTTGCCTATGTAAAATTTTATAAATTTTAAGAAAAAACTTTGAACAATTATTTTTAGCAAAGTTAAGCAATTTGTATGTTGTATTTTTTAAAGAATATCTTATATTTTAATTCTCTACCAAAAAAGGTAAAATCGTGATATTAATTAACGAGATTTTTGATAAAATGTGAACGTATTGTTAATTTTTTAGGTCAATAAAGTATTTTGCTTTTTTAGGTTTTTTGTTAATTTTTTAATGTTGCTGTATTATTTTATAAAATTTAACATTTTCATAACTCTTGTATATTAAAATAACAATTTTTAGATATTTTAGTAGTGCTACGACTAAATTTGGACATTTCTTAACCGATTTATTATCCCACATACCTATAAGAATTTACTAATATTTGACTTAACATAAAATATATCGTTTCTTTGATTTTATTTCGAAAATAATAAGTAATTTTGAACAGGATACATGATTTTGAACAGGATAATAGATTTGGATCTAGAAAAAATGTTTAGTGGGGTATAAAACTATATATTATAACAAAATAATCTGGATTTTTGGTCATTTTGTTTTGATAAACAACAACTGCATTACGGAAACCCTTTCTATTTAGGGAGTACTGTGTGAATTTTATTTAGAATTGTATAATATTGATTCTTATTCAATAAAGCAAATAAGCTAGCCACTCTAAGTATGGGGACATCATCGTATACCACTATAGAACTATTACATGCTAAAATCTTGATTTTGTACCTCATATTTTGAATTATTTATTTTATGAATAAAATACAGTAGGCGTATTTGGATCGGGATAGTTATTCTTGATTTGGGTTCTAAATATATATAAGTATATGTATTAGAAAAATATTGCTTTTGTAGACCTTAGGTGATGATAACCGCCTCTGTTTGTAAATATCTAAATTAAGCATTTTTCATGTACCACACGACAGTTCACTTTATATTGGTTCCAAGCAACCTAAGGTCCGTTTAGAGATCTAAATTTAAACATAGTGTTCTTCCTACTTCGTATATGGACTTTGGATAAGATAAATGAGGAGTTTAATGGTTTTCCTTGGATACAAGCCGCTCCCCTTTGGTAGTTAAAGATTTTTAAAGGCCACTCAGTGCGTTTATTCTAATAATTCATTTCATCAATTACTCCATTTTATTTTCTTTAATGATATTGATTAAACATCTCATAATTTTATATATTGGATTTGCTTCATTATTTCCCTTTAAACATTTTTAACGCATATAACTTCACAGTTTCACACAATGAGGATATGTTTTTTGCAAATTGCAATTGAAAAATACTTAACACGTGTCCTTTTAACAATAAAAAATAAATTCAAAAGAGTAATTAAAAAATAATTTGAAAAACAACAAGTAAGAGTGTTATATTCGGCTGTGCCGAATCTTGTATACCCACCATCAAATCATTGCCAAAAAGGAATGCTTCCTCATAAATAAACTTTGATATTTAAGAATCGATGCTTTTGTTATTATCAACGCAATTTTCTCATTTATTACATCTATGTATAGGGAAATTTTTGTCGAATTTTGTCGCTGTCCTTGTATTTTTAAGGTAGCAAAAAGCGTTAAAGTTATTTTCTGAGGGGACGTTTGGTCAATTATGGACCGATCCTCGTCAAATTTTCTATAACGATTTTAGTTTAGGCTAGTAATGAGCGTTAAAGCCATTTTCCGAAGGGGACCGTATACGGGGGTAGGATAAATTATGGACCGATCGTTATAAAATTTTACAAAGCGATTTAGGTTTCTATAGAATAAGTTTATGTCGAATTTCATCGCTATAGATGCTTCTTTTGGACAGTTATGAGCGTTAAAGTCATTTTCTGAAGGGGACCTTATATGGGGGTAGGGTCAATTATGGACCGATCCTTATAAAATTCTACAATGATATTAAAGTTTCTATAAAATATGTTCGTGTCGAATTTCTATAGATGCTTATTTTAGACCATTCTCAGCGTCAAAGTATTTTTCTGGAGGGGACCTTATATGGGGAGTAGGGTCAGTTATGAACCGATCCATATACAATTTTACAAAGCGATTTAGGTTCCTATAAAATATGTTCATCTCGAATTTCATCGCTATAGATGCTTCTTTTGGACAGTTATGAGCGTTAAAGTAATTTTCTGAAGGGGACCTTATATGGGGGTAGGGTCAATTATGAACCGATCCTTATAAAATTTTACAATGATATAAAGGTTCCGAAAGAATATGTTTATGTCGAATTTCATCGATATAGATACTTTTTTTAGTCAGTTATGAGCGTTAATGTCATTTTCTGAGCGGGACCTTATATGGGGGATAGGGTCAATTATGGACCGATTCTTATAAAATTTTATAATGATATTAAGGTTCTAAAAAAATATGTTTAAGTCGAATTTCATCGCTATAGCTTCTTTTTTTAGTCAGTTATGAGCGTTAATGTCGTTTTCTGAGGGGGACCTTATATGGGGGATAGGGTCAATTATGGACCAATTCTTATAAAATTTTACAATGATATTAAGGTTCCAAGAAAATGTGTTTAAGTCGAATTTCATCGCTATAACTGCTTTTTTAGTCAGTTATGAGTGTTAATGTCATTTTCTGAGGGGGACCTTATATGGGGGATAGGGTCAATTATGGACCGATCTTTATAAAATTTTACAATAATATCAAGATTCCTATAAAATATGTTTATGTCGAATTTCATCGCTATAGCTGCTTTTTTTAATCAGTTATGAGCGTTAATGTCATTTTCTGAGGAGGACCTTATATGGGGGTAGGGTCAATTATAGACCGATCCTTATACAATTTTACAATGATATTAAGGTTCCTAAAAATATGTATATGTCGAATTTCATCGCTATGGCTGCTTTTTTTAGTCAGTTATGAGCGTTAAAGTCATTTTCTGAGGGGGACCTTATATGGGGGGTAGGGTCAATTATGGACCGATCCTTATAAAATATTACAATGATATTAAGATTCCTATAAAATATGTTTATGTCGAATTTCATTGCTATAGCTGCTTTTTTTAGTCAGTTATGAGCGTTAATGTCATTTTCTGAGGGGGACCTTATATGGGGGATAGGGTCAATTATGGACCGATCCTTATAAAATTTTACAATGATACTAAGATTCCAATGATATTAAGGTTCCTAAAAATATGTATATGTCAAATTTCATCGCTATAGCTGCTTCTTTTAGTCAGTTATGAGCGTTAATGTCATTTTCTGAGGGGGACCTTATATGGGGGCTAGGCGAAATCGTGAACCGATATTGCTCATTTTCAATACCAAACAAACTGCATCAATATATATATATTTGTGCAAAATTTCAGATCGCTAGCTGCTTCCGTTTGGACTCTATCGTGTTTTCAACAGACGGACAGACAGACGAACAGACGGACGGACATGGCTAGATCGTCTTAATGAGGATCCAGAATATATATACTTTTATGGGTCTTAGATGAATATTTCGATGTATTACAAACGGAATGACAAAAACAATATACCCCCCATCTTTTTTGATGGTGGGTATAAAAATGCAAAATACTTTATTGACCTGCAAATTCTCATGAAAAAAATAAAATGCAACAATAAATGCACCGAAATTTGTATTATAATATTTTTTTAGAGGTTTTCCCATTTTACACAATCTCTATTTTTAATTGAAAACATAAATTTACTTTTTACCTTTTTTTTTGAATTTTATTTATGAACAAAAAACAAAATTCTCTTAAAAAAGGTAGGCAAAAAACTTTGTTGATTCACTATATGTATATTTTGATGAAATATGGAAAAAAAAGTGTTTTCGAAGGATATCGCAGGATATTATCCCTTTTAGCATGTAGTGCCGTTAAATTCTAAAAAAGAACTTAGTTTTCTATGGGAAATAATTATTTACTGTAGCTGTGAACTCAAAATTACGCTCTACATCGAGAAAATTTAAAAATAATCTTGGGAGGCCGGTGTTAAAGAATTATAGACCAACCATCATAACATTTGGTTAAAAGATTTTAGTTATTATAAATATAAAACTTTATATTTCGATTTTCATAATTTTAATGGCATTTTTAAGCCTGTAGTTAAAGTCATTTTGTATGGGGGCTAAATATTGGAGGTAGGGTCAATTATGGGTCGATCATCAAATTTGGTAGAAAATTTGTGTTTTCTATAAAACTAGTTTTTGTCAAATTTCATCGCTATAATGTTATTTTTAAGTCTGGTTTGTCTACTTAAAATGTATTCCCGGCGGGCACTTATGTCTGCTTATGAAGCTATGGGAGAAATTATTGTCCGAAACTGTCCATTTTCAGCACCAAGCAACTTGAATCAATAAAAAATATTTGTGGAAAATTTTAGCCCTCTAGTTGTTTTCGTTCGGATCTTATTTGATGACGGGTATAAAAAAATACTCATTTTGTATGGATTGGACCCTAAAAAGGGAAAACAAAATTAAAAAATTGATATAGACCATAAAACAGGAATTATTGTTGTCATTAAAATCTTAATACCTTTTTTTCAATTTTACATAACGGTGTATAAATCTATAATTTTGTTCAAAATATATGTCGAAATCAACTGAGAAAATTAAAAGAAATCTATCACGTAAATTTTGAGAAAAGTTTATGTAAACCTTCTAAGTCGTTTTTCTCAATAACAAGTGTTTGGCGTATGGGTCAAACCAATAATATACTGACGACGTATTAATTTGTGATAGGTTTATATAAATTTTCGCGTTTTTAACACAAAAGGGTTAAAATATTGGAAGTATTTTTGAAAACTTTTATTTTTTAAGCAAAAATAAGCTTTAAAACAGCCCATTTGTAATTAAACGGGCAAGTTATGTTCAAATTTATTAATGGCAAATCTTTCCCAACAATTGGTCTAATTTAGATTTATTATATTTTTCTCAACATTTATAACCATTTTGTTTTATTCTTAATTAAATACCCTATAAAAATTCGCACCAAAAGAGAATATTATAATTATTATAATATTATAAATATTAATAAATTTATTGTAAATATTTCCCAATATTATGGCCGAATTTCAGGTTTTTATATTTTTCTCAACACTTTAAACAAATTTGTTTTATACGTAATTAAAGTCTCTAATCTTTTTTTTAAAAATGTAAATTTGAAACTAAACGGGCAAGTTATGTTTAAACTAATTGACAAATATTTCAAATATATATATATATATATATATATATATATATATATATATATATTGTTTTTCTCATAAATATATTTTTTTTTACTTAAGTCCGCGTTGCTGGACTTAAGTAATGCAAATTAAAAATATTTTATTAAGTAAATTAACTTTTATTTTAGTAAAATAATAATTAAACCAACATAATGTTTATAAATTATGTTATTCTTTTGTATTTTGCTAAAATTTATTGCAATGCTTTAAGATAAACCACATTTTTGGTTTTACCCTCATTGGTCAGATTTAACCCACAGACTTCCGACTGACCTTGCGATTTATTTATGATCATAGCAAACGCTAGACGCACTGGAAACTGAATACGTTTAATTTCGAATTCCATATCAGACGATGTAATTGGTATACGGAATTAGTACGTTTTCTCCTTTGTATTTACCTGTTAATATAGCTGCTTCAATAATATTGTTTAACAATTGTTTTACAACCAACCTAGTCCCATTACATACACGTGGTGGATTTATTTTTCGTAAAAGAATAATTGGTACACCAATTTTTTAATTCCAAAATATGAGGCGGTGTACCAGGGAAATTAAGAGAATTTAAAAATTCCATTGGATAATTTACAATTTGATCGGAATCCACAACGCTACCAACTGATTTGTGTTTTTCAGCTTGATCATTAATCTTAATGCTAATGTTTGCTTAAAGTCGCCTTATAATAAAATAAATTTTTTTTCATTACTACGCAAATCTCTAAACATTCGATCCAATGCCTCCAAAGCCTTCTTGTGCGACATTGTGCATTTATGCCAAATAATAATTTTGCATTATTGGAGAACCATAAACATAATGCTTTATTTACCATCTTCTAACATATTTCAATAGAAATTAGTGCTTGATTATACATAGCCGGGGTGTACTGCAGTTCTGGATCTGAATTGTCGTTACGTGCTTGCCGTAAAATATCTTCGGTCATATCATCTTTATACTATTCCCACAATTTTAATGGAGTTGATGGGCAACATGATGATATTATGATTGAGAATAATGTTCGAATTTGATATGGAGAAGCTGAAAGTGAAGCATCTTCACATGATTTATCCCAATTTTCAATTTTTGAAATATTATTTTTTTTCCATTTTGTAGCATTGAAAAAAAAAAATAATTTTGGAGCAACAAATAAAAAATAATTAAATGTGGTCCTTTATACCTATAAAGGACTTCTTACTCTTTTATTTTTATAGAGAAGAGTAGATTTTGATATTTAAAAAAATTACTGATTATAAATTGAAACAAAGAGCTTTAAGAAAATGGTAAGACATATTAACCATTACCACATTAACACATTAATAAGTAAATTTAACCTAAATTATTCGCGATATTGCTTTCTGCTAATATAAATATGTATATAGGATATCATAATAAAATAATTAAAATGTGTTAGTAAAAAAATATATGAAATAAATGTATTTTTGGTACAAATGTAACAAACTCTCTAAATGCGAATCTTAATATCTGAAAAATTAAAAAATATATATATTTAAGATGTAATATGCGAAAATCTAAAACTAATTCGCTATATATCGGACAATAATTAACTTTACAGGAACACTCCTCACGCCCCATATAATACACGAAATTTGGTCACGTTTCGTCCAGTAGTTTTTGAGTTTATCGATTACGAACAAACATTACTCTTTTATTTATATAGCTTAAACAAATTCGGATCAATTTTTTTTTAATAATGTAAATTTTTAACTAAACGGACAAGATATATTAAAAGCAATTGGTTGCAAATATTTCCCAAGATATTAGTCAAATTTTGGTTTTTTATATTTTCAACACTTCAACCATTTTTGATTTATTCTTAATAAAGGTCTATAAACAAATTCAAATCAAATTATTTTTAAATAATGACAATTTTTAACTAAACGGGCAAGATATATTAAAATTTATTGGTGGCAAATATTTCCCAACATATTGATGTAATTTCGATTTTTTATATTTTTCTTAATACTTTTAACCGCTTTGTTTTATTTTTAATTTAAGTCGGTATAAAAATTGTTAAAAAAATATATCTTAAACGAAAACTTTGTTTAAATAATGCGTATTTTTTATTAAACGGGCGTATTTTTTATTAACTCAGCGGGAAAAAGAGGCAGTAAAAAGGCCTTACTAAAGGCATTATTTTGCTGACACAAGCACACCCCGCTGCATTGCCTAATCATTTCAATTTTACACGGCGTGTCATTGTCAGCCGAGTGCTTGCCTTCTCGCTTCTGTTAGAGGCCTGATAGAAAGCTTACTTAAAAAGGCCTATTAAACGGTCTTCCGTTGTAGGCCTATAAGAAGATCTTGCTCTTAAGGCTTATAAGACGACCTATAATGTAATGTATATAAGATGATCTTCCGTTAAAGTCATATTAGAAGATCTTCAGTCGTAGGCTTTGTAGAAAGTCAGTACAGGAAATTATAATAATCGTTTTAGGGACTTATTCATAAGAATTTATCAAAGTTTTATAAAACAAATTTTCATAAAAAATTTTATATATGGGATATTCTCTTTTTAATTTAGATTTTGGGGTTCAAAAAAATTATGAAATTTTTTTAATAGCACATTAATGATATTTTGCGCGGACATTGTCTAACATCTTAGAAGTACAATTATCTTCTTGGGAATAATTTTTAGCAAAAGCCGCCAAAGTTATAGCGGTTTAAAGTTAATAGTTTAAAAAAAAATTACGTTTTTACCCCCACAAAGGACCCAAAATACAAATTAATTTAACCCAAATATTTTAAATATTCGTAGTTTTTTTAACCTCTTCAAAAAATATTTTTTTTATAAAACTAAGTACACATTTTTTTATAGACTATTTAACACGATGAATTAATAAGTTAATTTACAATCATTAACTAAAAAATTATGCATTTATGTTTGGTAGATTAAAAATTATGAGGTTTTTATTTATTTATGCATATATTCGAATGGATTTTTTTTAAATTGCATTAAATCTAAAATGGTTGTATTTTTTTAAATGGCTTATAGATTTTACTATAGACCTCATTAATAGCAACCTAAAAGAATATAATGCGTTTTCTGCACACAAGAAACTTTAATGCAAATATTTTTGAGGTTAGCCAATAACTGCTTGTTTATAACTATCTTCTGCTTCCATTTCTGAATTTAAATGAGTATATGATATAAAAATCGTTAAAATTAAAACATATATAAAGTTTGGAAATAAATTTCATACACATGACCGAACTTTTTTTAATGCATTTAATGCAAAATCGTACTTTTTTCTAACGGCTTATCGATTTTGATATAAACATCATTGTCAGCTACCGATTAATGTTAAGTGTTACCAATTTTAATTAGCAGTTTAGGTGTGCTTCTTCGAATTATCTTGTAACTCAAGAAATTTTGATGAAATTTCTTTTGAGGTTCACATATCCCAGCTTATCTACAATTAACTGCTTTTATCATTTTTAAATTTAAATGAACTATTAACGCAAAATACCGTTAAAATGAGAATCTGTTCGGTTAATTTAAATTTTGTAAAGAATTTAAATATTTTCATGAATGAGCTTTTTTTTATCGATTTTCATATTAACATTGTCAGCTACCGGTTGATGTATAATGTCCCCAATTTAAATTAGCGGCTTAGGTGTGCTTCATCGATTTTTGTGGTGAAAGAAACCCCGCTTATTTAGTCACGAAAGGCCATATAAAGATTGATTACTGATAAAATTCAGAGTTTAAAATTTGTTTATAATGCGGAAATTCGCTAAAGTAAAAAATGAAAAATTTGCAATTTTTTTGTATTCGCTCTAAAATCTTTGCATGCTAATATATTATTGCGGCTTTATGATTTCAACATGTAAAATTTAAAAGTATTTCGATCACGCGATATTTTGGGTGTATTAAAGTTACGCTGTTAGTGTGCTTCGCGAAAAGCCCTTTTTTCGAAACTTTCACGTTTGTTTTTCCAATATTTAAGCTTCTCCCGAAGTGATACCTTCTAGAGCACATTTCGGATATATACATCAAACGACGCGTAATTACAATGTCTACTTTTTCTCATTTATGTATTTTGCATAACTGAAGAGCCGCAAATATTCTATCCAAAAAACTGCAAATTTTGTAAAATTGTATAAATTTGGTTTCAAAACATTGCGACCATGTAATTCTTTACTTATAAATTCGCACAGCAATTAATTATAGACTATAGTCATTCAATAAGTGTATACAGCTTACATTAGCAAAATTGACTTTCTAAGTTGTAAGCCACCCTCATATTATCAAAAAGTTGTAAAAAACTACTTGGTTTCAATCACTTTTTTGAGAAATTTTAACTTTGAGTGTTTATTTCTCTAACATGGAACTATTCTCGACCACAAAATTTTATGGACGTATTCTTTCAAGTCTTGTGAATAAAAAATCGTCATCACTTAATTTTCAAAATGTTAAACGAAAGAAATATTTAATGCATAAAGTTGATTTCTTAAAATCTAAAACAAAAAAAGAATTTCCAATATACAACTTTTATAAATTCTTACCAATAAACCCATAAAAATTTTAATATACATAATTACCTAAAGACTAAATTTTATTTGGAATGTCAAAAATACTTTCTTCTGTTTTCAGGTAACGGTTTATAAAACAAGTTACAGTGCTATATTCGGCTGAGCCGAATCTTAAATACACTCCACCAGCTACTTTTATTTTAATGCTTTTTTAATTGATAAAATGTTTGTAGAAATAAGTTTTCTCATGTCTTAAATAGAAAAAACCCAATATTTTAACAGCTTAAATCTGTTAAAATTCCAAGATTTATTGAACATTACAAACCACATTTTCTTTTATATTTTTAAAACGCCCTATGATATGCTTTAACGATATTTAATTATGTGCATGTGTGTGAAAGATTTAAGGATTTTCAAAATACATATGTATATATAATTTTGTTCTACACAAATTGATAATGCAACTAGTTAAATACAGTTAAATTGCTTTTAGGGGCAAGATCTAGTATGGGAGATATGACCAATTATAGACCGATCGTAACAAATTCTTTAAGCAAAATTTCTGTACATAAAAGCTATATTTCAGTCAAATGTTGTATCTATATCGTAATTTAGTAATAAGTAATGTGTGTTCAAGTGATTTTCTGAAGGGGACTTTGCATTTTTGTATACCAAACTAATATTTGTGCCAAATTTTGTATCAATAGCTTTATTTGGTAATGAGTAATGTGCGTTTAAGAGATTTTCATAAAAGGACCTTGTATGGGTGCTATGACCAATTATGTATATAAAGACAAAATTTCAAAATTCTGTATCTATTTCATTATTTGGTAATGAGACCTGGGGACCTAGTATGAGAGCTATGACCAAATATGGACTGATCGTAAAACAATTTTATAGTGTAATTTATGTATATAAGAGCAATATTTGTGCTAAATGTATGGATATCAATATTTTGTAATGAGTTATATGCGTTTAAGTGTTTTTCTGAAAGGGACCTTGCATGGGAGCTATGATCAATTCTGGACCGATAGGAAAACAATTTCACAGTAATATTTCTGTGTTTATGAGCAATACTTGTGTCAAACTTTATATGGATATTTTAATTTAGCAATGAGTTATGCGCGTTTAAGTGATTTTAGGGAGGGGACCTTGTATGTGAGCTATGACCAATTATGGACCGATCCGAGAAAACTTTCATAGTAATATTTCTGTATATGTGAGCAATACTTGTACCAAACTTTATATGGATATTTTAATTTAGTAATGAGTTATGTGCGTTTAAGTGATTTTCGGGAGGGTAATTGGAGCTATGACCAATTATGGACCGATCGGATAAAACTTTCACAGTAATATTTCTGTGCATATGAGCAATACTTATTCTAAATTTTGTATGGATTTTAGCAATGAGTTATGCGCGTTTAAGTGATTTTAGGGAGGGGACCTTGTATGGGAGCTATGACAATTATGGACCGATTCGAAAAAAACGTTGTAGTAATATTTATTAGCAATACTTGTACCAAGTTTTATATGGATATCTTAATTTAGTAAAGAGTTATGTGTGTTTAAGTGATTTTCGGGAGGGTATCTTGTATGGGAGCTATGACCAATTATGGACCGATCGGATAAAACTTTCACAGTAATATTTCTGTGCATAAAGCAATACTTATTCTAAATTTTGTATGGATATCTTAAGTAATGAGTTATGCGCGTTTAAGTGATTTTCGGGAGGGGATCTTGTATGGGAGCTATGTCGAATTATGGACCGATCCAGAAAATTTTTTCTCTCAATGAATTCTATTGACATAAGATTTTAATTTCTGAAAGATATCAACATTCTGACGGAAGTTATTAACAAAAAACTCATTTTCCGGGAATATGTACTTTTGTATGGGAGGTATATGAAATTATGAACCGATTCTGGCAATTTTCGGCAGAAATCAAGATCTTGTGTAGAAACGAATGTATGATGACTTTCATGAAATTATCTTGCATAGTTTTCAAGAAAAATGTAAAAACTGCTTATTTTTTCGGAGTTGTTTTAAATTTTGATTCATAACTTTTCCCGATGTGAACCGATTTTGCTCATTTTCAATACCAAACTGTACCGGATAATAATTAATATTTTGGCTAAATTTTGTTAATTTCCTTTGCTTCGTTTTAACGTGAGAATATTTCTTGGTGTTACACACGGAATGACTAACTTATATATACCACTGATGGTGGTGGAGGGTATAAAAAGAGCATAATAAATTTTATAGGGAGAGAAAATATAAAAAATTAGCTATATCCAGTGTGCTTCGCTACCCTCATCGTAAAGGAATAAAATAAATATTATTATTGTAAATGTATATACATATCTGCAATATCAAAAAGTCCCCTTTTATATAAGTTTGATTTTATGATTCTGGTCTCAATATTACAGACAATTAAAAGAAAAACAGTTGAATAACGAAAAAGTACCAGACAGTGCCTTTTTATAGATTTTAATTAAATTAGGCTGATGCATGTTTCATTTTCAATCAGAAATACCTCGCATACAGATTTTTATACAATCAGGAAGCTGCGTGTCCAATTTTATGTTTTTAGGTTCAATATTATAGAAAATTCGAAAAGTATTAGTAAAAGAACAAAAAAGTACCAGAAAGAAACCTTTTTAAATTTTCAATCAATCAGGATACTGCGTGTTTAATTTTATGTTTATATGTTCAATATTTTAGAAAACTCAAAAAAGTACCAGATGAAGTACGATAAAATACCAAAAAGTCCCCTTTTATAGATTCTCATTTACTCCTGGCTCTAAGTGCTCAATTTCATGTTTCTATGTTCAAATTTACTCCTGGCTCTAAGTGCTCAATTTCATGTTTCTAGGTTCAAATTTTGTAGAAAACTCAAAAAGAACCAGTCAAAGAACGAAAAAGTACCAAAAAGTGCCCTCTTATGGATTCTCATTTACTCCGGGCTCTACGTGCATAATTTCATGTTTCTAGGTTCAAATTTTGTAGAAAACTCAAAAAGTACCATTTATAGGTTCTTATTTAATCCGGGCTCTACGTTTCTAGGTTCAATATTATACAAAAACTCAAAATGTACCTTTTGAAGAACCAAAAGTCCCCTTTTATAGGTTCTCACTTAATCCGGGTTCTACATGCTTAATTTCATGTTTCTAGGTTTAATATTATAGATTCTCATTTACTCCGGGCTCTACATGCTTAATTTCATGTTTCTAGGTACAAAGTACCTTTGTGTAACGAAAAAGTACCGAAAAGTCCCTTTATTATTAATTTCAATATCATAGAAAACTCAAAAAGTACCAGTTAATTGAATTTTTAAAATTAAGTTTAACATTTGGTATCGGATAAAACTAGATAAAATTCTACATCACTACGTGAATCTTCAAGCATCTATCTTGTCAGCTGACTCAGTAATGAGCTGTCAAAGTTAAAAATATTTTGCTATTTTTTTAAAAAATGAAAAAAGTAAAATTTTGCATTAAACGAGTCCGTAATTTCCAAATTTAACGTTAATAAAGTGTTATTTTAAGAATGGAACCTTCAACTTCAGGTATTTAAGTGTATAAAAATAATGTAGTGTTTTTGAAAATATGTGTGAAAATATTTTTAACGATTTTTTTAAAAAAGGTCTAAAATTGGCCTATTTTTGATGTTTCGTGGACCATAACTTCTAAGTTAGTTAAGGTTGGGTTTTGAATCGTATATTTTCTAAAAGTATGAAATCTTAGCTTGATAATACAAGAAAGAAAATTTGCGGTTTTTTGCTCCATTTTTTGCTATTAACATTTTTCTGTGAAGTGTTTTTTCAAAGTCATGTATTTAACAAAACTAACGTGTATTTTGTTTTGCTATAGTCATTCGTTCAATGTTTACTGTTGTTGTTATTGTTGTCGGAGAATTTGAATTTCAATAGAGATAGGTGCGTGAACAAGTTTCAGTCATCTTCATTCACGGGAGTGTTATATTAAAAAAAAAACATTATAACAAAAATTTATAATGGCTTGCTAATAATTTTAACAAATGAAACTGATTGTTTTGCATTAAAATCAGTAGTATAGTTTAAATAGGCATTCTGAAAATATCATGTTTAAGAATTCACAAAAATAAATCCCGGTTCACGAGCTCATCTCTATTATGATTGTTATTATTTTGTGTTTTAATATTAATATTTGTTGTTTTGAAAGAAATGTTTATAGTGTTTTACTTCAAATAAAGTAATCGGCATTGGGTAAAAGGCTAAACAAATAAAACAGTTAAATTATTTTAAAAAATAATTTAATCTATTTAGCCCCAATACTACTTTTATTCCTCGCCTTGAGCTTTATAATTTTATGAAAAATATTGAAGTACATGACTGGAAAGGTAAAATCAGCATATTAAAAATGAAAATAATTAAACGAATAAACCCCACCAATATGACTGATTTTGCTTCCGACTTCAAGATCCGTTATAACAAAAGTCAAAGGAACATTGAACGTTTTTTGAACTTAAATAAGGAATGGCTAGATACTTCTATATCTTTTGTCCCACCAACAAATAAACGAGGTCGTATGGAAGTTTCATTTGAAGAGAGCTGTGAAAAATCAAAAGCGAAGAAAAGTAGAAGCATTAGAGAAAGTCCTCCTTTATCTGTTTTGACTTACGCTACACAAATGGCTTTAAGAGATTTTGGAAAAATTTAAGAATCAAAATTACTTAAGGAAATCACAACTTCAACACCTACAAGAGCTGCAAAATATAGGAAATACAGAAAATTTAAGAAATACATGTCACATCAATTAAGCCCGGAAGAAGCTTTATGTGTATTAATAGAAGCGAAACTTTCTCGACATAACTATAATGTTATAAGAAGAGTTGCTCCGGAAAGATTTCCTTCGTATACGAAAGTGCAAGAAGCAAAACAAAAGTGCTATCCCAACCGAGAAGAAGTAAAAATATGTGAAACTTCCGCACAAGTTACTCTTCAGGGACTTTTAAATCACACAGTTGAACGAATATTTAAAATTCCAAAATGCGTTGATATTAAAAAAAAAGAAAAACTATCTGATGTAACATTGCATTCAAAGTGGGGTTTTGATGGAAGTTCTGGACATAGGTCCTATAAACCGGGTTTTTTTGATTCAAGTTCAAGCGACTCTGCAGTTTTTGTAACGTCCATTGTACCTCTCAAACTGGCTAATAATAATATAACAATTTGGAAAAATCCTCCTCCTTCATCAACGAGATTTTGCCGACCTTTAAAAATTGAGAATATTAAGGAAACAACAAGTGTTTCAAAATTAGAAAAGAAAAGGGTTGAGGATGAAAAAATTCTTGGTCGGAGAAAATTCTATAAAAGTTCACCATGAATTATCTTTAGTAATGATAGATTGAAAAGTGTGTAACGCGATTACAGATACGCGCTCTACACAGAAGTGCTATTTGTGTGGCGCTACGAGTAAGATGTTTAACTCAATTGACACAATGATTGTTAGGGAAGTAAACAGTGATACTTTGGAGTTCGGGCTTTCAATACTTCACGGGTGGATACGATTTTTTGAGTGTCTCCTCCACTTATCCTATAAAATATCAATTAAAAAGTGGCAAGCGAGGTCGGATGAGGATAAGAAAATAGTTGCTGAAACAAAATCACGAATTCAAAAAGAATTTCGGGAAAGAACTGGATTAATTGTGGATCAGCCAAAGCCAGGTTCCGGAAATTTTAACGACGGAAATACAGCAAGACGTTTTTTTTAAAATGCAGAAATATCAGCAGAAATAACGAAAGTTGATTTGGCCTTAATAAAAAAATGCATACAATATTAGTTGTTATTTCCTGTGGCCACGAAATCCACCTAGAGAATTTTCGCAATTTTGCTCATAACACTGCAAAATACTTTATTGAAAAATATCCATGGTTTTGTATGACTCCTACAATACATAAATTTTTAATTCATGGTCCCGAAATCATAAAATATGCCCTTTTACCGATTGGAGAACTTTCAGAAGAAGCTCAGGGGCAGAAATAAGGATTTTAAAACTTATAGGGAACACTTTGCTCGCAAGTGCAGCCGAGAAAAGTCGAATGAAGATATTCTAAATAGATTTTTTCTCAGATCAGATCCATTCATATTTAGTATAAATAAACAAAATGAGCGGAAAGAAAAGCAACAATTATCAAATCGAACTACAGCTTTTGCTATCTCCTATTATTATATTCTCAAGAAATATATAGTTAGAGTAATGATAGTGAAGATTATGATGATGAAGGTGAGGATGAACATAATGATACAGATGAGGAAGATTATGATGCAGATTATTATAACAATTAATGTATAATATATATTTTTTTTTCTTAAATACAAACAAAATTAAAATATTGTTTTTTATTAACATTTTATACAAATTTTAGAATTCATGAAATTTTGTCGTAAGGACAAATAGTAGTTTAAATCAATTATGTAGAAATATTTATATATGTATTTTAGGGTGCTCCAAAAAAACGAAGTTGCGAATTTTGTCCGTCCCCGCATCTAAAATTGTTCTTTGGGATGTAAAACTATGCCATACAAAAAATTAGGCTGATTGGATAACGTTAACAGGTGCCGCAACGGCTCTGAAGTCTTCAAGTGCATTTACAAGGGAAAAATATCGATTTTTTAAGTTTTTGCTCAAATTTTGCCATTTAGTAATAAATTTTGAACTTTATTGGGCTGGTACCAATATGATGTGAACCTTACCTCTGGAAGAGTATTCAGTTAAAGCTTTTTACAATCCAATACGGTCTTAGACTTAGTTCTATCGCCTGATATCGCCCAAATTGCCTTCTGGCTATTTGTAAATGTATTAAGCGCTGTTGGCGCCATATTTATTCTAATCCAATTTGCGCATTCCGTTATTGCTCGTACTTCTGCCTGGAAGCTTGTGTTATGATTTGGTAAACGGTGGTATATTTCTGTTTCTGGGTCTTCAATATAGAACCCCAGCCCCACTTTGTCCCCCAATTTACATTCCTACGTGTATTTGCTCTAATGTTCCGCTTGACCAAGACATTCTATCTGGGATCAGCGTTTCAAAGTTTCCGACATATTCTGTGTCTGGTATACGATCAGGCACGTCCGATGATTGTGTATAACCTTCCAATGTGTCCAGTATACATTGATGACGCTTTTGGCCACTTCGCCTAAAGTAAAGAGCCGTTCGGCTGTAAGCGCCGCCTCATATCTTAAATATGTTTCAATGGGTGGTGTTGAAACCAATATTTAATTGTTTTTTTTTATATATATTATTCAATGAATTATTATTAAAATTAGTATTAAGTTATGAATTGTATTTTGAATTTGAATTAAAGCATTTAGTAGATTAAGTTTAATTGTATTAACTGAATTATAAAATTGAATTATACAAAATTAAGTACTATTTGAATTTTATATATTAGTAAATTAATGGTTAGTATCTAATATAAAATGAATTGAAAATAAGTACTACCTTAATATAATTAATATAAAATATAATGATCATTAACTAAAAGATGTTAATAATTAAGTAGATAACAAATAATGTTGCTAACGGTTTTTTTAAGAAGATAAAAGATTTCCAACCAACTGTTCGGGTTTTGGAAAAGAAGTTAGGTGTAATTATAAAAATGGAATTTGTAATCTGGCACTTCTTGCTTAGCAACAGAACTATTCAGTTCATTTCATCCACATAACCCAATAAACTTGAAACATTTATAACGTTTTTAGAAAAAAAGAACCTTTAAACTCTTTTCCTCAAATTGGTAAATACAAAATCACACATACAACAAGGTAAAGTAAAAAAAAAAGGGAACACATACTCCTCTAAAACATAAGTATATATTTTTGTCTAATAACAATATCTCTTATTTCCCTCATAATTAACTCCAATAATTAAAATCACTTTCTGAGTGATTAAAATTATTCATTTTCTCCCAAAAAACCAAGGGTTCCTCATCCTCAAAAGGAGAAAATTTATTAATAATTTGTTTTATCTTTCATACAAATTATTTCATGGTCCTTCGAAGAAACTGATCTGGTCACCTCAATACACAAGTCAGGAGAGAAGATTAAAAACAACCACCAAAATCAACTCGATCAACATAATGAGGTAATAAAAAAGAATTCTCACACTCAATTAGTTCAAATTACATGTTGATGCTATAAGCATTAAACAAAGAAAAATAAGAAAAAAAAGAAAGAAAGGAAGAGTGAGTAAAAGTGAAAAAGCCGTCGGCATTGTGAAAAAAAATGATAAAATATAAAGTTTAAGGTAAAAATTATACCAGAAAATTAAAAAAATAGAAACAATTTTAAAATACATAAAAAGAAAAAAGTGCCGCTATAAGAAAAAAAAAATCAGAAAAAATCAGAAAATACATAAAATAAAAAAGATCCGCTATAGAAAAAAAATCAGAAAATACATAAAAAAAAAAGTGCCGCTATAGAAAAAATTAAGAAAAAAGTGCCGCTATTTTTAAAGATTTATATATAAAAAGAAAAAATGTTAAAATACATAAAAAAAGTGCCGCTATTTTTAAAGTTTTATATATAAAAGTATATAAAAGGAAAAAATGTTAAAATACATAAAAAAAAGTGCCGCTATAAAACAAAAAAAAATATAAGAAAAGTATATATATATATATATTGAAAATTAATAAGCTTACATGAATATTAAAAGAAAAAATGTGGAAAAAATTAAATGTGAAAAAATTAAGAAAAAAATAAAATAAAGCAAAAAGAAAAATACAAATAAAATCAAACGGGAAAAAAAGAGTTCAATTTAAAAACATAAATAAGAGAATTTCTGTATCTCTCCCACTCATTCATCAAGAGAGCAAACATCACTCCCCAGCGGTAAAAATACACATTATGTACTCGCTTATCTAAGTGATATTTCGTGGCAGTCAGTGGTGATGCTTTCACTTATTCTTCCACTTAGATTTAACATAAAAGTGTCCTAGGCTGCCTCATCGATGTGCTCTCGCTTAGAATGTAAGCCACAGTTTCATTAAGACAAATTAAAATTTCACTTACATAATGTGTGGAGTTCTAAGCGAAGTTAATGAGACGCCTATAAACGCTTGCAAATAAGAATGTAATGTATGTAGATTACAATCCTATTTGCATTTGTAAGTTAAAGTACCATGTCTTCCGATTTTGTTATAGAAAAAATATATATTTTTTATATTTATTTTAAACTTATGAAAGTTTATTTAAAAATGATCATCAAATAATAAACATGTATTATAGTTAATTCAATTAAAATATAATTAAACAATTTTAACGAAGATAAATGAAATGAATCTTAATTTTCTTTTGAAACTTTCGGTCATCTTCCTTTAGAGATCCAATAAATAATCAAGAGGAAATTTATCCCAATTTTTAAGTCCGTTTCTGCCATTTAGATCACCACAATTATTTTAAATTTTTACAAAAAAATAACTTTTTTAACAAAACACAACGTCACTTACAAAAGATCAACTTTAAACTGAAACAAAAATATTATTCTTTTCATGTAGTACCTATACATACAAAAGAAAAATAAAACGGTACTTTAGTTCTGTTTTTTTAAAAGATATAAAAACAAAAAACAACATGAAAAAGGCAGCTAACTCTCTGCTTAAATCGTAATCTATGTTATAATTAAAGTGCATGATATGTTGGATTACGCATGCATTGCACTCTAAGTACTTAGATTGCTCGCTTAGAACGTCATACTGATGTCATCGAATATTATCTAAGTACTTTGTTTCATTTACCGCTGGGTCATTCATCAAGAGAGCACATCAAGGGCATATCAGTAAGAGAACATCTCAACAACAAGAAGGAAGGAAGAACAAAAGCAAGTACACTCAAACGAAGTAAGAGAAAGCAATTCATCAAATCTAAAGTGAGTAATTTTTACATTATTTTACACTCGAATATTTAATGTGAGTAATTAATTTGCGAAAAAAAAAGTGTTAATAAAGAAAAATATATTGTAAACTATTCTAAATTGAAAAAGTGGTACAAATAAATAACATTTTGTTAAAAATAAATGTGCTTTAAAATATTTATACGGTTTTTGAAAAAAAAAGCTAGTGAAAAGTGAAGACTTGAATATAACCAAGAGTTTTTAAAATTTTCATAAAAAAAAAACGTATGTGTTGAAAATCAAAAAATATAAGTAAATTTTATTACATTTCGGTTTTAAAATTCTTTCATTATCTCTCTTACATGTTGAACTGATTGTAACACATTTTGAAAAAAAAAAATGAAATAATCCCAACAAACAATTAAATTGAAAAAAAAACTACATTTAGTGATGCTAAAATTTTATAGTGATTGTATGCAATTTTTATATATTAAAAAAAATTATTTAATGTAAATAAGATAAAAAATCGTTATTTTGAACCATTCATACGATCATTAAAGATTATAAACATAAATCCAATACATTTATATTTCTTTTAATTGTTTGCTGGGTAATGATAAAATAATAAAAATAAAAAACGGTGCCTTTGTTATATTCAAGTCTTGTCAAAGAGAATTAAAGTAAACAAGTATAGGGTTTGCAGTTTCAGTTTACAATTAGGGTTCGCAATTCCGGTTTACAATATCTCTTATTCTCGATTATTTATTAACGAAATTCCCAAAAATAGAAAACATAATTATAAAAACTTCGAAATTTGAAAAATAATTAAAAGAATAAAAGTGTATGTGTAATAACGTTTGTGGTGTTTATTCTGCCTAATAAGTAGAATAAAATTAAAAAGTATATGTATTTAAAAGTTAAAGTCAAAATTTAACTAAGAATACATACTACAGCCACTCAAAACACAAATAACAAAAGAATACAGAAAACATTTTTGTTAATAAAAATTAATATACTGTTGTAAAATATTAAACGTTTATAACCCTATGATCATTCGTGCGTTTGTGGTGTTTATTCTGCCTAATAAGTAGAACAAAATTAAAAAGTATATGTATTTAATACATATTACAGCCACACAAAACATAAACTTTAATAACTTACAATATTCGCCGGTAAAAACAAAGTGCGTTCTCTTGAGTATTATACAAATAAGAAAAATTTTTGGAAGTTGTCCCTCTCTTAAATGAAAACTATAAAATATTTTGCTCTTAAATAGAAACATATGGTTAATTTATACAGCATAGGTACATGAATTGTCCTACACCAAATTATAAAGAAAATTTGTTAATTTAAAATAAATTTTTGGAAATATTTGCACAGAAAAAACTTAAATACGATTTCAATTATCAAAATTTTATTTTCAAATATTTATTTATTGAAGTTCAATTTATAACAGTAAATACATATTCAATTCTTGCTTCTAATTGATTTTCAACACGAAAAAAAATTATATTTAAAATTTTAATATTTTGGTATTAGTATATAATTGTATGGTTCAAATACAAAAATTTATTGAACGAATTTAAAATTTTTTGATAAGTTATTTAAATTGAAATTGTTTTTAAGTAAAAAAAAAAAAAATTTTTTTTTTCTGTATAAAACAAAATACAAAATTATTTCGATTAATTTTTAAAAAATTCACGATAATCGGAAAATTTTTTATAAAACAAAATATCGAAAATAAATTTAGAAAAAAAAGATTTAATCTCTGCAAACTTAAATAAATTTAATTTGCAAACGAAATAATTCGATATATTTAAAATTTTTGTTTGTCCCATAATAAATAATTTTTCTTGAAAATCAAATTCCAATGAAAATCTAATTACAAGGAAAATCAAATTCAATGAAAATCAAATTCCAATAAAAATCAAATTTCAATGAAAATCAAATTTCACAAAAAAAATAAAAATTCTAAAATTTAATACAAAATTCATTTAATAAATTGATTACGGAATAATTTCCTATTTGTTCACATTAACCGCTTAATTGATATTTCTGGAATAATTCCACAAGATTGTATTGAGAAATCAGAATACCACATAATACATAAAAGTTCTTTTTGATATTCGGTTGGTAAAAACATTACACTATATAATAATTGATCAAACCATTTCAGTATCAATTTCTCTATTGATTTAAACTCATTAATTACTTGATTAAAGTGTATATTCTATTATTTTTTGTTTTGCTAGATTACAACAATCTAGTGCATTTATTCCATAGCTAAGCTATCACAAAACATATAGAAGATATACTTTATAATTTACTGCTATTCCTACTTGTGTGCCAAAGAGAAATTTTTTTACCAATCAAAGTGAACAAATATATAGGATTTTTATCTCTTGTTTTCAGTTGTACTAGCCACAAGAACTAGTACTATCATTAAATAACGCTATAGTTGAAAAATCTTTTTTTGATTATTCTCAACATAATTTACATCAAAAATATATAAAGGTTTATTGAACATCTGTATCACAATATAGTACTTTAACTTAAAACTATTGTTCTGTTAATCACAGACTTAACTCTTTGAATAAAATAAAATATCGAATATAATTATCATACAAAATGCCGCATGAAGAAGATTCCCCTATAGTTGATAGGTCATTTAATCCATCATACAAAGATTATTTTAGATTTGATTGTGAACATTTACTTCAGTATTGTGGAAAAGTGAATGAGAGCCAAACAGAAGATCAAAATGAATCTATATTAGAAGCAAGGTTAAAAGAGATAGAAGCAAGATGGGCAAAAGTAGATACTTCTTATCAAAAAGTAATGTTATCTCAAGATGACACAATTGATATAGAATTTAAAAACCAAGCAAGAGATGCATTTGATTCTTGTACAGAAGCATATGTCCAAACCACATCACAAGTTGTTGAGTTCCTTAAAAGCATGCGCTTAGATACAGTACAAATGCCAATGTTCCAATCAACATCTCGACCTTCAATACCATATCAAAATCAAATGAACGATAGTTCAAGTATCTGTATTAAACTCCCACCATGCGACACAGAAATATTTAAAGGTAGTTATGAACAATGGCCCTCGTTTAGAGACATGTTCACTGCAGTTTATATTAATCATTCAAAACTTACTCCTGTAACCAAATTATATCATCTCAGAAACAAAACAAGAGGTGAAGCAGGAGCTATAGTAAAACGATATGCATTGTCCAATGATAATTTTGAGTTAGCTTGGAATGCGTTAAAAACTAGATACGAAAACAAACGAGTTTTGGTCGATAACCAAATCAAAATATTGTTTGATATACCAGCCGCAATTAATGAAGATAGTGAGTCCATAAGAAAAATACAGTCGTCAGTAAACGATTCATTAGCAACACTTAGTACGCTAGGAGTAGAAGTAAATAGTTGGGATCCCATTTTAATTCGTTTAGTATCAACAAAATTACCGGAATGTACTCTAGCATTATGGGAACAATCTTTAACTTCTCCTCGTGAATTACCAAAATGGTCGCAAATGTCACAATTTTTAGTAGACAGATATGAAGCGGTAGAGCGACTAACAGGCATTAAAACAACAAAAGACAGTTTTACTCTTTCCAATAAAAAATCTCATATACAAACATATACATCGCAAGAAAACATATATACGAATTGTAAACTCTGTAATAATGAACATTATTTAAGGAATTGTCCAAAATTCAAAACGTTTTCAACGCAACAAAGAATAGATTTTGTCTTCAAAAATAAAATATGTAACAATTGTTTAAGTCCTTCACATATTAAGACGAAATGTAGAAGTAAAAGAACATGTTTTTACTGTAAGAAAGATCACCATTCATTATTGCATATTGCACACAAACCATCAATTACACCACAAAATTCTGAAAATATTCAAAACAATGGTAATAGTAACCATACTAAAAATAATATTCAAAATACAAATACACAAGCTGAACAGACGAGTAATTCTTACAAAGATGAACCTGCAACTACTTCACAACGCGTTCAGGCAAACTGCTCGTCTAGCAACGAAAATATTTTATTGCGTACAGCTTTGATGCAAATAGAGCATCAAGGAGAAATCTTTACGATAAGAGCTTTGATAGACCCAGGCTCCCAAAGAACATTTATTACAGAAAAAATAAGAAGTAAATTAAAGTTGCCTTATAGAAATTCTCATTTTGAAATTAGTGGAATAGGAGGTCAAAAACAATCCGCAAAAAAAGAGTGTGAATTTATTTTATATGCAAAGAAATATAACCTACGAGTTCCAATTAAGGCAATCGTCTTGTCGAGTGTTACTAATACACTACCAGCAGTTACGTTTAAAGTCCCATATTCTGCAGAACTTAAGAAATTGGACTTAGCTGACCCAAATTTTAATAAATCTTCCCAAATCGATCTTATTCTTGGTAATGATTATGAACATTGTCTGAATCTAGAAGGCATAAAGAAAAATATATGTGGCCAAACATCAGCCTATAAAACTATATTTGGATGGGTGCTTAGCGGACCAATAAGAGCTGAAACTGTTCAATCATTCTCAACTGCGGTTACTTCATCAGAATCTTCAGAACTCAGTACACTATTGAGAAAATTTTGGGAGCAAGAAGAAATACCCAAAACTCGCCTTACGTCAGAAGAAGATGATTTTGTTGAACAATTTTACACTCAAACAACTACTCGAAACAAAGATGGACGATATATTGTAAGGTTACCTTTTAAAAAAGAGTATCACGAATCAGTATATTTAGGATCATCTAGATTTATCGCATTAGCTCAATATGCCAGTATGGAAAAAACTTTAGGAAAAAATAATGAATTGCAAGCTGAATATAAATCTGTTTTAGACGAGTATTTAACTCTAGACCACATGGAAGAAACAACATCAACTGAAATTAATTATGAAGGTAAATTTAGCTCTTATTATTTGCCCCATCATGCGGTCGTGCGACCTGACCATAAAACAACAAAGGTGAGAATTGTGTTCAATGCCTCTAGGAAAACAAAATCCAACTTTTCTCTAAACGATGTTCTGTATACAGGTCCTACAATTCAAAACGACTTAATAACAGTAATTCTGAATTGGAGAAGATATAAATACGTGTTCAGTGGGGACATACAGAAAATGTATCGTCAAATCCTAATTCATCCAAATGATAGAGCATTCCAAAGAATATTATATCAACCTGAAAAAAATGGCCCTATTAAAGATTATGAATTGAAAACTGTTACGTTTGGAGTGAATAGCGCGCCTTTTCTAGCAATTCGTACGTTACATCAACTAGCGTCAGATTCAAAAGCGGAATCTCCCAAAGCATCATCCATTTTAAAGTATGAGACTTATGTAGATGACATATTAACTGGAGGGTTTTCAATTGAAGAAACTCGAGAGGCACAAAATGAATTAATTAAAACTCTGAAGTCTGCTGGATTTTTACTCAAGAAAATAACAGCAAATGATACACAGTTATTGGAAGATTTACCAAAAGACGATATATATGATTCCGATTTTTTACGGTTTCATGAAACTAGCTCCACAAAAACTTTAGGCATAAAGTGGAACGCAATATCAGATACATTTACATATACTTTTTCAGCACTAAGTCCATCTACGAAAATAACAAAACGCCAAGTTCTGTCATCAGTCGCAAAACTGTTTGATCCAGCTGGATGGCTAGCCCCTATAGTCATCAGAGCAAAAATATGTATGCAGCAGTTATGGTTAGAAGGTAAAGACTGGGATGAAGAAGTTTCTGAGGAATCTCTACAAAATTGGAACAATTTAGTACAAGACTTATCTGAAGTTGAACTAATATCAATTCCCCGTTGGATTCAACTTATGCCTAATGATACAATACAAATTCACGGTTTCTGTGATGCATCGAAATCCGCTTATTGTGCCACTGTATACATTAGGTGTCAAACAAAAACTCAAATGTATTCTCAAATTTACTAGTAGCAAAAAGTAAAGTTGCCCCTTTACAAACTGTCTGCCTCCCGCGCTTAGAGCTTAATGGCGCAGTGTTATTAGCAAATTTAGTTAATTACGTAATAAACTCTCTTAATTTCAGTAAAAGCGAAATATATTTGTGGACAGATTCAGCTATAGTCCTTGGATGGTTATCAAAACCACCTTCATCATGGGAAACTTATGTGGCAAACAGAACATCACGAATACATGAATTAATGACTAATGTCACATGGCGACATGTTCCAACACATGATAATCCAGCTGATTTGGGCACACGAGGTTGTAAAGCACAAAATTTGGTAAATAATTCACTTTGGTGGAATGGACCATCATGGTTAAAAAAACCATCATCAGAATGGCCTAAACGAAATATATTAAATAATAACCCAGAAAATAAAGAAATACAATCTCTAAACGTTCAGCTTGAAACGGATGACATCCTAGACAATTTTTCATCATATGGCAGAGCATTACGGGTAATATGCTACATTTTTAGATTTTTCCATAATACTAATAAGAAAATGCGTAAAAATTTAAAACATAATACTCAAATTGCATTGACACAAAATGAAATGAAATTTGTAAAGTCAAGACTAATTGTTTTAGCTCAAAAAACATTTTATAACGAAGAATATCAATGCGTAAGTAAATCAAAAGATATTTCAAACAAAAGTACGCTGAAAAGTTTAAACCCATTCATAGATAAAGATTCAATTTTGAGAGTAAATGGTAGATTAGCTCATTCATCACTACCATATGGCGAACGTTATCCCATAATTTTACCTGGCAACTCCCGATTTTGCCAATTATATTTACACCATTTGCATGAGTTTCTCTTTCATGCTGAATGCGGTCAAATGTACCGAATAATACAAACTGAATTTCTCATATTCAGATTAAAACCTCGTATTAAGAAAATAATCCGTAACTGTAAAATATGCTTAATATATAAAAAGCAGCCATGCTCTCAGATAATGGCTCCCTTACCTCCGGAAAGATGTAATCTCTCTCTTCCTTTCCAGGTAACAGGTATTGATTTTGCTGGACCTTTTGAGTTAAAAACGTCGATTCTAAGAAAATCTCCAATAACTAAAGGATATGTAAGTGTATTTGTATGTTTTAGCACGAAAGCTGTCCATTTAGAGCCATGTTCAGAATTATCCTCAGCGGCATTCCAAGCTGCCTTCGCTCGATTCATTGGGAGGCGGGGGCTCCCCCAAAGGGTAGTTACGGATAATGGACGAAATTTCTTAGGTGCTAGTAGAACGCTGGAACGAGAATTTTCTGCGTTTGTTAAAAATAGTGCCCAAGATGTAGCGCAGAAATATATAACACATGGGTTTGAATGGAAATTCATCCCACCTCATGCTCCTCATATGGGCGGCCTCTGGGAAGCAGCCGTAAAAAGCTTCAAATATCACTTTAAACGAATTGCTGGGGCTCACAAATTCACCTTTGAGGAATTCGCCACAATTTTAGCACGAATAGAAGGAGTACTCAATTCCCGGCCTATATCAGCAGTATCAGAAGACCCTTCAGATCTCACAGCTCTAACGCCAGGACATTTTTTAAGAGGTGCCCCTTTGATGGCATTCCCTGAACAAGATTGTTCGAATATGTCGGTAATAAATAGATGGGAAAAGCTGAAGGTTATACATCATCAACGATGGAAAAATGATTATCTAAAATCACATCATAAAAGGTATAAGTGGAAAACCTCATCTCAAAATATGCAGGTTGGAGATTTAGTCATTATTATGGACGATCTACTGCCGCCTCACGAGTGGAATCTTGGCCGAATTGAAAAAACTTGTTCCGGTTCAGATGGTAATGTACGAACTGCCGAGATACGAACTGCTAATGGGGTAATTAAACGACCTATCGTCAAATTGTGTTACCTACCTTTTCTAAATCAAGAAGAAGCTCAGGTAGACTCAAACCTTAAAGTTCAATCCTCTATTTCAAAATAAAATTAAACTTTATATCTCAAATATCTTAGTTTATCTTTAATTTCTACCATAGCTTAAAAATGATGTATTTAAAATATCCTAATAAAAATTTATTATTCAAATTTCAAGGATGTTTGATGACTGATAACCCATATTCAAATTTGCAATCCAACCATTTCCCTATAATATACTAATTGAACTATGTTTTCCTTTTATCTATCACCACAGCAGGTCCAATCGACGACTAACCGCCACTCGGGTCCCTAATGAAAATCATAGCCCTAATGAAGAGAGAAGCGTGGTACCAAGAGACTCAGAGGTGTTCTACTGTGTGATATGCACAGGATATCACGGGCTCAAGTTCTGTCGAAGATTTAGAAGGATGACGCCACAAAAGAGAAGGGACATAGTTGAACGACTAGGGTACTGTGTTAATTGCTTGGCTAGAAGCCACAGCATCCGGTCATGTACCTCAATGGAGGCGTGCTTAAAATGTGCACAATTGCACCATACCCTGTTGCACCCAACAAGAACAGTCAGCCCACGACCGAGAACTACCACCATCAGCAGTCGACGCAGTCTCGATAACTCCGAGACCCACCAACAGCATCGTCAACACCAACAGCTTCGTCAACACCAGCAGCATCGTCAACACCATCGTCAAAACCGACAACATCAACCTCACCCTCATCATCACCAACATCGTCATTATCAACATCGTCATCATCAACATCGTCATCATCAACGTCAGCAACATCATCATCATCGTCAGCAACGTCATCAACTTCAACAACGTCACCCAACTCCACAACCGCCAGCTCCAGTTGCATCTCCTGCTACAAATACAACACCCGCTCCAGATCAACACATCTTGGCTGAAGCTATAAAATCGTTAGCCAACGTCCTATGCTATCAAAGCAAAAAGGAGTAAATAGGCAAGGTTCGAGGCCGGCGCCATGTTGAAACCAATATTTAATTGTTTCTTTTTGTATATATTATTCAATGAATTATTATTAAAATTAGTATTAAGTTATGAATTGTATTTTGAATTTGAATTAAAGCATTTAGTAGATTAAGTTTAATTGTATTAACTGAATTATAAAATTGAATTATACAAAATTAAGTACTATTTGAATTTTATATATTAGTAAATTAATGGTTAGTATCTAATATAATATGAATTGAAAATAAGTACTACCTTAATATAATTAATATAAAATATAATGATCATTAACTAAAAGATGTTAATAATTAAGTAGATAACAAATAATGTTGCTAACGGTTTTTTTTAAGAAGATAAAAGATTTCCAACCAACTGTTGGAAGAAGTTAGGTGTAAGAAGTTAGGTGTAATTATAAAAATATAATTTGTAATCTGGCACTTCTTGCTTAGCAACAGAACTATTCAGTTCATTTCATCCACATAACCCAATAAACTTGAAACATTTATAACGTTTTTAGAAAAAAAGAACCTTTAAACTCTTTTCCTCAAATTGGTAAATACAAAATCACACATACAACAAGGTAAAGTAAAAAAAAAAGGGAACACATACTCCTCTAAAACATAAGTATATATTTTTGTCTAATAACAATATCTCTTATTTCCCTCATAATTAACTCCAATAATTAAAATCACTTTCTGAGTGATTAAAATTATTCATTTTCTCCCAAAAAACCAAGGGTTCCTCATCCTCAAAAGGAGAAAATTTATTAATAATTTGTTTTATCTTTCATACAAATTATTTCAGGTGGAATATATACTTATAACCAAGCTGAACTCCATGTAGTAGTTTGATATTGCACTTTTGGTCTAAAGCAGTACACCAGATTATTGAAGCATAAGCTAGAATTGGTCTAATTCACTTTTATGAAGCCAATTTGTCATAGTAGGACTAAGACCCCATTTCATGCCTATAGTTCTCCTACATATCGCCCAACACCGATGGGCCTTGTTGATCCTATCCTCTATGTGGTGTGTCCATTTTAATTTCCGGTCAAGTATTACACCTAAGTACTTAACATTGTCTGTCACCGGTATCTTCTTGCCCAGGAAGCAAGGTTCAGTATATGTAGAAATTTTTGTCTTTCTTGTGAAAAGACAGATTTCCGTCTTCGCCGGGTTAACATTGAGGCCTCTCGGTTGAGCACAGCTCAAGGCGGTATTCAGAGCCTCCTCAGCTCTTCTACACAAGTAATTTGGATCCTTTCCCTTTAAAAGTATTACGACATCGTCTGCATAGCAGGCAGGTCTAAGTCCTTTCTCGGTTAGGGTCCTTAGGAGGCTATTAATCGTGGTAACCCAGAGTAAAGGTGACAAAATGCCACCTTGTGGTATACCGCGAAATACCTTTTTCCTGATAGTTATATCGTACATCTCGCAGCTTATCCATCTGTTCCTTAGCATGTAGTTGATCCAGTTACGGAGCATCCGGTCAACATAAAATGGATAAGGGTATCAGTGTGCACGTTATTGAAAGCGCCTTCGATATCAATATATACCGCCAGTGTATATAGTTTGCTATCAAAGGATGCACCTATGTAGTAAACAACTTCGTTTAAAGCGCTTTCCACTGATCGTCCCTTTACATAAGCATGCTGCTTATGTAAAGAGCGAAGCTCTTGATTGCCCCTTTAATTACAATTTCCGTGTTAGCCTCCCCTTCCTCCAATATCGGTTCATCTATGTTATTCGATATACCGGGTGGGAATTAGAGTCCATTAGGAGTTTTATTGTCTCCCTCATATCCTCCAGCCTCCTGCCCGTATAATCGACCATAGATTCCGGTTGGACATGAGTTTTGGATAGGAATTTTTTTATCTTCGATACGTCATTTACGCTTTTTACCTGTTCAGAGAAAAGTTTCCAGGAGTCTCGTTTGGCCTTACGAACAATTTTCTTATATTCACCAAGTTTACTACGATACTCTTATCAGTACACTGCTGTCTTTTTACGCCGTGCCCGGTTAAATAGTTTGCGAAGAGTCTTCCCAAGGTTCCGGATCTCCCCAGTTACCCAGGGTTTCTCCGGGGCAGATCTTCGCTCTCGCAGAGGCCAACTGTCCTCGAACGATTCAACCAAGGCACTTGTGAGCATTTCTACTTTGGTGTACTTTGGTGCCGAACATTGTCCAATTAGTTTTAGACTTATTGCGAAACTTTATCGGTTTTGGTGGTGGTCTTAGTATTTTGAATCTTATGTACCGATGGTCGGAAAAGGAGTGCCCGTCCGAAACTCTCCAATCTTGAATTTCGTTTATAAGCTCTTCTGAACATATAGTTATATCTAATACTTCTTCTCTGATTCTATTGACGAAGGTAGTCTTTAGTATTAAGGAAATACATAAGGGCTTGTCCCCTGCGATTGGTGTTTGTACTACCCCAAAAATTTTCTAATTTTTCCTTTGTGAATCGAAAGGCAGGTAAACAGATGCAAGGTATATGTTGCCACGACCTTGCTTCAGCACCGTTGCATCCGATGTGGATAATCTTGTTGAGAGGAGAAAACATAAGTTCTTGTGACATAAGATACAAGTTCTCGGTCAAGACCCTGTATCAGCGTAGAAATGTGATTTAATCCAGAAACCTTGTCGCAAATCGTCCAAGGTTCCTGGATTAAAGCTGCATGTATCTTATCTGTGTTAATTTAACCATCAGGGCGTTGCTAGCTGTCTCGCTCCGATGGAGGTTTATTTGGATAACCTCAATCATTGTCATCCATTTAAACTGTCTTCCAGCGAGTTAGTGATCACATCCCCGCTCTTTGGATTTGACTCCTCCGGGTAACCTGAAGTGGCTATTAATGCAGTGGGTACCTTTGATGGCAATGCGGTATCCTTATCAGGCATAGCAAGAGCAGTCTTTTTAATCGACAATTTCCCAATTTTGGACAGCACTGCTGTTCTGTCTCCTGGAGAGTGAGTGATTTCCTCCTCGCTTTTAGGATCTGACTCCTCAAAATGACCAGTACTTGCTAATGATGCTTTGGGTACCGTCTTAGGTGTTTTAGTGTCCATATCGTGGCCGGTTTTGACATCCCTTTCAATCAGCGCCTCCCCAATTTCGGAAAGGGCAGCTGCACCTTCTTTTTGCGAGTTAATGGTAAATTCCTCGATTTTAGGATTTGACACCCCAACGTTATCAGTAGTGGATACTGATGCTGTGGTCTTAGGTTTTTTAGTGTTCTTTTCGAGGCTTGTTGTAACAGCACTTCCCAATTAGAGGCGAAGTAGGCCATACATTATTATTATAGATAAAGTTCCCTCAGGTTCTTCTTTCCTATAAAAGACATCCCATTTTTCCACGGCCAGCTCAGCATTTTGACCACCAAGAATTTCCAGTATACGTTCATTAGCCAGTTTACTGCCCGATCCTTTTATGTAGACAGTGGACTTCAAGAGCAACGGAAGCTCGCTCTTCTTTACCAGTCCTAGGTTAGCGCCGTCCCAGGGAGGAGGGATACTTTCCACCAAGCTCTTTAGGGTGCTAATTTATTGGTGAGATGCCAACCTCATCAACATCACGCCAATGCTGAACTCGCAGCTCACGCTCTCTATTGGTTGTTTGCCCTTTGAAGCGATTGCGTGGTCCACTATCTTATTGTTCACCAGATCTTCTACCTTACTCTGTTGGTCTATTGGAATTTTGCCTGTCGGATTACCGGCATCGTAAACTGCGATTGCGTCGTCCACTATCTTATTGTTCACCAGATCTTCTACCTTACTCTGTTGGTCTGTTTGAATTTTACCTGTCGGATTACCGGCATCGTAAACTGCACAGCACAGATCGTCCCGGTGTCTTCTTCTGGCAATTTTGGCATAAGATGGCGGCTCTTTTCCTTTTCCGTCTAGCCTCTTTTTTCTCGCTTTTCAGGACTTCTTTTGAGATAGCCGTACCTTCGAGTTTGATTTCGCCGACGTGATAGTGTTCGGAATATCTATCTTGGCGTTGTCACCCTTACTCTCAGGATTCTGACATGAGGTTCCTTTGAGTGAAGTGTGGCTTGGCTTCGACTGTGCATTAGAAGACTGGGAGCTCTTTTTCTTCTTAAGTTTATTCTCAGTTGTCAATTCTTCGGGAGACCTGATCCTCTTTGCCTCAGATCTTATGAGAGAGTCCGATTTTTCCTTTGGAGTGTAGTTGGATTGACTAACTAAGATCTTTTTCAACTTCCTTTTCTGTGCTCCAGATAGTCTTTTCTTAGTAATAGGTAGTTTAGCTATGCTATCACTTTCCTGTTTCACCATTTGCTCTACTTCATCCTTTTTGGGATTTGCTATAATGGTGTTGTTATTATCATCTGAGGATTCAGAGTCGGAACCCTCACCTATATTTAAAGGCTGAGGTAGCTTAGAGCTCTCTCCGAGTACATCCTTCTCTTTCACCCCAATGCACAGTGAGACATTTGGCCTTTTTAGAACGACAAAAATAAAAAAATAAACGCTTTCCATTTGTCTTGCTTGTTATTATGGTTAACAGTAAACATTCCATATACTATAGAAAACTAACTAAAAATATTGCAGAATTCCTTTAACCCAAAATATAGGTGCTCAAAGTTGCTCCTCTTAAAAATAAAATAATTTTCTTGTAATATTCCTGAAGCGGCATATTAATTTTGAATGCGTATATCTGGATAAATATTTCAGATAATTATTCAGTGTATTATAATTTAATACTTCGGAATTATTCTGCAATGATTTTTTAGACAAAAGTACAATTTTAAAGGTTTTATTTTTAACTCTAAGAAAAAATACTATTAATAATAAAAATATATTTCAAAATTAAATTTTTAATGGAATAGGTCTAATGACTGCAGCCAATTGCAGTTATCTAATTAAAACCCTTGCATAGGAAAATTTCTATAGAGACATATATATGAAAATTGGCTGCGACCTTTTGCGATCTTCAGAGATATTCAAAAAAATTAGATTAGGATTTAATATGTTTTTTTAAAATTATGTGTAAGCTCACGTTAGGGGAATACATAAATTTTTGGCCTTGGCACCATGTATTAGCCCACAATTACTGCTTTTAAAAAACAATTACTTAAGCCAATCAGGGGTCACAGCTTTATTTAAAAAGTAATATTTTCTGTTTATTTCCAGTGTTAAATTCATTGAATATAAATTTATTTTTTTCTTTATAAAAACCGCGGAATTTTAATTATTATTTTCAATTTTAATAATAGTATAAATCTTTTGTTAATGTTCTATTCAATTATATGCAAATATTTGTACAATTTGAGAAAAATTTCTAAAAGTGACTACCCTAATATTTATTAGGGAAGTTATATAAAGCATGTTTGTAAAAATTATAGAAGAGCATGCACTAAACCTGCAATGCAGATCATTTGAGACAAATTGGATAATACCAACCCGTTTCAAACAGTATATAAACGTTGAAAATGTGTTTAAATAGGAAAATGGGTTTTATTAACTTTTTGCAGAGACTGTGCAACAAATATTTAAATTTTTTTCTTATATATAAATAGCAATCTGTATAAAATTGTCTTTCTAAAAATATATAAAAATTCAAAATCGATAGCAAAAGTTTTGAGATATATGCGACCAAAAATTTAATTTTTATTCAATATATACTTGTAAAAAATGGGCGTGGCAGCAGTCTTATCGTGCTGATTATTATGTGGAGCGTTTGGGCAATTGTTTCCTAACTGTAACAAAGATTAGAACTCAATATCACTAAGATTTGATTAATGTCTTTCTAAAAGTGCCAAATGTCTCGCTGTGCAATGCTTTTGCCAATGGCATGCTGTATACTTGACGCATTGTGCGCCACGGAGGCCAAGGTGCCCACCTCCGTAGTAATATTTTGCTCACGATTGCAGGATGACGACGACACGTGACTCGCGAGTGGATCAACACTTGCCGCCAGTACTGGGTTTTTTAGGCCCTGTACCGTAACTTTCATCTTTTTATTTTCCATTTTGTTTTTTTTTCAGTTTTTTGGTCCGCGGGGAATATAATATTACCAGGTGGTGGACAATCTGCCCTCCCTTAGCTTGAGTCAAACTAAAACTGGGGGAGGACAGATCAGGGATGACAAATTTGGTACGATGGTACTTTTTTTGATACTATTTGATGTTCAAAGGTACCGTGATACTCCCGAGTCTTATTTGATACTCTCAGGGCCAATATCTCAACCTCCGGTTATCGTTTAACAGGTGGATATACTGCCGGTTAAAATAATTTTTGTATGTAAAATGTCAATTTATCGTTATGATAAAACATAATCAGACAATGAGAAAATGGGGGTCAAAGTATCTTTAAAAGTTCAAATTTGAAGTTCTAAGAATGTTTTGAAATCTAGTTTTAAAAGCCACTTTTTAGAAGTATGTTTTGCAAGTAACCAATGCAGCTCATTTCGAATTTTTATCTTGATTGACATTATATGAATATTAATCTAATTAAATTCCATTGTTAATATTATATGAGAAAATTACCAAAAATTTCAATTTTGAAAAAATAATTCACTTTAAAACAAATTATTTCCAAATGATAGAAGCTCGAAGGACTTAATTTCTATCTAATATAAAACGATATGTTTTGAAATTAAGAATTCAACCATAGATAATAAGAGCAATTTTTGGTGAAAATTATTTGGACTTTAAAGCAAATTATTGTTTCATGTCATGGATGGTCTTATGTATGGTCTCATGTGTAGAATTTGATATGACTATTGATTTTTTAACAAATGAATACCTATGTACATCGAATTTTAATTTAATAACACATATGTATATTAGGGTGGCCCCAAAATGGAAATTGCTGATGTTCCCACCGAAAATGAAAATTTAGTTCATTCTAAGATACCATTTCTCAAAATTTTTGTCCTGACGTCAATATTTGGTGAGCTGGATCAAAGGATAAAAAGGTCCTTTTTATGGTTTTTATGATATTTTTTTCACATTTTTGACAAATTGTTTGTTTCGCTTGCTTTGTAAATAACGATTTCTATGTTATTGTTTACATTATTTCGCAATGTTTTGGTAGCGTACATAGGCTTCGATAAATTTTAATAAAATTTGATCTAGATTGAATTTTGAAAAACGGAAAAAACCGTTTCGTAGATTTTATTGAGGATTATTGTGTATTAATTTCAATCAATTATATTAAAATCATATATGTTAAAATGTAAAAAATCTGAAACTTTAACGAAAAATTAGGAAATTTAGATTACTTTTACTGTTACACAAAAATTTCTGGTATGCCATTGAAAGCGTCTCCCAAGGACCTTTCTAATGATACTAAAATTTTATATCTTTCCTTTGGAAGAAATATGAAAAAAAAAACATAAAAACCTCAAAAAATGATCTTTTTATCCTTTGATCCAGCTCGCCAAATATTGACCCCAGGACAAAAATTTTGAGAAACGCTATCTTATAATCAATTAAACTTTAATTTTAGTTGAGAACCAGGCCATCCTAATGTATATAAGAGATTTATTGAAAATAAACTATCGTTACTAATATTTGTAGCTCAATTGTTAGCGTATAATAAATAAATAAGTTGAATTTCTAAATTTATCCTTGAGTAGTGCCAAATGTGGCCTGAATTTCTTTAAGACAGAATTTATTAAAATATAACAAATTGTATCATGACTGATTTTAATATACATATTTACGAAGTACAATATCGGGGTAATATTTTTATGGTAGCTATATGATACCATGGACATTGAAGTTCATAAAATTATATCTAAAAGGTTAACATTGAGGGACGGACAAAGATTCATTATATCAATATATGTATATTAGGGTGATCGATTCTGTTTTTCAACCGGTCTTAAAACCGCTTTTTCTGATTTACCAGTGTCGGTTTTTTCTAAATGTTGATTTTTTCGAATATCGAATAACCCGGTTTTTTAACTTTTTAAAAGCCGGTTTCGAATACTTTTATTTGCTTTGTATTCAAAGATTACTTCAATTAAATTTTGAAATAAATAATAATACAGCCTGTCTAAATTTTAAAATATTCGAGTCAAGAAACTATAGTATATTTTTTTAAAGCACCTTTGGTTAAACTTTTTTGATTTTCCTAATTAATTACAAAAATTTATTTGTAAAATTGATTGGAATAACTGTTGGATAAAATTTTATCAATCTTAAGATTATATTCCAATTACAATAATTAATTTGTCGCTGAAATATTATTGCAGTGTTGGAACGCCTATGAAAATTTACTAAACAGGGACTTTAGAATAAACTAGGATTATGATTCTTCCCAATTTTTTACATTAAAGAAATAATGTTTATTTTAAAAAATCAGTTCGGGTCATAATTTTTTTTCAAATTAAACTAGATGTTTTTATTTATAATAAAAAACCATTTTCTCTGAATTTGAAAAATATCAACCGGTTTCTTTCAAATGTCAACAATTCGAACTACTCGAAAACCGGTTTTTGGAAAATGTCGAATAATCGATCACCCTACGGTATATATAATACCTTTTCTACTTCTGTTGTTGATTATTTAAAAATGTCTAAACATGTGAAGGTGTATTTAAGATATTAACAACTTTCAGCAAGAAAAAAATATTTTAGTACTCTAAGATCCAAAAAAGTACCCTCTGAAATATTTTTTGATACTGAAACAAAATCTCATTTTCCATCCCTGGGACAGATGGTCGATTACCACCCCCTATCCGTTTTTCATATTTATGCAAAATGTTAATATTTATGCAAAATATATATTTAGTTTTTTTATTTTTTAGAAGAAGACAATATAAGCTTTCGTTTGCTTCTCATTTTTTAAAAAAATCACTTTTTAAAATTACCATTTTAAAATTACGGCGAAAATTCTGAAACAAACTATAATTTTCCGAAAAATAAAAAAGTTATGGCAAAGTGAAAAAATTGCAAATATTTCCCAACACATTGGTCTAATTTTGATTTTTAATATTTTCTTTTTAACATTTTGTTTTATTCCTTATTGAAATCTATGTCAAAGTTAAGCTTACATGCTGTTGTATTTATGTATATACTTGACAATGGATGTTATTGAAAAATGTTGTGTTAATTTGGTACCAAGAGTGTCTTTTTGGTACCAAGTGATCTTTTAATAGTGCTGAAATTTTGGAAATCGTAAAATCTGACAGAAAGATATACAATATCGGACAAAATAAAGTGCAAAAGTGCTCATGCTATATTCTTTCAGCGAAAAATCTGTTAAATGATTCTTGAATATGGAAAAATTTATCAAAATCAATTAGTTAATATACAATGCTACAAAAATAACAATAAAATAAAATTATTCCACCTTAAATTTTTCTGTATAACATCCAAAATTAAAGTAAATTCACTTTTTTGTCGGACAAAATAAAGTGTAAATTTTATATATCATTATTTAAATTTCTTGCATATCAACATTTTTTATCTATTTTGATTCTGATTTGAATATCTGGATCTACTTAAGACATTTTTGTATTTTATTTACCACTATTGTTCGTAATCGCCTTCCCTTCTCCTTGTTTTTCCCCATACGATTGTTTTCAAGAGAAATCCGTTTTTGTTCGCTATTTCTGCGGAATATTTAATCAATTGCGGTCAAAAATTAATCTATTGGCTTTAAGACTATACTCTGAGCAGGTCATTCCAATTTTTCAGTACAGAAATGTTTTTTATCTTTCTCGTGTGTTTGAATTCATGAATCAGTTGAGGCATTAAGTCTACCAAATTGCTTTATACGGCATTTATTTCAAAATTTTTATTAAATACGCTCGTGAATTGCTCATTTGTTATTGTTCACTCCATTTTCATCAAGATTCCCTCTCCTAAAGTTGACTTATGTACCAATACCGATAGCCCTCAACCATAATGTTTAAAACCTGGGGTATTGTTTTTAAAATTTTGTATATTGAAGGGCTAAACTCACACTCATTGTCGACATTTTAAAATTTTCGGTGCAAATTGGGACTCATCTGACCAACTACGCAAATTTGAGCTAAAAAATACAAAATTAAATATTAAAATCAAAAAAAATGTCCATGATTTTAAATATGTTGTCGAAAGATTGAAGATATGGGTCAGTTGAGTCTTCGTATGTGTCCAATTTTCAACGTTAGGTGTGGGAAACCTAAGGGAAATTTATTCAAAAAGCCCCAGTGAACACTATGTGGGCATATTACAGTCAAATCTTAAGATCAGTGCCTTCGAAATGGAATTGGGCAACTTTATATCTCGGCTTACGCACTTGATAAAGTTAAAAAATAACATTACTATAGGAAAGAACACTGAAAAATTGGAATAAGTTGCTCAGAGCACCGCCCTAAATCCAATAGATTAATTTTGGACCACAATTGATCAAAAAATTCCGATGAAATAGTGATCAAAAACGGATTTCTTTTGAAAATAATCATGTGGGGAAAGCAAGGGGAAGGGAAGGCGATTGCGAAAAACAATGGGAAAAAAATTACCAAAATGTCTCAAGTAGATCCAGATATTCAAATCAGAACCGAAATAGATAAAAAATTTTGATATATAAGAAATTTAAATAATGATATTTAAAATTTAAACTTTATTTTGTCCGACAAAAAATGAATTTATTTTAATTTTAGATGTTATACAGAAAAATTTTAAGTAAAATAATTTAGTTTTATTGTTATTTTTGTAGAATTGTATATTAACTAAATGACTTTGAAAAAATTTTTCCATATTCACGAATCATTTAACCGATTTTTCGCTGAAAGAATATAGCATGAGCACTTTCGCACATTATTTTGTCCGATAGTGTATTTTTGGGGCTGGCCCCAAAAAAATTCAGACCCTACGTACATGCATAAGTACATCCATATTTCATTGGTAAAGGCGTATCTATTTCGGTGCGTATCAACATATTAAATGGACAACAAATTAATTTAATTGGAAGAATCTTCTTCGTATAATTTCTCGGTGGCGTGTCATAATGTCCATAGACGTTATGACACACTAAATTGAGTCATAATGTCCATGGACGTTATGACAATTTCAAAAGTGTCACAATGTCCATGAGCAATTGGACATAAAGTCCATGGATTTCAAAGAGTCTATTTATCAAAAAAGGCTTAATTTAGCGAAGCCGGTGTTCGAAATACCCCAGAGTTTGAAACCCCTGCGACCGTCAGAAGACCGGCTATCCAGGACACTTTTTAATAGGAGTCCAAAATGTAATATACGCCAAATTTAGGGGCAATTCTTTTCTGGATAAGAGTATCCCATTCTTAAATTTTAAAAAAAATTTCCAATACATTTCTGTTTTAAAAGTGTCACAATGTCCATGGACATTATGACATTTTAAAAAAGTGACATAATGTCCATGGACATTATGTCGCTTTATAGTGTGTTATAAAGTCTATGGTCATTATGTCACTGGACATTATGACACGCCACCTAATTTCTCCATCTATATATATAAAAGAGTTGCGTTACTAAACGGCTAAACCCAGAATCATGAAATTTTGACAGTAGATGTGTTTTGGTTATGTAGATCCACTAAGGAGGAAATTGGAAATTTGTACATTTAGGGGTAAAAAGGGAACCGGATTCCGATCAAAAAGTCGTTGATTTGAGGAACACTTTCAAACTTTAATATGTGTTGGAAATTTTATTAAAATTGGAGATGGTAAATCCGAAAATTGCTATTTTCTGCCCGTGATATGGATTCTCCCAGCTCCAATACCAAACGTACTAGCACATAATGCTCATAAGTCTGGCTTATCATGTTTTTTGGCCAAAACTATACAAATATTTTTTTTACATCGAAAATTTATTAAGTATTAATTTGTAATAGGATTACATAAATTTTCGCGTTTTGTGAACAATTAACATTTTGGAAGAATTTTTGAAATATTTTATTTTTGAAGCAAAAATAAGCCATTTGTAATTATGTTATGTACATATTAAGTTATATTAAAATTAATTAATGGCAAGTATTTCCCATCAAATTGGTCTAAATTTGATTTATTATACCCTCCACCACTATCAGTGGTGATAGAGGGTATATATAACTTTGTCATTCCTAATGAAATTCTGAGTCGATTTAGCTATGTCCGTCTGTCCGTCCGTCCGTCTGTCTTTATAAAACATTCTCACTTTAACACGAAGCAACAAAAATTAACGAAATTCACCCAAAATATTTATTATTGTCCTAGGCAGTATGGTATTGAAAATAAGCAAAATCGGTTCACACCGGGAAAAGTTATGAATCAAAATTTGAAACAACCTCGAAAAAAATAAGCATTTTTTACACATTCTGATGTAATTTTCTCGAAAGCTATAAAATATATTACCATGAAAATCAGCATACATTCGTTTATACACAAGAGCTTGACTCTGCTGAAAATTGCCAGAATCGGTCCACAATTTCATATACCTCCCATACAAAAGTACATATTCCCGGAAAATGGGTTTTTTGTTAATAACTTCCGTCAAAATGTCGTAATCTTTACAAAGTTTTACAAATTAAAATCTTATGTCAATAGAATTCATTCAGAGAAAAAATTTTCTGGATCGGTCCATAATTGGACATAGCTCCCATACAAGGTCCCCTCCCGAAAATAACTTAAACGCAACTAATTCATTTCTAAATCAAGTTATCTATATAAAATTTGGTACAAGTATTGCCCTCACATACAGAAGTATTACTGTGAAATTTTTTTTCCATCGGTCCATAATTGGTCATAGCTCTCATACAAGGTCCCCTTCCGAAAATCACTTAAACGCGCATAACTCATTACTAACATAAGACATCCATATAAAATTTGGTACAAGTATTACTCATGTGCACAGAATTATTATTGTGAAATTTTTTTCCGATCGGTCCATTATTGGTCATAGCTCCCATAAAAGGTCCAATCCCTAAAATCACTTAAACGCGCATAACTCATTACAAAATTAAGATATCCATATAAAATTTGGTACATGTATTACTCTCACATACAGAAATATTACTGAGAAAGTTTTTTCTGATCGGTCCATAATTGGTCATAGCTCCCATACACGGTCCCCTCCCGAAAATCACTTAAACGCACATAACTCATTAACAAATTAAGATATCTATATAAAATTTGGTACAAGTATTGCCCATATACACAAAAATATTCCTGTGAAATTTTTTCCGATCGGTTCATAATTGGTCATAGCTCCCACTCAAGGTCCCCTCCCGAAAATCACTTAAACGCACATAACTCATTACTAAATTAAGATATCCACATAAAATTTGGTACAGGTATTGCTCACATATACAGAAATATTACTGTGAAATTTCCGATCGGTCCATAATTGGTCATAGCTCCCATACAAGGTCCCATCCAGAAAATCACTTAAACGCGCAGAACTCATTACTAAATTAAGATATCCATATAAAATTTGGTACAAGTATTGCTCAAATGCACAGAAATATTACTGTTAAATTTTTTTCCGATCGGTCCATAATTGGTCATAGCTCCCATACAAGGTCCCTTCCCGAAAATCACTTAAACGCGCTTAACTCGTTACTAAATTAAGATATCCATATAAAATTTGGTACAAGTATTGCTCATATGCACAGAAATATTACTGTAAAATTTTTTTCCATCGGTCCATCCTTGGTCATAGCTCCCATGCAAGGTTCCCTCCCGAAAATCACATAAACGCACATAACTCATTACAAAATATTGATATCCATACATTTAGCACAAATATTGCTCTTATATACTTACATAAATTACACTATAAAATTGTTTTACGATCGGTCCACACTTGGTCATAGCTCTCATACTAGGCCCCCTCCAGAAAATTACTTAAATGTACAATATTTATTACCAAATAATGATATAGATACAGAATTTTGAAATTTTATTTATATATACACAATTGGTCATAGCTCCCATACAAGGTCCTCTTTCGAAAATCTCTTAAATGCACGTTACTCATTACCAAATAAAGCTATTGATACAAAAATTTTATTTCAAGATTTTTGCACGATCGGTTCATAACACACATTACTTATTACTAAATTACGATATAGATACAAAATTTTACTGAAATATAGCTTTCATGTCCAGAAGTTTTGCTTAAAGAATTTTTTACGATCGGTCTATAATTGGTCATATCTCCCATACTAGGTTGTGTAGAACAAAATTATATATATGTATTTTGAAAATCCTTAAATCTTTCACACACATGCATACATGCAAATTAATAAAAATCGCCAAGCGTTGGTAATGTTCAATAAATCTTGGAATTGTAATAGATTTGAGCTGTTTGAATCTAGGGATTTTTCTATTTAAGATATGAGAAAACTTATTTCCACAAATATTTGATCAATTAGAAAAGTATTAATATAAAAGTAGCTGGTGGAGGGTACTTAAGATTCGGCTTAGCCGAATATAGCACTCTAACTTGTTTAAACATAATTTTCTCTTAAAAAAAACTTTTTTTCAAAAATATTATTTTTTGGTTCGAATTTTTATCTCTTTAATTAAGAGCAGGCATGGGGGGTAATGATTACACAAAGTAATTTATTACATGGTCAATTACAATTACTTGTAATGTTTAATTGACCAATAACCAATTACAATTACTTGTAATTGTAATTGAAGTTTTGCCAATTACTTGTAATTGTAATTTTCCAATTAAAATTACTTGTAATTGCAATTAAGGTATTACTAATTACAAATTACATGTAATTATAAGGAACAAAATTCACAATTACAAGTAATTGTAATTGGAAATTCTTCAATTACAATTATAAGTAATTGTAATTGGCAAAATTTCAATTACCATTACAAGTAATTGTAATTGTCAAAACTTCAATTACAATTACAAATAATTGTAATTGGCAAAACTTCAATTACAATTAAAAGTAATTGTAATTAGTAAAGCTTCAATTACAATTACTTCAAATGTAATTGTAATTGAAAATGTAGTCATTACCCCCCAAGCCTGATTAAGAGTAAAACAAAATAAATAAATATAAAATATAACAAGTTAGAGTGCTATATTCGGCTGAGCCGAATCTTAAGTACCCACCACCAGCTACTTTTATATTAATACTTTTCTAATTGATCAAATATTTGTGGAAATAAGTTTTCTCATATCTTAAATAGAAAAATCCCTAGATTCAAACAGCTCAAATCTATTACAATTCCAAGATTTATTGAACATTACCAACGCTTGGCGATTTTTATTAATTTGCATGTATGCATGTGTGTGAAAGATTTAAGGATTTTCAAAATACATATATATAATTTTGTTCTACACAAATTGATAATGCAACTAGTTAAATACGGTTTTAGGGGGACCTAGTATGGGAGATATGACCAATTATAGACCGATCGTAAAAAATTCTTTAAGCAAAACTTCTGGACATGAAAGCTATATTTCAGTAAAATTTTGTATCTATATCGTAATTTAGTAATAAGTAATGTGTGTTATGAACCGATCGTGCAAAAATCTTGAAATAGAATTTTTGTATCAATAGCTTTATTTGGTAATGAGTAACGTGCATTTAAGAGATTTTCGAAAGAGGACCTTGTATGGGAGCTATGACCAATTGTGTATATATAAACAAAATTTCAAAATTCTGTATCTATATCATTATTTGGTAATGAATATTGTACATTTAAGTAATTTTCTGGAGGGGGCCTAGTGTGAGAGCTATGGCCAAGTGTGGACCGATCGTAAAACAATTTTATAGTGTAATTTATGTATATAAGAGCAATATTTGTGCTAAATGTATGGATATCAATATTTTGTAATGAGTTATGTGCGTTTATGTGATTTTCGGGAGGGAACCTTGCATGGGAGCTATGACCAAGGATGGACCGATGGGAAAAAATTTTACAGTAATATTTCTGTGCATATGAGCAATACTTGTACCAAATTTTATATGGATATCATAATTTAGTAATGAGTTCTGCGCGTTTAAGTGATTTTCTGGATGGGACCTTGTATTGGAGCTATGACCAATTATGGACCGATCGGAAATTTCACAGTAATATTTCTGTATATGTGAACAATACCTGTACCAAATTTTATGTGGATATCTTAATTTAGTAATGAGTTATGTGCGTTTAAGTGAATTTCGGGAGGGGACCTTGAGTGGGAGCTATGACCAATTATGAACCGATCGGAAAAAATGTCACAGGAATATTTTTTGTGTATATGAGCAATACTTGTACCAAATTTTATATAGATATCTTAATTTGTTAATGAGTTATGTGCGTTTAAGTGATTTTCGGGAGGGGACCGTTCAGAAAAAAATTTCTCAGTAATATTTCTGTATGTGAGAGTAATACATGTACCAAATGGATATGGATATCTTAATTTTGTAATGAGTTATGCGCGTTTAAGTGATTTTAGGGATTGGACCTTTTATGGTAGCTATGACCAATAATGGACCGATCGGAAAAAAATTTCACAATAACATTTCTGTGCACATGAGCAATACTTGTACCAAATTTTATATGGATGTCTTATGTTAGTAATGAGTTATGCGCGTTTAAGTGATTTTCGGGAGGGGACCTTGTATGAGAGCTATGACCAATTATGGACCGATGGAAAAAAAAAATTCACAGTAATACTTCTGTATGTGAGGGCAATACTTGTGCCAAATTTTATATAGATAACTTGATTTAGAAATGAATTAGTTGCGTTTAAGTTATTTTCGGGAGGGGACCTTGTATGGGAGCTATGTCCAATTATGGACCGATCCAGAAAATTTTTTCTCTGAATGAATTCTATTGACATAAGATTTTAATTTGTAAAACTTTGTAAAGATTACGACATTTTGACGGAAGTTATTAACAAAAAACCCATTTTCCGGGAATATGTACTTTTGTATGGGAGGTATATGAAATTGTGGATCGATTCTGGCAATTTTCAGCAGGAGCTCTTGTGTATAAACGAATGTATGCTAATTTTCATGGAATTATCTTTCATAGTTTTCGAGAAAATTACATCAGAATGTGTAAAAAATGCTTATTTTTTCGAGGTTGTTTCAAATTTTGATTCATAACTTTTCCCGGTGTGAACCGATTTTGCTCATTTTCAATACCAAACTGCCTAGGATAATAATAAATATTTTGGGTGAATTTCGTTAATTTTTGTTGCTTCTTGTTAATGTGAGAATGTTTTATACAGACAGACAGACAGACAGACAGACGGACGGACGTAGCTAAATCGACTCAGAATTTCATAAGGTGATAAGATGAATATTTCTTGGTGTTACACACGGAATGACAAAGTTATATATACCCTCTATCACTGATGGTGGTGGAGGGTATAAAATGCATATTCTGGTTAAACGGGCAATATGGCCCAATTTCTGGTTTTTATATTTTTCTCAACACTGTAAACCGATTTGTTTTATTCGTAATTGAAGTCTCTAAAAAAAATTCAGATTATATTTTTTTAAATGTAAATATTTAACTAAACGGTCAAGTTATATTAAAACTAATTGATGGCAAATATTCCCCAACAGATCGGTCTAATATCGATTTTCTATATTTTTCTCAACACTTTAACTATATTTGTTTTATTCTTAATTAAAGACTATAAATCAATTCAGATAAAATTTTTTTAAATAATGACAATTTTTAACTAAACGGGCAGGTTATGTTAAAACTCATTGATGGCAAAAAATATTTCACAACATATGGATCTAATTTTGATTTTTTATATTTTTCTCAACACTTTAATCATTTTTGTTTCATTCCTAATTGGGTAGGTAGGTAGGTTGATAGGAGGATGTTTATTACATCAAATCCGAAGAAATACACCTAGGCCACTATCGGGCCTGTTGTGCGCTCCAATTCATGAAAAAAGGGAACTGAATGAATTATTTTTCAATGTTCATACACTCAGTTTCCTGAACGTAATTCCTAAGAATCTTCCAATCAGTGTTAGTCAGGAATGTTATTTTCGGAATAACATCACTTCCAAGATACTTGGATCTAACTTCGACGAATGCCTGGCAGTGGCAAAGAAAGTGCTCCAGAGATTCACTGTCCTCTCCACATGCTCTACATTCGTTTGAATCCGCACGTCCAATTTTGCATAGATGTGCTCGTAATCCTGTGTGTCCACTCAGAATACGTACCATCATACTAACTTCAGACTTGCTCATTTTGAGGAGATTTTTCGTCTTGCTCTCATGAGGGTCACCCCATAAGATCTTCGTGGTTCTACCCACTGTTTCATTATTTCAAGAGGCCTTATGGGATTTTATCACCCATATTTTTAATTCAGCTTTTGTTGTGTCGAATGGTTTCTCGTTTGTCAGGTTAACTACCTCGAGCTCCCTACCTTTTAAAGCTATTGCATTCGCCCTTTCGTTACCGACTATTCCCGAGTGGTCTGGTACCCATATGATGTGAACCTTACCTCTGGGAGAGTATTCAGTTAAAGCTTTCATACAATCCAATACGGTCTTAGATTTAGTTCTAGGGCCTGATAACGCCCTAATTGCCTTCTGGCTATCGGTAAATATATTAAGACCTGTGGGCGCCATATTTACTCTAATCCAATTTACGCATTCCGTTATTGCTCGTACTTCTGCCTGGAAGCTTGTGTTATGATTTGGTATATTTCTGTTTCTGGGTCTTCAATATAGAACCCCAGCCCCACTTTGTCCCCCAATTTAGAGCCATCCGTGTAACAACGGATTCCTATTGGTATTTGCTCTAATGTTCCGCTGGACCGAGACATTCTATCTGGGATCAGCGTTTCAAAGTTTCCGACATATTCTGTATCTGGTATATGATCAGGCACGTCCGATGATTGTGTATAACCTTCCAATGTGTCCAGTATACTTTGATGACGTGTCCTATAACTTCTTTTGGCCAGTTCGCCTAAAGTAAAGAGCCGTTCGGCTGTAAACGCCGCCTCATATCTTAAATATGTTTCAATAGGTGCAATATCTAGCAACGTTTCCAGAGCCTTGGTTGAAGTAGTACACATGGTACCACTTATACCCAAGCAGCATGTACGCTGAACTCCCTGTAGTAGTTTGATATTGCACTTTTTGTCTAAAGCAGTCCACCAGATTATTGAAGCATAAGCTAGAATTGGTCTAATTACACTTTTATAAAGCCAATTTGTCATAGTAGGACTAAGACCTCATTTCATGCCTATATATATACATATCGCCCAGCTCCGATCTGCCTTGTTGATCCTATCCTCTATGTAGTGTCTCCATTTTAATTTCCGATCGAGAATTACACCTAAGTACTTAACTTTGTCTGTTACCGGTATCTTCTTACCCAGGAAGCAAGGTTCAGTATACGTAGAAATTTTTGTTTTCCTTGTGAAAAGACAGATTTCCGTTTTTGCCGGGTTGACATTGAGGCCTCTCGGTTGAGCCCAGCTCAAGGCCGTATTCAGAGCCTCCTCAGCTCTTCTACACAAGTAATTTGGATCCTTTCCCTTTAAAAGTATTGCGACATCATTTGCATAGCAGACAGGTCTAAGTCCTTTCTCGGTTAGGGTCCTTAGGAGGCTATTAATCGTGGTAACCCAGAGTAAAGGTGACAAAATGCCACCATGTGGTATACCGCGAAAAACCTTTTTTCTGATAGTTATATCGTACATCTCGCAGCTTATTAATCTGTTCCTTAGCATGTGGTTGATCCAGTTACGGAGCACCCGGTCAACATAAAACTGGTCTAGGGATTGGATAAGAGTATAAGTGTGCACGTTATTGAAGGCGCCTTCGACGTCAATACATACCGCCAGTCTATATAGTTTGCTATCAAAGGATGCACCTATGTAGTGGACAACTTCGTTTAAAGCGGTTTCCACCGATCGTCCCTTTACATAAGCATGCTGCTTAAATTTTAGGTCTTTGTCGGGTATATTGCTTTTAATCATATTATCGACTATCCGTTCCAAGGTTTTAAGTAGGAATTACGTAAGACTTATCGGTCGATAAGACTTAGGTGTCGCATAGCTAGGTTTCCCTGGTTTAGGTATAAATATTACCCTTGCATTCTGCCATTTAATGGGGGTATATGTGAATTTCAAGCATGCAGTAAATATCTGAGACAGATGTATGGAAACCAGTCCCGCCTCCATCTGTAAGAGTGCCGGGAAAATGCCATCCGGCCCTGCAGCTTTATAGGGAGCGAAGCTTTTGATTGCCCCTTTAACCATATCAGATGTAATTACAATTTCCGTGTTAGCCTCCCCTTCTTCCAATATCGGTTCATCTATGTTATTCGATATACCGGGTGGGAAATGAGAGTCCATTAGGAGTTTCATTGTCTCCTCCATAAGCTCCAGCCTCCTGCCCGTATCATCGACCATAGATTCTGGTTGGACATGAGTTTTGGATAGGAATTTTTTTATCTTCGATACGTCATTTACGTTGTCTACCTGTTCACAGAAAAGTTTCCAGGAGTCTCGTTTGGCTTTACGAACAATTTTCTTATATTCACCAAGTTTACTACGATACTCTTATCAGTATACTGCGGTCTTTTTACGCCGTGCCCGGTTAAATAGTTTGCGAAGAGTCTTCCCAAGGTTCCGGATCTTCCCAGTTACCCATGGTTTCTCCTGGGTAGATCTTCGCTCTCGCAGAGGGCAGCTGTCCTCGAACGATTCAACCAAGGCACTTGTGAGCATTTCTACTTTGGCGTCTATGTCTTCTTTATTTCGATATTGAAAATTATCCTGACATAAACGGTTCTTTAGTAAGAAACAGAACATTGTCCAATTAGTTTTAGACTTATTCCGAAACTTTATCTGCTTTGGTGGCGGCCGTAGTATTTTGAATCTTATGTACCGATGGTCAGAAAAGGAGTGATCGTCCGAAACTCTCCAATCCTGAATTTCTTTTATAAGCTCTTCTGAACATATAGTTATATCTAACATTTCTTCTCTGATTCTATTGACGAAGGTAGCTTTATTACCTAAGTTTGATGTGATCATGTATTTAGTATTAAGGAAATCCATAAGGGCTTGTCCCCTTCGATTGGTGTTTGTACTACCCCAAGCTACATGGTGGGAGTTGGCATCACAACCTATTTCAATTTTCTTATTTTTCCTTTGTGCCTCTTCGACCAGTTTCATCAGCTCCGATGTTGGTAATAGTGTCGAAAAATCGAAAGGCAGGTAAACAGATGCAAGATGTGGATAATCCTGTTGAGAGGAGAAAACATAAGATCTTGTGACAAAAGATACATGTTCTCGGTCGAGACCCTGTATCAGCGTAGAAAAGTTGGAAATTTACGTGATTTAATCCAAAAAACTTGTTGCGAATCGTCCAAGGTTCCTGGATTAAAGCTATATGTATCTTACCTGTGTTAATTTTAGCCATCAGAGCGTTGGTAGCTGTCTCGCTCCGATGGAGGTTTATTTGGATAACCTCAATCATTGTCATCCATTTAAACTGTCTTCCAGCGAGTTAGTGATCACATCCCCGCTCGTTGTATTTGACTCCTCCGGGTAACCCGAAGTGGCTATTGATGCAGTGGGTACCTTTGATGGCAGTGCGGTGTCCTTATCAGGCATAGCAAGAGCAGTCTTTTTAATCGACACTCCCAATTTTGGACGGCACTGCTGTTCTGTCTTCTGGCGGGTGAGTGATTTCCTCCTCGCCTTTAGGATTTGACTCCTCAAAATTACCAGTACTTGCTAATTAAGTTCTATAAACAAATTCAGATCACGTTATTTTTAATAATAATATTAAAATTAATTGATGGCAAATATTTCCTAACATTGATATAATTTAGATTTTTTATATTTTTCTCAACATTATTTATTTGATTTATTCTTAATTTAAGTCTCTATAAAAATTTGAACCACAAAAAATATTTTTATTTAAATAATGCGTATTTTTAATTAAACGATCAAGTTATGGCAAAATAAAATGATTACAAATATTTCCCAACACATTGGTCTAATTTCTATTTTTTATTTTTTTGATCCATAAGAGACGTATAGTGATATTTTAGACAAAGATATGTGCTATCGAAATAGTGTACTTTGGGATATCCTGTTTTCATACAGGTTGTGCTATAAAGTGTTGTATTAGACAGCCTCATTTGTAAATATATTATAAATAGTGTTTGTAATTACGTATTCCTTTAGAATTGATAACTTTTTTGAAAACTAGAGTATAATTCGAACTATGGGATATATATTAATGAAAATTTGGACATGCACCCTACAGTCAGGATAGACCGAAAATATTTTTAAATATTTGTATATTTTTTTGTAATGAGGAGTAAAATATGATTAAAAAAAAAATTTATAATCATAATAAAATATTTCATATTCGATCATTAGAATAGATATTTTTCATTAAACAATTATTGTTATGATGTATACCAATTTAGTAATATAATTAATTTCTGGAGTATAGAATAGAAATGAGAAGATATTAAATGACATAATACTGTCTTTACAGTAGGGTAAAAGTCCAAAAGTTTTTATAATCCTGGGTATAATATGAAATATATACTCCAGATTTCTATAAAATTAAAAATTACGACATTACATATAATTTTAGACAGGTTCAATTAAATAAAATACATATTCCAAGATTGGACTAATATAATGTCCAGTACAGGAAGATTTATTCAGATTTGGTGTATTAATATTTAATTTTTTGAAAAAAAAACAACACTATTTTTGTTTTGCTATGCATTTGTTATGATTTTTTTAAGATTTAATTTACTTCCGAAAAATTTACATTTTTGTCCCACTTACCATACCTTTCTTCCGCCTTTTTTTGAATACCGGGCGTAATTTTGGACCAAATGGACTCAATTTTTTCTTGTTAGTTAGACAACAAAATTTCCAATAATATACAAAAAATTTCAGATCAATATCGTTTACAGATCCAAAAATATACGTTTTTTAATTTAAAAATTCAAAAAATTTTAGATTTTTGGCGTTTTTTTGCCAAAAATGTGTCTTAACTCTTTTATTAATAAAATAAAATTTTTATTAAGAACATATAACAATTTTATAGTTTTCTAAAAGGTATCTTTACGCAGAACGCTTTGGCGTAAAAAACTTGTCCTATTTTTTGAAAATGTTGCCACTGCGTCCTTCCGAATATGACCTATTTTTTATCAAAACTTCAACTTTGGGCGACATGTTCTAAAATCCCAAAGCTGGGATCAGAAAACTGAAAGCAGTTTTGGAAACCTCAATATGTTTTCTATTTACTCCAAAAGTATTTTCCCAGCCCTGAAAGAAATGTGGACCCTATGGACAAAAAAGTAAAAAATCCCATTTTTGGGATTTTCATTCCTATTTTTGGGAATTGCGGGATGCCCTTTGACCTTTTAAATTTTTTTTTTTTGCATATTCTTATTTGAAATGACAAATTTAACAAGCGTTGAAAATTTCATTGAGTTTTGTTCATAAATAAAGATTTTGTTATATATTACATATTTGTTTAATTTCTAAAACTATGATTTATATCAAAATTTTAATAGGATCGCAGATAGCTACAACAATTTAGTCCGTATTTATCCCTTAATATCATTTTTTAGTTAGATATGGAAATTCTCGACCCTTTACAAAAAATTTCAAGCCAATATCTCAATTACATTCAAAAATATGTTTTAGTATTAAGTATGACAGCACATATTTAAATCTTATATTTACCTATTTTCTATTTGTTTGCTTATCCTTATAATTGAAAGGTCCTATTATGCTTAAATTTTCAAAAATTTATAACTATTTTTTACCTAAATTTTTTCGACAGATCATTTCGTTCTGTTTCGTTTATGATCATGTAGGTAAAAATATACAGGTAATGATAATTTCGATTCATTCACTAATAAGAAATATCAATGACTGAATTACAGGTTATAGTAATATAGTCCTAAATGTTAATAGGTAGACAATTCGTAATTTTTTACTTTGGAATACCTGTATCGGAAATGACAAGAATTGGTATATAAGTAAACTTCTCAGATTTTAAGTACCATATTTAATAAATCTACAATGAAGATTACATTAAAGTACGAAGAGTTGTGTTCCGTTTTATGGAGTATATCTTCAAAAGGGCCAGAAAGAATTGAAGACATTTCAAATTATATAAAAACTACATATAGTAGAAAAGTAGACAAAACAGGCATATCAAAAATTGAAAACTTTTTAAAACTTTTTGATGTAAAAAGTAAGTCTGTGGATGGAAATCAAAAGAAATTTCGATTAAAATTTTGTAGTTGGATGGAAACTACTACGGAAATCTCAACTTACAACACATCAATAGGAGCGCCTTGCAAGTCATACGAAGACTTATGTTCAAGGTAAAAAAAGAGGGTCACACAAAAACTTTTTTCAATCTCAAATGAGGAAATTGCTGATACATTTAACGAAATGCTGAAAAAGGAAAACCAACATATGGATGTCGTACATATTGCAACTATTCTTCCTAATGCATCACCAAAACGACTTAAGCGAATTGTGGAAAGTATACAAACTCCAACATCATAATCAAATTTTACTGAAGAGGAAGCAATAGCGCTTATGTTGGAACTGGGTCTCAGTCGAAATAAGTACCAAATATTAAGGAAAGCTCTGCATGAAAAAGGACACAATATATTACCATCAAGGCGATCCAGGAAAAAAAACAAACTATCCTACTAAATCAACAAAAAATAATGAAGAATTGAATGAACTGAGAGCTGCGGAAAAACGCAGAATCCAAGAAGAATTTAAAGTTCAGATGGGATTAAACATCGACAAACCACTTTCAAGTTGCGGTAGTACAAATGACGGTAATACGTCGAGAAGGTTTTTTCGTGATTTTCAAATTACTTCAAAAATAACTGGAATCGACAAGGAGTTGCTTCGAAGAGTTAAAACTATTTTAATGGCACTGAATAGTAAACATAAAATTAATGAAAATCGATTTGGGGAATACACATCTGAAATTTCTAAATTACTTGTATCTCTGTATCCATGGAGGGAACTAACACCAACAGTACACAAAGTATTGTGTCATGGTCAAATAATAATTGAATCGAATATTCTTCCACTTGGAGAGTTAACAGAAGAAGCCCAGGAAGCGAGGAATCGAGATTTTAAGCATGTTCAACTATTCAGCTCAAGAAAATGCTCCAGGCAATCACAGAATGAAGATATTTTTAATAGAGTACTTCTATCTTCTGATCCTGTTCTTTCAACTATGCGAAAAAGATGGATTTGTTATGAAACTCTATCATCTCAAAACAAGGAAGATTTAAAGGTCTTATATTACCTTCTGGATATGTATACCGATATGACAGATTATTTTATAGAAAATAAGTAGTGTTAGGAATTAACTATATAAGTAGGTTGTAAGAATTAATTGTATTATGTTTAAGATAAACAGTTCAAATAAAAAAAGCTATTATACTAACTGATGATATTGTATTAAATTGTGTTTTATATTTCGGTGGGCGGGAAAGGTAATTTGTGTGGGGTGATTTAGGTGTTGTTGTGCGTGGCTCATAATAAAATTATAATTTTTTTTATTTTATATACAATATTATAATAAAATAATTAACTAAATAATTTTTAAAAATTGTCCAAATATTTTATTCAACACCAAATGTATGTTCTGTCATACTTAATACTAAAATATGAAAAAGATGAAATTAAAGGACACAGGTTTAAATGAACATATTTTTGAATGTAATTGAGATATTGGCTTGAAATTTTTTGTAAAGGGTCGAGAATTTCCATATCTAACTAAAAAATGTTATTAAGGGATAAATATGGACTAAATTGTTGTAGCTATCTGCGATCCTATTAAAATTTTGATATAAATCATAGTTTTAGAAATTAAACAAATATGTAATATATGACAAAATCTTTATTTATGAACAAAACTCAATGAAATTTTCAACGCTTGTTAAATTTGTCATTTCAAATAAGAATATGCAAAAAAAAAAAATTGAAAAGGTCAAAGGGCATCCCGCAATTCCCAAAAATAGGAATGAAAAACCCAAAAATGGGATTTTTTACTTTTTTGCCCATAGGGTCCACATTTCTTTCAGGGCTGGGAAAATACTTTTGGAGTAAATAGAAAACATATTGAGGTTTCCAAAACTGCTTTCAGTTTTCTGATCCCAGCTTTGGGATTTTAGAACATGTCGCCCAAAGTTGAAGTTTTGATAAAAAATAGGTCATATTCGGAAGGACGCAGTGGCAACATTTTCAAAAAATAGGACAAGTTTTTTACGCCAAAGCGTTCTGCGTAAAGATACCTTTTAGAAAACTATAAAATTGTTATATGTTCTTAATAAAAATTTTATTTTATTAATAAAAGAGTTAAGACACATTTTTGGCAAAAAAACGCCAAAAATCTAAAATTTTTTGAATTTTTAAATTAAAAAACGTATATTTTTGGATCTGTAAACGATATTGATCTGAATTTTTTTGTATATTATTGGAAATTTTGTTGTCTAACTAACAAGAAAAAATTGAGTCCATTTGGTCCAAAATTACGCCCGGTATTCAAAAAAAGGCGGACCAAGGTATGGTAAATTTTGTATCACTAAATTTTTAAATGCCTATAACTCGGATATTATAAGAGATAAGTAGTATGTCCAAGCATGTTTTTTCAAGATCTCGTCGAGCGCTTTCACAAAATATAAAAATCTTTGTATTTGGGTGAAAAACAAAAAAATGGCACGAGTTTAAAAATTTTACATGTCGTAGGTACCCTACTTTGAGCCGCCACAGCGCCGTCCCTGGGGCATCTGCAGGGTTCGTCTTCAAAACTTAAACTCGAATGCTCCTTGGCTACGCTCACGCCAAATTTTATCCCGATCGGATCAGCCGTTTAGAAATGCCAGATTTATTTCCAAAAAATTTCCATTCTGCCCCACTGTGCAGTGGACCACGTGTAACGCGATTTTTATCCCTAAAGGGGGTAAGACATCACACACCAAGGCAAAAGACTTCAGACCCATAAGTCTAGCGTCATTCTTGCTTAAAACTCGGGAGAGAATAATAGATATCAATGTTAGATTATCGATTGACAGATCTCTGCTCTAAAACTCTCAACATGCCTATATGAAGGGAAAATCTGTTATGACGGCTTAACATTCCTTCTGCAAAAGAGCCACTCGGGGCACTCCTCAGGAAGGGGTTTTACCCCCACTCTTATGGAATATGGGTATAAATGGACTCTTAGTTAGACTTGATTCACTAGGGTTTAAAGCGGTTGCATACGCTGACGATGTTGCAATAGCGGTAACTGGTACGTACCTTGAGACTTTGTCTCATAGATTGGAAGAAGCGCTGAACGTAATAAGCTCATGGAGCGTAAACTGTGTCCTCAGCGTTAACCCAGGAAAACGAAACATGTATTATTCTCTGGCAAATACAAAATTCCTCAATTCTCTCTTCCTCGTCTAAACGGCGAGGTTCTCACGCTGTAGGTGTTATTCTCGATAGGAAGTTGTCTCGGGGTTTAAATATTACCCCATATCTGCAAAAGCTATTACAGCGTTATATGTCTGTAGAAAGGCTATTGGCCTGCATTGGGGTATCAACCCAGGAAATGTACATTGGCTATATGAGGCGGCGATTAAGCCGATAATAATGTATGGAGTCATTGTCTGGTGGCATGCACTTGACAAATCATCTAACAGAAACGCTCTTACGAAAGTTATGAGACAATCGGCTCTTCTCATAACAGGTGTTCTTATGACGACGCCCAGTAAAGCGTTGTTTGCTATGCTGAACTGACTTCCTGTGGATCTCCTTGCTAAACAACTGGCAATGAGTACTTCAGCCATATTAAGTATCACAAATAGATGGATCTCTGGATCAAGACGTCATGCAAAGATTGTAGATCTTCTCCCAAATCTACAACATGTCTCTGACTACTGCATTTCGGAACCGTGCATTACGAGAAACTTCCGGTATAGTATAATCCCTGATTATTATGAACCTTCACCTGTAGGTGTTGACGGCCTAAATATGTATACAGATGGTTCTAAAACAACTATAAGTGTCGGCGGTGGAATCTTCATTGAAGAATTTGAAAAGAAAATCTCTTTCCGACTCAATGATGAATGCACCATCTTGCAAGCGGAAATTTCTGTGATAAAAAGGGCATCTAATTGGCTTAGGTACTATCCGATATTCAATAGGGATATCAGAATCTATACTGATAGCCAAGCCGCTTTCAAATCCCTGATAGGTGTATATTCTGCATCAAAACTTGTCCAAGAATGCCGGGCGTCTCTCAACGAGATGGCGAGACATTCAAGAATTACCCTCGTTTGGGTCAAAGGACACGGGGATATAATTAGCAATACTATTGCTGATATCTTGGCGAAAGCTGGCACGAGGATGGCCATACTGGATATAGACCAATTCTGCGGCGTCCCCCTAGCGGCCATTAAGAAACAAGACCGGTGGTCTCAAGAACACACTTGCTCGATTGCTAAGATGCTATGGCCCTATATGGATCCCCACAAAATATCCTATATATTAGGGCTAAGCAGAATACATCTGAGCACTCTGTTATCAGTTCTTACTGGTCATTCCAAGTTCGGAAACCATGCAAGACGCATTGGTCTTCCATACAATGACTTCTGTATCAGCTGTCAAAATGAAGAAGAAGAGGAAACAATTACTAATCTTCTGTGTAATTGCCCGGCCCTTGAATAGATTCCTTATCAGGCAATAGGGTCGACATACATTTCTGATCTATCAACTGTTCAACCTAAACGTATTCTTCTATGTTCTTCACTTCTCTTATAGGCTCGTTACCATCTTTACTGTCTCTATCGCGATTTTCTCCTTCCGTATCTTGTTTTCTTTTCAGATATTACAAAGGGACCTAATTGGACCCAAGTAAAGCTAACTCGTAATAGTATACTGTCTGCTGAACCTAACCTAGTATATAGTGGATAGTTTATTGTTTTCATATAACTCGAGAACTGCTCGAGGCAAATTAATTAATTTTATATGCATCACAGTGGGACAAAAATGTAAATTTGTCGGAAGTAAATTAAATCTTAAAAAAATCATAACAAATGCATAGCAAAACAAAAATAGTGTTGTTTTTTTTTAATTAAATATTAATACACCAAATGTGAATAAATCTTCCTGTACTGGACATTATATTAATCCAATCTTGGAATATGTATTTTATTTAATTGAAACTGAAAGTTTTTGAACTTTTACCCTACTGTAAAGACAGTATTATGTCATTTAATATCTTCCCATTTCTATTCTATACTCCAGAAATTACTTATATTACTAAATTGGTATACATCATAACAATGATTGTTTAATGAAAAATATCTATTCTAATGATCGAATATGAAATATTTTATAATGATTATAATATTTATTTTAATCTTATTTTACTCCTCATTACAAAAAAATATACAAATATTTAAAAATATATTCGGTCTATCCTGACTGTAGGGTGCATGTCCAAATTGTCATTAATATATATCACATAGTTCGAATTATACTCTAGTTTTCAAAAAAGTTATGAATTCTAAAGGAATACTTAATTACAAACACTATTTATAATATATTTACAAATGTGGCTTTATAGCTACCCCAGACCGTATATGTCGGTATATGGCGTCTTTCAGCTTCGCGCACAATATTTCTGACCAGGCGTTTTGGAGGCTGGTCGCCATTGTCGTGCGCCATGTAGCTGCTTAGAAGCTTAGATTTTGGAGTTGCCAGACTCCCAGGCAGCCGCAACAGTATCCTCATCGCTGTAATCAGACAGCACAAAGATGTTTAGATGGGTCTTAGCCAAAATACAGGCTCTTATATTACCTTAGCAGTTTGCATATAGAAGCTTATAGCCTCTAATAGATAGTCCACGAACATTGGTTGGTCCATGGTTCCTGGACAAGGATTAGCTCCTCCCCTCTTTCAGTTAAACGGAGGAGGAGTGCAGCAGATGCTGCCTTAGAGAGGTGAAGGTTAATCTGCGTTACCTTCACCATCCCCAGGTCAGGATCATATACGACGGTTACGTCGACATCCTGCGGATCAGTATCCGAAAGGGTGTCGTCGTCCTCCGCCATTTTCAGATCGCCAAGGAGTTCTCCCAATTGACCTGTGGTCGACTGAGAGTTCTCCCCGCCTTCTGAAACAGCGGGATCGTCGAGGTTGTCTTCATCCTTCTTAGGCGGACCCTCTAGCTTAACACTAGAGGCGGCGACGTTGCGTTTGTCATCATGGTTTTGATACTATCAAAACCATGAGTCCGTGTCGCAGTGTCTGGGATCAAACAGACCATCAAGCCGCCCAATATGGAACAGACGCTTGACGGATTTCGGACATGCACATTTAAGTGCTGGAATCCACTAGGTATTCACACGGACTGCCTTATCGATTGACCTATCTTAGTGATAGGAGAAGCAATCGATCGAGCGAGTACTGACAAACCGCCCAATATGGAAAACAAACGTCTGTCAGGTGGGAGGGATAGTTCTTAGTATCGTGCTCGTCCTATGACCCGTCTGACAAGGGTGACCCCTTGCAGCCAGCCAGCTTAGGCAGAGCTGACTCCGTCAGCATGGCCTATAGGATTCATTGCACTTTAGCCTTAACATCGCGACAAGATGACTACCCTTCGTGAAGGCACATTGGACATTTATATTCAATGATATCAAAACTACTCCGAAATAATGAAATTTTAAATATACAAAAATGTTCACATTCAACTTAGTTTTAACCCGTTATGGGAAATGCTATTTAATTATGCTATGTATATTTGAGATTATTGATAACCTGAGACTTAAACTGCATTATAATTTTCTAAAAATCTGAAAGTTTATTTTTTTTATTTTAGCGCCACTATATTGAATATTTCTCCCACAGTGCGTTCTAGTTATACAGAAATGACTGAAAAATACAATGTGTCTCGAAAAATTTGATTACTTTCCCTTGAATTACTGGGATTGAAAATTTTTAGAAATCAATTCCCGGTATTGGAAAAAGTCCGGGAAATTAAAAACTCTACTAATGACTAATCTATAGTTTTTAAAGTACTTTTAACTAGACGTTTAACGTATTTATTGAGACTATTCTATGAATTAGTCTTTGGACTAGTATAAAAACTACTCTATATATCAGTTTATTATCAAGTCTAAATTGCCTAGTCAATAGACTATTATATTGACTAATGAACTTGCTTATTAATACATATATATGTTGATTAGTTTACTGATTGAAAAAGCCAACTTGAAATGCATTTGTTTTATATTAATAAAAAAATTGGTACAATCTGATTCAAAAAAGTTACATTTTAAATCATGTTTTGTACAATTTGAATATTCCATTTTTCAACCCTGGTACAAGCTTTTTATACCCTCCATTACCATTAGAGGTGATAAAGGGTATATATAACTTTGTCAAACAAAGTGTATATGTTCTGGGTCCTTATCAAATTCTGAGTCGATTTAGTTATATCCGCCTTTCTGTGTAAAACACGCTCACGATAAAACAAAGCAATAGAATTTAACCAAATTCATCTATAATGTTCTTCATTTTCCTAAGTTGTTTGGTATTGAATGAGAAAAATCGGTTCACATCGGGAAAAGTTATGAAACAAAATTTAAGAAAACTATGAAAAAATAAACCTTGTTTTAGACATTCTAATGTAATTTTCACAAAAACCGTGCAATATAATTTCATGAAAATCATTACACATTCGTTTCTATACAAGAGCTTGATTCCTGTTAAAAATTGGCGAAATCGGTCCACAATTTCATATACAATTGCGTTCAAAATAATAGGAGTGAAAATTTCAAAAAATTTAAATATAAATTTTTTAGTGAAAGATTTAGATTTTAAATTAAATATTTTTATAATTTATTTATTTAACTTGTTCTCTAATTTTTATAATCATTATTTTAAATATTTAAGAAATTTATTTAAAAAAATATATATTTTTTTAAATTTATATACAAAATCTGTTGTTCAAAATAATAGAAGTATTCGTTTTAAGTTCAAATATTTTTAAAATAAAAACAAAAAAAGAAAGGACTTTCATCTAAAATTTTATTAATTAGTGTGTAGCAATACAACATCAGCTATTTTTGTTAAGTTTTTATTTAGAATTTGGGTATCTGAGTCTCCAGAACTTAATGTCTTTCCGACAACGGCTTTGAGGAGCTTAATGACGCATATCGTGGACGATTATCCACAAATATGCTGTAATTTATTGGGAAACCCTTAAAAGACGTTATACGCAAGGTTTTTTAACGATTTGTTTTACAATCAGTAAGTCGACAACCATATCATTGCCTACTTCCTATGGAACGTGCTTCCACCATTTTGGAATCAATCATGTTTTCATTTTATCAACTTTGTTTGTTGGGAATATGAGAACATATCTTGGGGTATTATGTTTACCTACAACCTTTGGTCTACGATTCCATTCTACAATTTATTAGGCCATACCCTTTTTGTCAAGACCCGTCTTGAATCATTCCTGTTATACTACTTCTTTGAAAGTTGGTTATAGCTTAATATTTTTCGATTAATGGACTTCCAATATATTTTCTGAATTCATTTAGATTTAAAAACACAATTTGTTGTCGTATTCTTGCATTAAAAATTCATCCATGTATGAAACCACCTCTAAATGTGGTACTTGGCAATCTTTATGGATTTGACTATATGCTTTATAGTCTGAAATTAAATGTTTTGAAAAAAATTTTGTTTGAAAATTGATCTGAACTAATTGAATATTGATCACGATGTTTTATAACTACAATTTGGCTTAGTTTCAATATTTTAGGACGCCCTAATGAGATTAATTTTAAAACCTTGCGGTTAGCGCTTATCATTTTTGCATAAAATGTTTAGTTTTTATGAGAGATTTTAAAAAATTTTACTTCTTAAAGTATTCAAATAATCTTTTAATGAAATTAGCTTGAGATATTTTATTTTTTCTTTTCGCGATATTTTCATAATTTCCAAGATATTTAAACAGATTTCCCCTTTCGTAAATTCTGACACTTTTTTCATGATTTTAAATGAAATAATCGTGAACTGTGTTTAAAATTGCTTAAATTTATTCAAATACAAGAATTTTATACTATATTTTTAATATTTACTAGGAATGATGAAAATTAGTCTAACTTAGGTTAGAGAATATACCGTACTCCTATTTTTTTGAACAGTCGTAATCTGATATGGATTCCGAAAAAAGTAAATAACAAAAGAACTAATGAAGCTATATAAAAAATTTCATTCGTTTTTTATTTTAAACACCTAATAAACAAATATCGTGAAAAAATATTGGATTTCCGTAAATGTTTCTTTTTAAAAATAACCTGCACAATTATTTTGAAATCTCACTCCTATTTTTTTGAACACAGCTGTACATACCTCCCATACAAAAGTACATGTTTCCGGAAAATTAGTTTTTTGTTGTTAACTTCCGTTGGGATGTTAATATCTTCATTTTTTTAATTAATAGAATTCTTTTATTAATTTTTGTTAATATAATTTTTACAATGGAAAAATTTTCTGGATCGGTTCATAATTGGTCATGGATCCTATACAAGGTCCCCTACCGAAAATCACTTAAATGCATATAACTCATTACCAAATTAAGATATCCATATATATTTGGTACAAATACTGCTCTTATATACAGAAATGTTACATAATTGGTCATAGATACAAGGTCCTCTTCCGATATTGAGATGAAATTTTCCCAAAATATTTTTTATTGATCAGAAATGTTTCGTATTGAAAATGGGCAAAATCGGTCAACGATTTCACATAGCCCCCATACAAATGTACCCCCCGGAATATTGTGTAAAAAGCTTCAAACATTCACAAATTCGTTGTTTTTTAAGCAAATGCCACAAAATTTCGCATAAGCCAGTTCTTTGACTTCCCAAATAAAATTCTGAATTATGCCGGATATAGGACCACAATAGGCCCGACCCCCCATATAAGGTCCCCTTTTGAAAATCACTAAAATGCTGATTACTGGCTTAAACATACGAATATAGCGATGAAATTTGACACACATAGATTTCATGCACGCCAATATCCGTCCACCAAACTATATGTGGATCGGTCCATAATTGACCCTACCCCCCATATAAGGTCCCCTTCAGAAAATGACTTTAACGCTCATTATTGGCGTAAAAATACCAGTATAGCGATGAAATTTGACATAAGTATCTTTCACACCAAATTGTATGTGGATCGGGCCTTAAATGACCCTATCCCCCATATAAGGTCCCCAACAGAAAATTACTTTAACGCTCATTACTGGCCTAAAAAACGACATAAGCGATGAAATTCGATATAGTTTTGTATGAGCTAACATCTCTCTACAAAATTTTGTGGGGATCGGTCATAATTGACCCTACCCTTCATTTAAGGTCCCCATCAGAAAGTCACTTAAACGTCACCCATTAATGGACCTCTTTCAAATATTACCCTGATGTTCTCATTATTATCGATATATAATAATAAAATATTCAAAATATCAAAGTTTATTTATATGGCAGTGATTTGATGGTGGGTATATAAGATTCGGCATAGTAGAATATAACACTCTTACTTGTTGATTTTGATAATTTCACTGTGAAGGAAACGATTTCGTAATGATTTCCTCTGTTTTTCACAAAGTTTTGCCTCTTGGTATTTTTGGAAATGAAGGGTTTAATTGCAAATTTATTATGGGTAATTTTGCAAGAACCGGTTTGACTAGTTATTGAGGTCTTGAGATGGTAGAAAGAGTCATTGAATAAAAAATCGAACAAACATATTTGTATTAACCTTAATTAATGGCATGCTTTGGATTTTTTAAAATTTCGTTCCCGAATCAAAATTCCAAATATCGTGTAATTTTTAATAAAAAAAAAAATTACGTAAATACTATATTTTTTAGTGCCTTTATATTTAAATTTAATTTTAGTGCTTTTTAGCGCGTTTTGAGTAAATTGACGGCGCGGTTTGGTATAAAGTAGTTGACAACGCTGTTGCATAATGTCTACGGAGAAAAATATTTGTTCTAAATGCTTTAAAACATTCAATCTAACTCTGTTATTACTTGTAAAATTTGTTAGTGTAAATTCCATAAAATATGTGCTAATTTGGAAAGTGAAGAAGTTTTTAATGTTATGGTATGTTTTTAAAAATATTGTTAATGATGACAATTGTCTTCAATCATCTTGTGAACTTGTAAAAAAAGTCAGTGAAATTGAGCAATGAAAATTATCACTCTCTCAATTCTTAAATAACAATAACAATGAAAAATCCAGTTCTACACAAAGTTTGCCTGTTCTCAAAACTAGTTTTGCTTCTAATTCGCATCCCACTAATTCCTCTCAAAATGAAATTTGTTTTGCTACTAAATTTAAATGTTTCTCCCACTTCTTCAAAAAAAATATCAGCTGTAAATACACCTGCAAGAACATGTGATGGCAATCCTATAGATAATGCAGTTGATGATAATGCTAATGTCGATAATGATGTTGCTTCTGCTGTAAATTATGAATTTTCAACTGTCAATCAATTAAAATGTATTGGAGCTGACAATACTGGTGCTCAAGCTTACAATGCAAGTAATACCAATTCTACTAATTTAATTGCTGAAAATAATGATGATAATTCTGATTGAAAAAATGTAACAAGGAGAAAGAAAACTTTTAAAAAACTAATTTTATTATTGGTGAAAAACAACATGGAAAATTAAAAGATGAAAGTTACGGTACAGGGCCTAAATAACCCAGTACCGGGGGCAAGTGTTGATCCACTCGCATGTCACGTGTCGTCGTCATCCTGCAATCGTGAGCAAAATACTACTACGGAGGTGGGTATCTTGGCCTCTGTGGCAGACAATGCGTCAAGTGTACAGCATACCATTGGCAAAAACATAGGGGTGAAAGAGAAGGATGTACACGGAGAGAGCTCTAAGCTACCTCAGCCTTTAAATATAGGTGAGGGTTCCGACTCTGAATCCTCAGATGATAATAACAACACCATTATAGCAAATCCCAAAAAGGATGAAGTAGAGCAAATGGTGAAACAGGTGAGTGATAGCATAGCTAAACTACCTATTACTAAGAAAAGACTATCTGGAGCACAGAGGAGGAAGTTGAAAAGATGCTTCAGGAAATCATAGTTAGTCAATCCAACGACACTCCAAAGGAAAAATCGGACTCTCTCACAAGATCTGAGGCAAAGTGGATCAGGTCTCCCGAAGAATTGACAACTGAGAATAAACCTAAGAAGAAAAAGAGCTCCCCGTCTTCTAATACACAGTCGAAGCCAAGCCACACTTCACTCAAAGGAACCTCAAGTCATAATCCTGCGAGTAAGGGTGACAACGCCAAGATAGATATTCCGAACACTATCACGTCGGAAATCAAACTCGAAGGTACGGGTATCTCAAAAGAAGCCCCGAAAAGCGAGGAAAAAGAGGCTAGACGGTGGTAAAGAATAAGAGCCGCCATCTTATGCCAAAATTGCCAGAAGAAGACACCTGGACGATTTCTGCTATGCAGTTTACGATGCCGGTAATCCGACAGGCAAAATTCCAATAGACCAACAGAGTAAGGTAAGGCAATCGCTTCAAAGGGAAAACAACCAATAGAGAGCGTGAGCTGCGAGTTCAGCATGGGCGTGATGTTGATGAGGTTGGCATCTCACCAATGTGTTAGCACCCTAAAGAACTTGGTGGAAAGTACCCCTCCTCCCTGGGAAGGCACTTAGCTAGGACTGGCAAAGAAGAGCGAGCTTCCGGTGCTCTTAAAGTCCACTGTCTACATAAAAGGATCGGGCAGTAAACTGGCTAATGAACGCATACTGGAATTTCTTGGTCAAAATGCTGAGCTGGCCGTGGAAAAATGGGACGTCTTTTACAGGAAAGTGGGAACTTTATTTGTAATAGGTATCGACCAGAAGTCCATAGCTAATTTTGATAAGAATAAATGTAGGGTTTACTTCGCCTCTAAAGCTGTCCACTGCATCAATAGCCCTTCAGTTTACCCGATCACTAACTCGCTGGAAGACAGTTTAAATGGATGACAATGATTGAGGTTATCCAAATAAACCTCCATCGGAGCGAGACGGCTACCAACGCTCTGATGGCTAAAATTAACACAGGTAAGATACACATAGCTTTAATCCAGGAACCTTGGACGATTCGCAACAAGGTTTCTGGATTAAATCACTGAAATTTCTAATTTTTCTACGCTAATACAAGAAATCTGTCTTTTCACAAGAAAGACAAAAATTTCTACGTATACTGAACCTTGCTCCTGGGCAAGAAGATTCCAGTGACAAAGTTAAGTACTTAGGTGTAATCCTCGATCGGAGACACCACATAGAGGATAGGATCAACAAGGCACATCGGTGCTGGGCGATATGTAGGAGAACTATAGGCATGAAATGGGGTCTTAGTCCAAGCGTACATGCTGCTTGGGTATAAGTGGTGCCATGTGTACTATTTTAGCCAAGGCTCTGGAAACGTTGCTAGATATTCCACACATTGAAACATATTTAAGATATGAGGCGGCTCTTACAGCCGAACGGCACTTTACTTTAAGCGAACTGGCCAAAAGCGGTTATAGGACGCGTCATCAATGTATACTGGACACATTTGAAGGTTATACACAATAATCGGACGTGCCTGATCGTATACCAGACACAGAATATGTCGGAAACATTGAAACGCTGATCCCAGATAGAATGTCTTGGTCGAGCGGAACATTAGAGCAAATACCATTAGGAATCCGTTGTTACACGGATGGCTCTAAATTGGGGGACAAACTGGTGTTCTATATTAAAGACCCAGAAACAGAAATATACCCCAGTATACCGAATCATAACACAAGCTTCCAGGCAGAAAGACGAGCATTAACGAAATGAGTAAATTGGATTAGAATAAATTGGCGCCCACAGCGCTTAATATATTTACCGACAGCCAGAAGGCAATTAGGGCGATATCAGGCGATAGAACTAAATCTAAGACCATATTGGATTGTAAGAAAGGGCGTATGTAATAGCTTTAAAGGGAAGGGAGCACGAGGCAGTTAGCCTGACAAACGCAAAACCATTCGACGCAACAAAAGCTGAACTAAAAATATGGATGAGAGAATCCCATAAGGCCTCTTGGTATAATGAAACAGTGGGTAGAATCACGAAGATCCTATGGGGTGACCCTGATGAGAGCAAAACAAAAAATCTCCTCAAAATGAGCAAGTCTGAAGTTAGTATGATAATACGTATTCTGAGTGGACACACAGGATTACGAGCACATCTCTGCAAAATTGGAAGTGCGGATTCAGACGAATGTAGAGCATGTGAAGAGGACAGTGAATCTCTGGAGTACTTTCTTTGCCACTGCCAGGCATTCGTCGAAGTTAGATCCAAGTATCTTGGAAGTGATGTTATTCCGGAAATAACATTACCGACTAACACTGATTGGAAGATTCTTAGGAATTACGTTCAGGAAACTGAGTATATGAACACTGAAAAATAATTCATTCCCCTTTTTTTCATGATAAGGAGCGCACAACAGGCCCTATAGTGGCCTAGGTGTATTTCTTCGGATTTGATGTAGTATACATTCTCCTATCAACCTACCTACCTATATACCCATTATTGGCGAAAATAATAAGAAGATAATAATAATGAATATACCCCATCAAAAAAGATGGGAGTATATTGATTTTGTCATTCCGTTTGTAACACATCGAAGTATTGGCAATAGACCCATAAAAGTATATATATTCCGGGTCCTTATTAAATTCTAAGACGATCTAGCCATGTCCGTCAGTCTGTCTGTTGAAACCACGATAGGGACCACACGAGATGAGCTAGACAGTTTAAATTTTGTATAAATATTCTCTATTGCTAAGGTTGTTTGGTATTGAAAATGCGCAATATCGGTCCACTTTTTCGGATAGCCCCCATACAAGTGGACCTCCAAAAAACAGCTTTAGCGAGCATGACTGCTTTAAAAGTACGAGTATAGCGATGAAATTCGCTATAAATAAGTTTCATATAAGCCAAAATCTTTTCACCAAATTTGTTGAAGATCTGTCCATAATTGACCCTACCCCCCTAAAAGGTCCCCTTCAGAAAATGACTTTAACGCTCATTACTCGCTAAAAAATACGAATATAGCAATAAAATTTTACACAATCAAGTTCCTTGCGAGTCAAAATCTCTTTACCAACTTTTATGTGGATAGGCCCATAATTGACCCTACTCCTCCTATTGGGTCCACTTCAGGAAATGGCCTTAACGCTCATTACTGTCTTAAAAATACGAGTAAAGCGATGAAATGCAACACACGTAAGTTTCTTACGAGCCAAAACCTCTGTTCCATTTTTTTTTGGATCGGCCCATAAATAACCCTTCCCCATATAAGGTCTCCCTCTACAAATGACTATAATGCTCATTACTGGCTTAAAAATATGAATGTAGTGATGAAATTTGACACACATAAATTTAATGCGAGCCAAAATCTCTACACCAAATTTACCCTACCGCCCTTACAAGGTCCCCTTCAGAAAATTGCTTTAACGCTCATTACTGGTTAAAAAATACGAGTATATCAGTAAAATGTGATACAAGTATGTAAGTTCCTCACGAGCTAAAATCTCTCTACCAAATTGTATGTGGAATTGACCCTACCCCCATATAAGGTCCCCTTCAGAAAATTACTTAAACGATCATTACTGGCTTAAAAATATGAGTTATGAAATAATGTTATGAAATTCGCTCCGAATTTTATGCGGAATATGTCGGCAATTCTCCATACCCCCTCATATAAGCCCCTTTATAAAATTACATTACTGGCATAAAAATGCGAGTGATGATATTCAATGAAAACAAGTTTTATATGAACCAAAATCGGTCTACAAAAAGTTTTGAGGATAGGTCAACAATTGACCATACCGCTCATATAAGATCCTCTTTAGAAAATTTGATGAAGAAAATTCAGAAAATTACTAGTACAGCGATGAAAATCGACATAAAAAAGTTTGTACTTAGGAACATAATTCTTCATTCAGAATTAAATGAGGACTGATCTATAACTGACCCTAGCCCCAATAAAAGATTCCCTTCATGAAAGAGTTTTGGTAATTAAAATACGAGTTTTCCTTATTTAAAATACGAGTTTTGTGCTGATATTTGGCATAAACAAGTTCTATACAAACGAAATCAATGTACAAAATTTTATGAGTATCGGTTCATAATTGACGCATATAAAGGTCCTCTTCAGAAAATTACTCATACGCTCACGGTTTAAAAATTGAACTGAAATATTTGGTTTTGTTAAACCAAATTTTGAAGCAAATTTAATATAAAATATAATTTAATATAAATAATTTTAATATTTTTAAACATAACATTTGACATTTAATATTTAACATAATTTAAACATTAAAAAAAAATGTATTTGTAAAAGGGACACTATCGCACAGTGGTATAGGAAAAAAAAAGAGGGAAATAATTCGGTAACTTCTAAACGGTTAATCCGATTTTAATGAAATTTGGTATGCACAAAGAGGAGGTGTTATCGAGTTTAGGTTTTGAATTTGGACCTTATAGGCCAACCAGGGGCCCGGCGGGGGTCCTCAAATTAGGACACCTCGGCTATGTTAAATTTTTAAAACGATCCTATTTCTTCATTTGAGTTCCGATTTAAAAAAAATTTCGTATATAGAATCTCCTCATCGAGCACTATAAAAAATGTCGCAGTAAATTATCTCTTATGGTTTAGGAGATATTCGCATTTGAAAATTAAAATTTTAAAATTTTTACCGTCCTTACTTTAGTTTTTTGATAATAGCGGGTCCAAATATTCCCGATTTTTTATTCGCTTAACAACAAGTTTATATATCAAGCAGTGAAAGAATTATGTAAAAATCCTCCTCCTCCTCTTTGTGCATACCAAATTTCATCAAAATCGGATTAACCGTTTAGAAGTTACCGAATTATTTCCCTCTTTTTTTTTTCCTATACCACTGTGATATCGTTAATAACACATTCATACTAACATATTTACATCACAAGCACATCTACATATTTTACACTACCATGATTTTAACCCCATAATTGAAAACAAGTACATATATAGTAAATCGAAGTCAAATATCTGCGCCCATATATATAATAACTGAAATTTTACAATAAGAAATCGCCATAAGATCAAGACTACAGGCCTGCAGTCATTGTGGGAACCTATAAGTGGTGAGTTTGATAAAAGATATTACTAAAATATATATATGATGATTTTAAATTTGACTTAGAGAAGAAAAAAATAAATTAAATAAAAAAATATATATACTTGATCAATTATAAATATTATGTTATCGACATGATAATTCAACTTTAAATTGAACACTAAATACACCATTTTCCCTTCTAATGAGTTACTTTAATTGATTAAGTTTTTATCAGAATATTGTAATTTTTTTTATTCTTAGATTTTTTTAATTTACGTAATTTTAACTTTTAAACAAATGTTTCAAACTTTGTTTGACATTAGATTTATTTTTCACTTTCTTTAAATTCAATTTCTAGCTTTATTGTTATTGTTATTAGATTATGAATTTTGTTATTGAAAATTTTTAAAATATAATGGCACATACATTTCTTACTTTGAATTGAATATTTCTTTAATATGGATTTCTAATTTATTTACATAATTCGCGAAAAATGTAGACCTGTTTAGTTAGAAAAGTAAATTGGGCTATTCAGGCCATAGCATAGGTTAAGGGTGGGTTAAGATAGGAATGAATAGAATTTCACCTAATACTTATTCCAAACCAGGACTCATTTTCATTCACCACTATTTTGGAATTTTCTCTCTTTCTCAAAATTGTTATAGTCGATTCTAGGGTTTGTTTGCTACTATATTTTTGTTATTTTTGAGATAACGAACCGCCTTATCTTATCAGAGGAAAAGATCCCCCCATTATCCCTGAGCACGGCCGGACTGATTAGTAGCACTCTCCTTTGAATGATAAGGCTCGTCGGGAAATGGTTCGTTACAATTTATTTCCTTGTCTAATAATGATACTATATTAGATCAATTATGCGTATCTACCAGTGTGACCATTTTGGCATTTTTGCAGCTAGATTTAGCATTTTTGATTTTGATTTAGCTGTAAAATTTTAATTTAGCATTTGGCTTTTTATTTAGCATTTTTATAAAATATTTTTAGCATTTTTAGCTTTTTTTGCAATTTTAGTATATAAACATAAAAAAGACAAATTTTTGCAAAAAAGATTTATATTGGAAATAGGTTTAAACGGAAAAAATCAGAATTAAATGTCTACCCAAACACAAGCAACAAGAAATATGAGAAATGTAATAATTTACACTGTAATTCAAAATAATGCAAAAAGATTCATGAAGATAAATAACTTAAAATTACGCCAACACAAGTGAATACTTTAAAATGTTGTATTCTAAAATATTTGTCTGGAACCCAATGCTTTTTTAAATTCGAGGTGATATAAATAATTCAAGAGATTTCATATATTTTTACAAATACGTTCAGTACGCTATTTTACAAACTAATACTTTTTGTTTGCTCATGGAATGAAACATATAATTTTGGAAAAGGCTATGTATGACGGTTAATTAATAAATTTTATTTTTTTCTATACGAAATAAAGAGGTTTTAATTTTTATCATCCTTCAGGAGTTCTTGTTAATTTATTGAAAATAAGTATTGAAAAAAATCAATAATATATAATTAAGACTTTCTCATCCTACTTTCTGTTCTTTTTATTTTTACCAAATTTTTAGTAATTTTGTTGTCACATTTTTTTTTAATTAAAAAAAATACATAAATTTCGAAAATATTATTGACAATTTATTCCAGAATTACAAACTTACGGATTTGAATATATCTCTCAATTCATTTCTAATCGGTTAAGAATCATTTTCTGAATCGATTAAGCCATGTAAGTATGACCGTCTGGTAGAGGTTGAAATTTTCAAAACAATAAGCACGTATGCTTTTTGATCCAATGACAAAACCTTTTAAAAATGGTAAAAGTCCGTCCTTTATTTTATCTAGCCCCCATACATATACAAATGTATAAAGCCTTTCTCAGAAAATTAGTTTAAATATATCGGAACCAAGGAACCAATTCAACATAAATGCTTTATTACGAAAAATAAATCAAATTTTATACTCATACTAGCTATACCCAGTGTGCTTTGCTACCCTAAAAGGAATATGTATAAATAAATACCAGATTTATTATATGTTACATATGAAAGATGTCAAGCAAATTATTGCAAGTTCGCCAGTTTCTATCTATCGCCAATTTCTATCTATTTACAAAAAATTTTAATAATATAAGAGTTTCCAAGATGCACGAAATTTTGTATTTAATTCATATATGTGGTGCCAAGCCCCCCATTGAAAGTCCGCCCGTTATTCTCTAAATGTTCACATGAATGTCAAAGTTCTTCATGTAAAATTTTAAGATTCTAGCTCTAATAGTTTCTCAGATATACGAATTTAATTCATGTGGGGGCTTCAAGCCCCCCGGATGAAAGTCCGCCCTTTTTCCTCCAAAATATTCAGATGATTATTAAAATAATTTGTTCAAAATTTGAAGAATCTAGTTCTATTAGTTTCCCAGTTAAACGAAATTTTGTATTTAATTCATATGGGAGGTACCAAGTAACCCATTGGAAGTCCGCCCGTTATACTCTAAATGTTCAGGTGAATGTCAAAGTTCTTCAAGTAAAATTTAATGATTCTAGCTCTAATTGTTTCTCAGATATACGAATTTTTCTATTTTATTCATATGGGGGCTCCAAGCCCCCCAGATGAAAGTCCGCTCTTTTTTCCTTAAAAATGTTCAGATGAATATTAAAGTTCTTCGTGCAAAATTTTAAGAATTTAGTTCTATTAGTTTCCCAGATAAACGAATTTTTGTTTTTAATTAATATGGGAGGTGCCGCTCCTCTCATGGGTAGTCCGCCAATTTATTACCCAAAATGTTTATATGGATGTTAAAGTTCTTCGTGCTAAATTTTAAGAATTTAGTTCTATTAGTTTCCCAGATAAACGAATTTTTGTATTTAATTTATATGGGAGGTACCACGCCCCCTAATGCTAGTCCGCCTACTTTTTGTCCTAAATGATCATATTGACACTAAAGTGGCTCCGACAAAATTTGAGGACTCTAACTGTTATATTATCTAAAATATACGGATTTTATATTTTCTTAATGTGGGCGTGGCTCATCGCCCACTTGAAATTTCGAAATAAAAAGTAGCCTATTACCTATTCCAGACATGCAGGAATATGCTGTGAAAATTTCAAGAAAATCGGTTCAGCCGTTTAGTAGTCTATAACGTTCAAACATACAAACATACAAACAAACACACATTCATTTTTATATATATAGATGGTCAACCACGGCAGAATATACTTTCTTACTTGTTATAAATTACAATGAATTTCAGTTACAAATTAATATGAATTGTTCATAAAAACACTTAAAAAACTTTAGCATTTTTTTTTTTTGGCATTTTTTAGCATTTAGCATTTTTTCTAGCATTATTTTGGATGGGATTTAGCCGCAACATTTTTTGAGACCTGGTCACACTGGTATCTGCTTGTGGTAACCATGTTCTAAGATTAAAATTATGATTGTAGTCTAAACATATTATCGTTATTGTAACAATTTTAAAATATCATATTATGATTAAATACCGTGGAAATATTTTATCATAATATTTTTCTATTTATCATAATATTGTTATACTTGATCATATTACGATAAAATGTGATATAAAATTTCGTTTAAAAATTATGTAAAATTACAGTTTTTAAAAAAATTTTAAAAAATATATATAAATAAATATATAATACTTAACACAATTCGCAAATTTCAATTTGCTTTACAAAAACATAACTACATTATTTTATACAAACTGAAATACTTATACATTTAATGTTTTAAACCAAATGAGAATTATTTCAACTCATTTCATTGTCGAGTAAAAAAACACACACGAAAAAATAATCTATATGAGTAAACATATGTGGCAAAAGTTGTTTTGTTGTTGTATTCATTTGTTGTTGTATCAGCAGACATATAACAACTAACATATCGAGGGACTATATTCAATAGTCTCTATCTGTCATTTTCATGAAAATAAGATTTTGATGGCAAAATATCCAGCAAACTATCCCGCATCAGTGACATAAATTTCAAAAGAAAAAAATATTTTTTGGCAATTTTATAGCAATTTTTAAATTTCTCTATCTTATAAAAAGAAAAATTCTGAATGCAAAACTTTCTATCTTATCCAAAAATTGTCTGTTGCAAAACAAGTGTTTTTACTAATTTGGACATGCTGAACACAAATCCGCAAAAATATTTAAAATCGGCTTAATAGTTTTCGAGATATCGCTCATTATGATACTAATTTGATTAATTTTATTGCCGTGTTTATCCATATAACATTGATTTTGGACCAAAACCTTATAATCTGTTGCTTTTTCAACAATTTGGTTCATATAACTTGCATAAAATATAATATTTATTGATATTAAATCAAAAAAAATTTATATTTCTATGAAAAACTTTCTATCTGAAGGTTGTAAAAAAAATTTTCGTAGAAAAAAGCTTTATCTGATATAAATTTGTGAATAATTCTGCAAAAATGCAAAATTTTAAATTCTTTTTATATAACGATTTAGAATATGTCGAACCATTTTTTTCCTCTGCGTGTATAAATGCATCAAACTATGAGCTCTTTATTTGTGCGTCATATTTCCCACCTAAAAATATTATCGATATTGCTGAACGATGTAACTCCAAAGACAAACTATGTGTTCTTGGTGATTTCAATTTAACTGATATGGACGAAATTTCCCAATTCTAATTTATTCCTACCAAGTAATGTTAATAAATCTTATGAATTATTTATTATTGATTCAATCTTTAGTATTAACCTAATTCAAATAAGTAACAATTTTAATCATCTTAACAGACTTAGTGTTTTTAAGTTCTGATCTAAAATTTTCAATTTCTGAACCTAGCATATAAATTTCTCCTTCCACTGTTCATCATATCAGTCAGGAGGTTGAAATTGAATTTTACGAATATGTCCGTAATATTAGTAATAATGATATTCATTATAATTATTATTCTTGTGATTTTATTGTTTTAAATTCTCTTGTTTATAACTTAAATTGGAATTATTTACTAAATTCAGAAATTGTTTCAATTTGTTACGATGTATTTTTGTCAAATCTTTGTAAAATAATTAATGAAAATATCATGTTAGCTAAACCTAAAATTTCTTGGTACACTAATGGTCTTAATAAGTTAAAAAATTTAAGAAATAAATTCTTTAAAAAATTCAAAAACAATAATGACATTAATGATCAATTAAAATTTCGTCATTATGAACGTCAATTCAATTTTCTTAATAATTTTTTTTTCTTATTATATATAAGCAATACATAATCAGTTATAATGAATCTATAAAACATGACCCAAAGCTATTTTGGAGTTTTATTAAATCTAAAAGAAATAACTCTTCTATACCTATGCTAATGACATACAAGAATAGTATAACTCTTTGCTATGTATTTTAGTTTAAACTGCAATGATGATTCTTTAAAAATTGATAGTTTTAACTTAAATGCTATTAATTATTATTTTGACTTTGGTACAATGGAAATATTTGATGATTTTATTTATAATGCTATTAATAAACTTACGAATTCTTTTAAATGTGATAATGATGGCATTTCTTCATTTCTTATTAAAAAATATGTATCTTCATTGACTTTACCGTTAAAAATTATCTTTAATAAGTCCATAAAATAGTTACTTTATACAAAAATGGAAATATACATCCATATTTCCTATTCATAAATCCGGAAACAAAAATATTGTTACTAATTATAGACAATTTCAAAATTAACGAATATTGCAAAATTTTTTTAACATATTGTATATGATAGACTTTTTATATATGATAGACTTTTCCAATTAAACACTACATAAGTGATTCTCAACATGGTTTTATGCTAGGTAGATCTACTTCAACAAACTTGGCAGTATTTAATAAATTTTAATAAAAGGTAATCAAATTGATATAATATACACAGATTTTGCAAAGGCATTTGATAGGTTGTCACACAATATTCTATTAATGAAGCTCTTTAAAATTGGTTTCCACTCTTAAATGTTAAGCTGGTTTCATTATTATCTCACTGGAAGAATTTATCAGTGGGCTTCCTTTTAATACTGAAAAATGCTATGTTATGTCGTATCATAGATGTCGGCATATATTGCTCTCTCTCTCTCACAGTATAAAATAAATAATGTTGTTTTGTCATCTGTTGAAGAAATATTGGATTTAGGTGTTGTTTGTGATATTAAATTATCATATATTAATCACATCAATTATGTTATATCTAAAGCTTGGTCTGTTCTTAGCTTTATTTGACGGCAATCTGAACATTTTGACCATTATACCAAAAAAATACTATTTATTTTATTTTTTAGGTCAAAATTAAAATTATGCTTTTTTATGGAACCCTAGTTCTAGTTACATAATAAGCGCATTGAAAGAATCCAAGTAAAATTCATAAAATATGCTCTTTTTTTGAATACAGTGAATCCTACAACATCTTTGTCTACTGTCAGTTATAGTCATAAATGTACCTTACTTTCAATGAAATCATTCAAAGTAAGAAGGAAAATTAGTTCGTTAAAATTGTTTGTGGCATTATTGAATGTCCTGATCTATTAGAATTGCTACAATTATATGTTCCACCAAGATCTCTTAAAACGAGAAACAATTTTTTTTACATAGATTTACTTAAAACACAATATGTAACAAGAGTCTTTTTAAATGTTTGGAATTCAAATGTGATGGAATTCAAAAATATATTAGAGAAATTATTTTGAAATGTTAGAATTATAAGGTAGTTGTAAGGATTATATTGTATATTCACAAACAACATTTTTATTTTATAAAAGGTCTCTCACCAAATAGAGCCACTAAGACGGAAATTCGAATTTTTAGGGGGTAAAAATGGTAATAACGGGTAAATTCGGTAACCTCATATCTCCTAAACTATAAAAGATACAAAAACAGTTTAAAGCTTATCGTTGTTCATTTAAAAAATAAGCGGAAAGGTGTCTGGTACTTTTTTAAAATTCGGCCCCCTTAGGGAATAAACGGGTAAAAACTGTATTTTGGTACTTTTTTTGCACCCCATGAATTTTTTTAAACCAGAGAACATTCAAAAAATATTTTTAACTCCTTCATAACTTGACGAAAAAATAAAAATATGAATGTAGTACTATTTGGATATTCGGACGTTTAAGGGGTGAAAATTGTACCTATTTTTGGTACTTTTTTCATAAAACATTGTTTTTGGTTTATTAACTTATACATATGTACACACAACAACGGGCTCCCAATACGATGTTGCAACTTTCTGGAACAGAAATTTTATTTCGTTAATGGGGAGGAAAAAAGTACCAAAAGGGGTAAAAACGGGAAATTTTATTTTATTCAAACACTATGATCCAATTTTTGGTACTTTTTCGTTCTTTGACTGGTTCTTTTTGAGTTTTCTACAAAATTTGAACCTAGAAACATGAAATTAAGCACTTAGAGCCAGGAGTAAATGAGAATCCATAAAAGGGGACTTTTTGGAACTTTATCGTACTTCGACTGGTACTTTTTGAGTTTTCTATAAAATTAAACATAGAAACATAAAAATTAACATGTAGAACCCAGCGTAAATTATAATCTATAAAAGGGAACTTTTTAGTACTTTTTCGTTCTTCGACTGGTTCTTTTTGAATTTTTTATAATATTGAACCTAGAAACATGAAATTAAGCATGTACAGCCCGGGAACTTTTTGGTACTTTTTCGTTCTTCAAAAGGTACTTTTTGAATTTTCTATAATATTGAACCTAGAAACAGAACATTAAGCATGTAGGGCCCTGAGTAAGTGATAAAATATAAAAGGAGAATTTTTGGTACTTTCAAAGGGTACTTTTGAAATTTTCTATAATATTGAATCTATAGACATGAAATTAAACATGCAGGGCCCGGAGTAAGTGAGAACATATAAAACGGGACTTTTTGGTACTTTTCGTTCTTCAACTGGTACTATTTGAATTTTCTATTATAATGAACCTAAAAACATAAAACTAAGCAATCAGAGTGAATAAAAATTCAAACTGGAATATTTTCTGGTACTTTTTCGTTCTTTAATTGGTACTTTTTGAATTTTCTATAATATTGAACTTAGAAACATGAAATTAAATTAAAGAGGTACTTTTTCGTACTTCATCTGGTACTTTTTTGAGTTTTCTAAAATATTGAATATATAAACATAAAATTAAACACGCAGTATCCTTATTGATTGAAAATTTAAATAGGTTACTTTCTGTTACTTTTTTGTTCTTTTACTAATACTTTTCGAATTTTCTATAATATTGAACCTAAAAACATAAAATTGGACACGCAGCTTCCTGATTGTATAAAAATCTGTATGCGAGGTATTTCTGGTTGAAAGTCAAACATGCATCATCCTGATTTAATTAAAATCTATAAAAAGGCACTATCTGGTACTTTTTCGTTCTTCAACTGTTTTTTTAATTGTCTGTAATATTGAGAGTAGGATCATAAAATCAATCTTATATAAAAGGGGAATTTTTGATATTGCAGATATGTATTTGTATGTATGGTTACAGCTGGTCTGATATAAAACTTTAGTGTTTATAAAAAACCGATAAAAAACCGGGGTTTCAGTTAACCGAAGATTAACATTTTTTATGTATGTGTGTATGTATATATGTATGTATGTATGTATGTATGTATGTATGTATGTATGTATGTATGTATGTATGTATGTATGTATGTATGTATGTATGTATGTATGTATGTATGTATGTATGTATGTATGTATGTATGTATGTATGTATGTATGTATGTATGTATGTATGAATGTATGAAAACAAACTTTATGAAAAACACACAGCTGACAAGCATACCCCTTCGCCTATCATTTTGACCGGTAGCAGTTTTTAAAAATAATAGACAAGTTATAATAAGCCACTGATCCAAATATTAGTGATTCTTACTACGAACAATTCCCAGGTAAATTATAGAAAACTTATATATTCTATTCAATCCTATGTAAGATTTTTGCTTTAAAAATATTATTTGTACACTATAATTACAGTGGACGGTGGTTCAATTGATGTTTGTTCATCGAACCTAACCTCACAAAAACCAGGAAACGATCATTTCACATTAAGTCACAAATATTGGGAATTGAACGCCAATCCAGCCCCTAAGCGACTGAAACTATTTGTCGATTCTGGTTCTATAGAAGGATTCCTTCGACATACTGAAACCCAACAATATTCGATGTCAAAATTCGCCAGTTTGGAGTTATTTTAATTTATTTAAGTACAAGACAAATTGTATAAGTATAACTTTTGAAGCTGAATAATTTGGTAAAAAATATCATAATATATCATACTAGCTATACCCAGTGTGCTTTGCTACCCTAAAAGGAATATGTATAAATAAATACCAGATTTATTATATGTTACATATGAAAGATGTCAAGCAAATTATTGCAAGTTCGCCAGTTTCTATCTATTTACAAAAAATTTGAATAATATAAGAGTTTCCAAGATGCACGAAATTTTGTATTTAATTCATATATGTGGTGCCAAGCCCCCCATTGAAAGTCCGCCCGTTATTCTCTAAATGTTCACATGAATGTCAAAGTTCTTCATGTAAAATTTGAAGATTCTAGCTCTAATAGTTTCTCAGATATACGAATTTAATTCATGTGGGGGCTTCAAGCCCCCCGGATGAAAGTCCGCCCTTTTTCCTCCAAAATATTCAGATGATTATTAAAATAATTTGTTCAAAATTTGAAGAATCTAGTTCTATTAGTTTCCCAGTTAAACGAAATTTTGTATTTAATTCATATGGGAGGTACCAAGTAACCCATTGGAAGACCGCCCGTTATACTCTAAATGTTCAAGTGAATGTCAAAGTTCTTCAAGTAAAATTTAATGATTCTAGCTCTAATTGTTTCTCAGATATACGAATTTTTCTATTTTATTCATATGGGGGCTCCAAGCCCCCCAGATGAAAGTCCGCTCTTTTTTCCTTAAAAATGTTCAGATGAATATTAAAGTTCTTCGTGCAAAATTTTAAGAATTTAGTTCTATTAGTTTCCCAGATAAACGAATTTTTGTTTTTAATTAATATGGGAGGTGCCGCTAGTCTCATGGGTAGTCCGCCAATTTTTTACCCAAAATGTTTATATGGATGTTAAAGTTCTTTGTGCAAAATTTTAAGAATTTAGTTCTATTAGTTTCCCAGATAAACGAATTTTTGTATTTAATTAATATGAGAGGTGCCGCTCCCCTCATGGGTAGTCCGCCAATTTATTACCCAAAATGTTTATATGGATGTTAAAGTTCTTCGTGCTAAATTTTAAGAATTTAGTTCTATTAGTTTCCCAGATAAACGAATTTTTGTATTTAATTTATATGGGAGGTACCACGCCCCCTAATGCTAGTCCGCCTACTTTTTGTCCTAAATGATCATATTGACACTAAAGTGGCTCCGACAAAATTTGAGGACTCTAACTGTTATATTATCTAAAATATACGGATTTTATATTTTCTTAATGTGGGCGTGGCTCATCGCCCACTTGAAATTTCGAAATAAAAAGTAGCCTATTACCTATTCCAGACATGCAGGAATATGCTGTGAAAATTTCAAGAAAATCGGTTCAGCCGTTTAGTAGTCTATAACGTTCAAACATACAAACAAACAAACAAACACACATTCATTTTTATATATATAGATTATATAAAATTACATTTTTCCAACCTAGCACTTATATACTTCAATATCTGATCATTAATTTGCAAGAATAATAATCGTAAAACTAATTATCATCATCTAAAATAATCATCATTATTATTGCTATCGTCCCTATGCTGAAGGCCTTCATAGTACGAGGAATAATGTTGGTGAGTTAAAAATAGTAAAAAAATTAGTTTCATTCATTATTTGCAAAATTTAAAACAGAACGTAAAAGAAAAGAAACAACAACAAGAATTATGATCACTAGTTTAATAGTCTTATCTATTGACCATAAATCCCCATGAGATCTCCTAAAAATTTTGAAATTTGTTTAACAAAGATTCAAAAAAACTGAAATTGGAGATTTGAAACGGCCGTTGAAAAAATCAAACTTTTTTGACCATAGCTGAGAAGAAGTTTGCGTTATCTTATAAGGGCAAAAACTAATATTCAAGTAATTATAGAAATATTTTAAGTCACAAAATGTTTTTGTTAGAATATATTCCAAAAAAGTAAATTTTTTTGTCACATTTCGAACTCATGTGCTGTGGGACACGTTAATGGCCTGGGGAATTTTCAATAACTTTTAAAGTTTTGAAGCAATTTTTGTGTTTTATATCTTTCCGAAATGCTTACTCTGTGCACATTACGATTCCTTTACAATAAAGTTCAAAATTTATTACTAAATGGTCAAATTTGAGCAAAAACTGAAAAAATCGATATTTTCCCCTTGTAAATGCACTTGAAAACTTCAGAGCCGTTGCGGCACCTGTTAACGTTATCCTATCAGGCTAATTTTTTGTATGACATAGTTTTACAACCCATAGAACAATTCTAGAGGGGGACGGGGAAAAATTCGTAACTTCGTTTTTTTGGAGCACTCTAATGTATATACTTTATGGAGTCGGAAAATTATATTACAGAAATTACAAACGGTATGACAAACTTAAATGTATAGTATGAAATACTAATACACACAGATTGGAAATCAGGGACCGTAACTATTATGACTTTTATCATAACTTTTATCTTAACCAAATTTTATGTGGGTCGATCTATAATTGACTCCTCCCCCCTATAAGGTCCCTTTTAGAAAAATACTCTAATGCTAGTTAAAATCTCTCGATCAAATTTAGTGCAGATAGGTCCACAATTGACCCTACCCCTCATATAAGGGCCCCTTCAGAAAATTACTTTAACGATCAATTCTGGCTTAAAAATACGTGTACAGTTATGAAATTTGATAAAGAAACTTTTATAGAAACATAAATCTTCCTACCAAATTTCATGCGGAAAGTGTCGGAAACATACTCTACCCGCACATATAAGCCTGCCTACAGAACATTACTTTAGCGCTAATTACTGACATAAAAATTAGAGTACAGCGCTGCTATTCGGTGTAAACATGTTTATATGACTCAAAATCGGTCTAAAAAATTTTATGAAAAACGGTCAGTTAATTTGATGAGTGACCATGATGTTAGGGGAGCATTCCTTTAATGGCATACGGTTTGATGGTGGGTATTGGAGATTCGGCACGGCCGAATATAACAGTCTTACTTCTTTGATTTTTATTATTTTGAGCAAAAATAAAAGTTATTCTGTGGAAATGTTGTACAGAATGAAGAGCAATATCCCTGGTACATGATCGCTATGTTTATTAACATCAAAATATTAAAACTAAAGGGGAGACATATTCGTATCTTATTGTAAATATTTTAAACAAAATAAAATTTATTTTAAAATACACATCATCCACAAATTGGGTTTCAATCAATTAAAAAAAGTTTTTTTTTTCTTTTCCTATTTTTCTAATTTAAAATCCATATTAATGCTTTTAAACAAATTCATTTTGATTAGATTTAACCTGTATTAATTAACAGCAATACACATCGCATATCTAAACAATTATATGGTCACCCTAACGATCTGTTGGCAACATTGATGTGTATAAAGTTTATACCATATAGTAGGGATATAGACGAAACTGAAGGGGTTGTCAAACAAAATTTGTTATTCTCTTCACACAGACGAGTTCTGAGAGAATAAAACACACTTGAGAGAACTAAAATCACTCACAAAACTTCAAATTTTCTTCGCGAAATTGCGAGGATATTAGCACTTAATACTTTTTCTTATCACTTAAAATTAATATTTATTATTTTTTGCGACAATTTTATTGTATTTAAAACCCCGAAAATTATTTATATTTTACAAACGAAAAAAAAATGTTTTTTATTCTTTGACATTTCATTTTAATTAAAACTGAAAAAAGAAAAGTTGTAAATTTTCGTATTGAAAATGAAAAAAGTATTTCACATACTTTTTTTCTTTTTCTATTAGTGCAGAAAAAAATAACAAAAAGACGTGTTTATAATATGTTTTAAGATGAAATATCTTCTGAAAAAAATTAATTAACTATTATTTTCATTCACTAGTATATAAAATCCCAGTAATAACATACAAAAACAAGTTAGAGTGCTATATTGGCTATGCCGAATCTTAAATACCCTCCACCAGCAAACTACTTTTTATTGAAACCCATCTAACTATCTAATTTTTAGATAACTTGCCAAAATTTTTGTCGAACTAATTTTGATTAGGTCCAGAAAAATGTATATTAATACGCCAGTTCGAAAACATTTTAATAGAATGACATATCTATACACAGAATATGGGAGTTGTGACCAATTATGGACTGATCAGGAAACAATTTCGTATAATGATTTATATGCAGAAAAAGATCAGGTCTAATTTTACTCCAATAGCTTTATTAATCAATGAAATATGTGCGTTTAGGTGACTTTAGGAAGTGGACTTTATATGCAATTAAGGGCCTATCCGGAAAAATTTCGCAGAGTGATTCATATGTGCACAAATCATATTTTATCAAGATATCTTTATTTGATAATTAAATATGTGCGTTAAAGGGATTTTTTTAAGTGGACCTATTACCAAATATGGACCGATCCAGAAAAAATTTGGTACAATGTTTTCGTAGAGTGATTTATGTTAAGACAAAACATATTTGTGTCGAATTTTCTCAAATTAACTTTATTTGACAATGAAATATGTGTGTTTAAGTGACTCTCAGAAGTGGACCTTATATAGAAGCTATGACCAATAATGGACCGATCAGAGAAAAAAGTGGTAGAATGATTCATGTGTACACAAAACTTATTAAAATCGAATTTTACCCCTATAGCTTTAGAATTCAATGAAATATATGCGTGTAAGTGATTTTCGGAAGTGGACCTTATATGGGAACTATGACCAATTATGGGCCTATTCGGGAAACATTTCGCAGAGTGATTCATATTTGGACAAAACATGTTTGTGTCGAATTTTATCAAGATAGATTTATTTGATAATGAAATATGTGCTTTTAAGTGATTTTCGTAAGTGGACCTTATATGGGAGTTATGACCAATAATGGACCGACAGGTAAAAAATTTATAAAATGATTTGTGCGTACACAAAACATATTCAAGTCGAATATTATCCCAATAGCTTTAGAATTCAATGAAATATATGCGTTTAAGTGATTTTCGGAAGTGGACCTTATATGGGAGCTATGACCAATTATAGGCCTATCCGGAAAAAATTTCGTAGAGTTATTCATGTTTAGGCAAAACATATTTGTGTCGAATTTTGTCAAGATAGCTTTACTTGACATTGAAATATGTGCTTTTAAGTTATTTTCGGAAGAGGGCCTTATATGGGAGCTATGACCAATAAGGGACCGATCCGTAAAACAAATGGTGAAATGATTTCAATGCACACAAAACATATTTCTGTCGAACTTTATCCCGATAGCTTTAGAATTCAATGAAATATATGCGTTTAAGAGATTTTCGGAAGTGGACCTTATATGGGAGCTATGACCAATTATGGGCCTATCCGGAAAAAAAAATCGTAGAATGATTCATGTTTAGGTAAAACATATTTGTGCCGAATTTTATCAATATAGCTTTACTTGGCATTGAAATATGTGCTTTTAAGTGATTTACGGAAGTGAGCCTTATATGGGATCTATGACCAATTATGGACCGATCCGTAAAAAATTTTGTAGAATGATTTGTATGTATACAAAACATATTCAACTCGAATTTTATCACAATAGCTTTATTCATCAATGAAATATGTGCGTTTAGGTGATTTTCGGAATAGGACCTTATATGGGAGCTATGAGCAATTGTGGACCGACTAAGATCTACGTTGACAGTATGATTTCTGTTCATATTATGTTTACATGTACAAAATTTCGTGTTGATACCGATATATTTGTGGGAGTTATTAACGATAAACTAATTTCCGGGAATATATATGTATGGGGGCTATAGGAAATATTGGATCGATTGTAAAGATTTTGAATATAATTGATCACTACTCTGAAAAAATAATGTATGACAAAATTCATCGAAATATCTTTGGTAGTTTCTGAGAAAACTTCAAAAGAATTATGAAAAAAAACGTAATTTTTTTCGAGGTAGTCTGAAATTTTTACTCATAACTTTTCACGTTGTGAACCGATTTCGCTGATTTTCAATACCAAACTGCTTAGGATAATAATAAATATTTTGGGTGAATTTGATTTATTTCCTTTGCTTAGTTTTAACGTGAGCGTGTTTTACACAGACAGGCGGACAGACGGACATAGCTAAATCGACTCAGAATTTGATAAGGACCCAGAATATATATACTTTGTTGGGTCTTAGATGAATATTTCTTGGTGTTACATACGGAACGACAAACTTATATATACCCTCTATCACCACTGATGGTGGTGGAGGGTATAAATAACGTGTCAGAAATACATTTATTATTTAGTACCTTTTGAACAACTGAGTTTTTTTTTGTGCTTCTACTAATACATTCTCACCAGTTAGGTTTTTGACAGGGGACTTAGGTCTTTGACAATCCCTTTGGCCTATATGCTACTATATGGTTTTACTATAAACCCTGCCAGCAATTTTGTAGTCGACTACGAGAAAAATTCACTTCTAGTTTACTTTTACAGACTGACTATAAGTTAACTACAATGTAATGCAGAGCTGTCCCGAAATTTGGTAAACAACCGACTTTTAAAGACTAGCTACAAGCTAACTATCATATAGTGCAGAAGTACCCCAAAATTATCTGGAGAACATTTTGTTTCGGCATGTTTTCTCATGTTTCTTTATTATTTGGAATTTTGCTTTAGAGTCATTAAATTGGAAAAATAAATTATAAAATGTTAAATATTTCAAAAGTCGGTCCCCAAATCCTAAATTCTGCTGATTGATACTGTAAATATAATACATCAATAGTTAACATTACACATAACATTTTTAAATTTATTTAGATTTGGATCATGGATACCGGTGTTATTACTAGTTCCCCTGCAGAAAACTGATGTCTATTAATTTTAACAAACTATTATCACGACTTGAAAAAGCAGATCATATTACATAAACTTTCCAAATCTGAAAAAGGTGTCTATTTCCACAGTATTTTCAACTACTTAATGGATCTAATGAACTTGAGCCATAAATAGAACAGAACAAGCACACAAATCGAAGTGTAATTTAGATAACTAATATTTAAATAAATCCTATATATAAAACAGACTGTTTGTTTGTGTGTTTGTTTGTTACGCTTTCACGGCAAAACTACTGAACCGATTTACATGAAATTTGGACAGCTAATAGGTCTAACCCCAAGAGGAACAATAGGTTATATAAGATCTTGATTGGATGCCACGCCCCTTATTATGCACACTTTTTGTAAAACTATTATTACACCAATTTTGCAATCACTGCTAAACCGATTAACCTGAAATTTTGCATACTGATAGGTATAAGCTTGGAAAGAACTATAGGCTATATATAAGAACTTGATCCGATACCACGCCCCTTTCTACGCCCACTTTTTATAAAACGGTCCTTACCTATATCTTATCCTATAATTATATGAAAGAGAAAGTCTGTTTGTTACGCTTCACGGACAAACTGCTGAACCGATTTTTATGAAATTTAGAACACTAATAGTTCTATTCAAAAGTGGCACTCACTTTTTTCTATATAACTGTTATAAATAAAAAAATTTTCATTCGAGACTTACAGAAAACTACTGAACCGATTTACATGAAATTTGTTTTACCGATCTCAGGATCTGGATCGGACGCCACGCCCCTTTTTACACCAACTTTTTTTAAAACAATTATTAAACCAAATTTATGTTCAGGCATACAAAAAACTACTGATCCGATTTTCATGAAATCTGGTATAATGAATGTTGTGGAATGAAAAATACGACACATTACATCTTCAAAACCTATAATATATAATCTATATCTACATATATATATATATAAAAGAGTAGCGTTACTGACTGACTGACTGACTGATTTATCATCGCACAGCCCAAACGGCTGAACCTAGAATCATGAAATTTTGACAGTAGAAGTGTTTTTGGTTATGTAGATCTACTAAGGAGGGATTTTTGGAAATTTGTACATTTACGGATAAAAAGGGGGAAAACGGGTAAAACTGGGTTTCTTAATTATTTTACACAATATTAGCGATACAAGAAAAATTTTAAATGCACCTGTATCTACTCTTAAAACGAGCAGATGGGTGTCTGGTAGCTTTTTGAAATTCGTACTTTTAAGGGGTAAAAATGTGTAACAAAGGTGATTTTGGTACCTTTTTTGGCCCTTTATAACGTTTGAACTAATTAATATAATAAAATTTTTATAAATATTTTGGATACATCTCCCAAAATTATGAGACACATGTTTCGTACTTTTTTAAAATTCAGTCCTTTTTGGGTGTAAAAGGGAGAAAACTGTAGTTATGGTACTTTTTTTATTGTTTATTGAAATATTCCTATTAAATTACGGACTAACTCTGTAATATTTATTATAATAAAATTTTTGCTATTTCACTTGGGAAAAAAGTACCAAAAAGAGAAAAAACGGGAAATTTAATTTTATTCAAACTCAATTTTTATAAAAAAGTAGTTTATTTACTCACACAAAATAAGCTGTTGGTATATTATTTTGGCATTCGAGTACTAAGGCCTATATAGGACCAAATTCGAGTAAATTGTTTGGTACTTTTTGAAAGCACTATTTTTCTGGAACAAATGAATGCATATTTGATTTTGAGTTTTATCTGTGATATATAGATTTAAATACGGAACATTTTGCAAACTTAATTCCCTAAGTGGGAAGTACTCTATTTATTAGTACTTCCCACTTAAGTAAAATTTATTCCACTTTTGGTACTTTTTCTTTCATCAAATGATACTCTTTATATGTTCTTTAATATGAATTCAAAACACATGATTATTAAACATACACTGTCCTCATTGAATATTAATAGAGAACTTTTAGTACTTTTTATCTATAAATGGTACTTTTTTAATTTTCTAAAATATTCAACTTAGGAATATTAATTTTAACATAATTGGTCTTGACTGAATAATATTCTATAAGTGGAAACTATTTGGTACTTTTCTATTCTTCAAATGGTACCTTTTAGATTCTTTATAATGGTTAACCGGAACACACGGTCCTTATTAAATGAGAATTTATTGAGAGAGATTTTTGTACTTTTTTGTTTTTCCGATGGTTCTTTCTGATATTTTTACGATATTGAACATAGATATTGAAAATAAAACTTAAAATGTAGTGAATGAGAATCTACTGAAAGGAACTTTTGGTACATTTTCATTCATCAAATTATATTTTTTGAATTGTATATAATATTGAACACAGAAACATAAAATTTTTGATTAAATGATAACATGGTGTGACAAAATTACAAAAAATCAATACACTAATCGTGAGACCTAGTGAAGTTGTTAGGTCTAGTAGAGTAGATTACAGTACCATTTTTAGAATCTTCAATATACCCTAAAAATCTGAAGATATTGGAAAAAACGCTTTTTGTTGACTAGACAGACCAAAAAAAATATATCTCAAAATTTTCTTAACCGATTTAGTATTTTTCATCTGTTTTGGAAAGAGTTTCCTTTGTACTTTTCAAAAAGTATACACACTTTTATATTTTTTAAGGAAATGTGTAAAATATTTAGATCTAAATACAAATTTTAATATTTTTTTAAATTTTTTTACGATTTACGATAATTTTTAACCCACACTTTATTAGAGAACATATTTTTTAAATATCTTTTTATTTTAGCCCACATTTCTATGAATAAAATAAGATATAAAATGTTGAAATCAGACAGAAATAGAATTTTTTTCGTAAAAACAAAAATTTACCAAATCTCTCTTTCCTGAAGTAAAATATCAACTTAAGATATGCAACACAAATATAAGCTTTATTATTCAAATTGATAATTTACTGTAGAAATGAGAGATTTGGTAAATTTTTGATTTTACGAAAAAAATTATATTTCTGTCAGTTTTTATCTGATTTCAACGTTTCATATCTTATTTTATTCATACAAATATGGGCTAAAATAAAATTTAAATATGTTTTCAAATAAAGTGTGGGTCAAAAATGATCTTGAATTGTAAAAAAATGAAAAATATATATAAAAATTTGTATTCAGATCTAAATATTTTACACATTTCCGTAAAAAATTTAAATGTGTGTATACTTTTTAAAAAGGACAAAGGAAACTCTTTTCAAAACAGTTGAAAAATAGTAATTCTGTTAAGAACATTTTGAGATATAATTTTTTTGGTCTGTCTAGTCAACAAAAAGCGTTTTTTTCCAATATCTTTCGATTTTTAGGGTATATTGAAGATTCTAAAAATGGCAAAATGATCTACTGATCTAGGTCTATAAAAAGCATTATATCGCGTAACGAGTGTTTTTTAGTGTCACACAGTGTAATCTATTAGAGGTATTTTATAGTACTTTTTTCAAATAGTACTTTCGAAATTTTCTATAATGCGGAAGCTAAATGAACAAAACTAAAAATACAAACTTCTTACTGAATTACTGAAATTTAATCACGTTATATTGAACGTATAAAACTGAAACATTAAAAAAATGTTTAATCAATTTTAATTTTCTATAAAAGTAAACAAAATTTTGTATGTATTTAATTTAAGTTAGGGTAGCGAAGCACCCAGGGAATGCTAGTAATAAATAAATGAGACTTTGTTTTACTCTTTCACTACATAACTAATAAACTTATTTACATAAAATTTGGCATTTAATAGGTCTTACCTCAGAAGTTAAAAAACTCTATATGGTATTAATTGGAAGCTACGCACATTTTTATGTTCACTTTTTGAACACCAAATTTCTAGGCTAAATATAAAAAAATTCTTAATGAAATGCAATGACCTTTTTCCGTCCATTTTTTGTTACATTTATAATGCTCATGATATATGCTTCTTATAGTATATGAGAATTATTATTTTGGTAGTTAAAATTTTAATAAAAAATTATTTTTATTTGAAAACTCTGTTTGTTTTGTAGGTCCTTAACTTACTTTACGATTAGGTAAAATAAAAATCTGTAATCAATTTAATTTATTATCAAAAATCGATTTTCATCTAAAGCGAAAAATCGGTTGTGGATTCGTATACCCCATCACTTATATTCTATTCTTATTTCAAAACCTGTAATCCGCTGTATATATTACTCCCATCACTTATATTTTCCACCGGTAAACTATTTTTATTTCAAAACCTTTAATTTGCTGTATATCCTCAGAAAATAACAATTTTAAAAGAGAATCGGATGTAGTTTCCTATGATCGAGAAAACTATAAACTATATTAGATCTTGAATGAATGTCTACGATGCCACTTTTGTATGCAGTACTGAACAAAAAAACTATAACTATATTAGATCTTGAATGAATGTCTACGATGTCACTTTTGTATGCAGTACTGAACAAAGACCGCTCCTAAAGCAGGGTAAATAATATATTCATATTACATTTTTCACAAAAATTCGAATTTTAAATTTAAATCTACAAATCCATCTAGAAAATCATTTATATCTCCCCTTAAAATGTCTATTTATATAACTCTTTAAAAATTTACTTTAAATGACTCTCAATTCGAGAAAAAATAATGATTTTATTGTTAAATCGAGATAACAATAAAAATCTGCAATAAGTTAAAAAAAACATCAAAAATTATCTTGATATAAATTCGGTTGTCAGCAGCTCAAATCTAAAAAATATGATATGTATTTGACTATTCATTATTCATCCTTATATAGGTATACCTCTGAAACGATGTATATAAAGCATTGTTCATATAAAATATAGATGAATTCATCTTTCAATATCTTTTTATACTTTTAGAAAATTATCCACCAAAAATTCTGCACGTATGTAGCACCGTATTTATTCCAAGGTTTTCAAATAAATAATGATTTTGAATAATTCCAGCACACATTTTCCAAATTCCGAAATTTTTTAATTAGAGGAAGATGTGGATATTTCAATAAGTAAAATTATTTGGGTAACTTTTTTCTATATCTAACGATATTTGATCTTTAAACCTTTATTTCTTCTGATTTAATAAGTGGTGTCTAAATCCATCCAAAACTTTAGTGTGGATGCATAAAAGGTAATGAATAAAAATAATATTTTTAAACATACTTTTTTTAAATGGATGTATTTTTGAGAAACAAAGACGAAAAAACGGTGGTTTTACTCTTCATGATTTTGTGCAGAATTTCTCATTATCGTTTCAGAGTTTTTTCAATTGCATGTACTTTTTCAAACAGCAAAAAAACGCTTGAAATTTTATACGGTTAATGGTAGGTATTTTTGAAATTAATAAAATGCCCCGAAGACTTTTGCCTCTTTACACCAGGGGCACTACAATTCAAAGTACGGTGTGACGTAATTTAAACTGAACAGTTCTTTAAATCTCCTGCACACAGTGAGACATTTGGCACTTTTAGAACGACATTAATCAAATCTTAGTGATATTGGGTTCTAATTTTAGTTACAGTTAGCAAACAATTGGCCAAACGCTCCACATAATAATCAGCACGATAAGACTGCTGCCACGCCCATTGTTTACAAGTATATATTGAATAAAAATTAAATTTTAGGTCGCATATATCTCAAAACTTTTGCAATCGATTTTGAATTTTTATATATTTTTAGAAAGACAATTTTATATAGTTTGCTATTTATTTATAAGAAAATGCAAAATATAAATATTTGTAGCACAGTCTCTGCAAAAAGTTAATAAAACCCATTTTCCTATTTAAACACATTTTCAACGTTTAGATACTGTTTTAAACGGGTTAGTATTATGCGATTTGTCTCAAATGCTCTGCATTGCAGTTTTAGTGCATGCTCTTCTATACTTTTTAAAAACATGCTTTATATAACCACCCTAATGAATATTAGGGTAGTCACTCTTAGAAATTTTTATCAAATTGTACAAATATTTGCAAATAATTGAATGCAACATTAACAAACAATTTATACTCTAATTAAAATTTAAAATAAAATTTAAATTCCGCGGTTTTTACAAAGAACAAAATAAATTTATAATCTATGAATTTAAATCTGTAAATAAACAGAAAATTTTACTTTTTAAATAAAGCTATGACACCTGATTGGCTTAAGTAATTGTTTTTTAAAAGCACTAATTGTGGGCTAATATATGGTGCCAAGGCCAACATTTATGTATACCCCTAACGTGAGTTTATACTTAATTAAGAAAAAAACATATTAAATTCTATAGGACACTCTATTTTCTTTTGAATATCTCTGAAGATCGCAAAAGATCGCAGCCAATTTTCATATATATGTTTCTATAGAAAATTTCCTATGCAAGGGTTATAATTAGATAACTGCAATTGGCTGCAGTCATTAGATCTATTCCATTAAAAATACAAGTAAGAAAGTATAGTCGGGCGTGGCCGACCATATGATACCCTACACCAGTTATGAATATTAAATGTGATTTATTTTTCATAATATCGCATTTATTTTCAATATTCCCTTGTTCCGATACATTTAAGCAATTTATGGATGAAAAACTAATTTTCTGAAAGAGGCTTTATATGGGGGCTAGGGGCAAATATGGACCAAGCCCGATAAAATTTTGTGAATATATTTATATTTACATAATATTTTATTGTGCTGAATTTCATCGCGATATTTGTGTTTATAAGTTAATTTGGGACATTCAAGTAATTTTCTGAAGGGGACTTTGTGTGGGAGCTAGGGTCAAATGGGGCCCGATCTTTATGAAATTTGGCAGGGTTATCAAGACTTCTATAAATCTTAGTTATGCCGTATTTTATCGATATATCTGTATATTTAACATAATTATGAGCTCAGAAGCCCTTTTCGGGGGGTTCTGTTCTATGGGGGCTAGGTGAAATAATGGACCGATTTTAACCATTTTCAATAGGCTTCGTCCTTGGGTCAAATAAAACGTGCGTGCCAAATTTCATCCAATTATCTTGAAAATTGCGACCTGTAGCTTGCGCACAAGGTTTACATGGACAGCCAGCCAGCCAGCCAGCCAGCCAGCCAGACGGACGGACGGACGGACATAGCTTAATCGACTCAGAAAACGATTTTAAGCCGATTGGTATACTTTAAGGTGGGTCTAGGACGAATATTTTTGTATGTTACTTTAGTGGGGAGGGTATATTGGATTTGTGCTGATGTTTGTAACATACAAAAATATTCGTCCTAGACCCACCTTAAAGTATACCAATCGGCTTAGAATCGTTTTCTGAGTCGATTAAGCTATGTCCGTCCGTCCGTCCGTCTGGCTGGCTGGCTGGCTGGCTGTCCATGTAAACCTTGTGCGCAAGGTACAGGTCGCAATTTTCAAGATAATTGGATGAAATTTGGCACGCACGTTTTATTTGACCCAAGGACGAAGCCTATTGAAAATGGTTATAATCGCTTCATTATTTTACCTAGCCCCCATAGAACAGAACCCCCGAAAAGGGCTTTTGAGCTCATAATTATGTTAAATATACAGATATATCGATAAAATGCGGCACAACTAAGTTTTATAGAAGTCTTGATGACCCTGCCAAATTTCATAAAGATCGGGCCCCATTTGACCCTAGCTCCCATACAAAGTCCCCTTCAGAAAATTACTTGAATGTCCCAAATTTACTTATAAACACAAATATCGCGATGAAATTTAGCAGAAAAAAATATTATGTAAATATAAATATATTCACAAAATTTTATCGGGCTTGGTCTATATTTGCCCCTAGCCCCCATATAAAGCCTCTTTCAGAAAATTAGTTTTTTATCCATAAATTGCTTAAATGTATAGGAACAAGGGAATATTGAAGATAAATGCTTTATTATGAAAAATAAATCACATTTAATATTCATAACTGGTGTAGGGTATCATATGGTCGGCCACGCCCGACTATACTTTCTTACTTGTTTTTAAATATATTTTTATTATTAATATTATTTTTCCTTAGAGTTAAAAATAAAACCTTTAAAATTGAGCTTCTCGGGGGAGTTTTCCAGTTTTTTCCTACCGAGCTCGTCCCCGGGTGGCGGATAGGGGGTGGTGATGGACCATCTGTTCTCTCCCAGCTTTAGTTTCACTTAAGCTGAGGGAGGGCAGATTGTCCACCACCTGGGAATATTATATTCCCCGCGGACCAAAAAACTGGAAAAAACAAATATGGAAAATAAAAATAAAAAGATAAAAGTTACGGTGCAGTGTATAAATAACCCAGTACCGGCGGCAATCGTGAGCAAAATACTACTACGGAGGAGGGTACCTTGGCCTCCGTGGCGGACAATGCGTCAAGTGTACAGCATGCCACTGGCAAAAATATAGGGGTGAAAGAGAAGGATGTAATCGGAGAGAGCTCTAAGCTACCTCAGCCTTTAAATATAGGTGAGGGTTCCGACTCTGAATCCTCAGATGATAATAATAATACCATTATAGCAAATCCCAAAAAGGATGAAGTAGAGCAAATGGTGAAAGAGGTGAGTGATAGCATAGCTAAACTACCTATTACTAAGAAAAGACTTTCTGGAGCACAGAGGAGGAAGTTGAAAAAGATGCTTCAGGAAATCATAGTTTGTCAATCCCACGACACTCCAAAGGAAAAATCGGACTCTCTCACAAGATCTGAGGCAAAAAGGATCAGGTCTCCCGAGGAGTTGACAACTGAGAATAAACCTAAGAAGAAAAAGAGCTCCCCGTCTTCTAATACACAGTCTAAGCCAAGCCATACTTCACTCAAAGGAATCTCAAGTGAGAATCCTGCGAGTAAGGGTGACAACGCCAAGCCAGATATTCCGAAGACGAACACGTCGGCGAAATCAACCTCGAAGGTAAGGGAATCTCAAAAGAAGCCCAGAAAAACGAGGAAGGAGAAGCTAGACGGAGGAAAAGGAAAAGAGCCGCCATCTTACGCCAAAGTTGCCAGAAGTAGGCACCGGGACGATCTCTGCTATGCAGTTTACGATGCCGGTAATCCGATAGGCAAAATTCCAAAAGACCAACAGAGTAAAATAGAAGACCTGGTCAACAATAAGATAGTGGACAATGCAATCGCTTCAAAGGCCAAACAACCAATAGAGAGCGAGAGCTGCGAGTTCAGCATGGGCATGATGTTGATGCGGTTGGCATCTCACCAATGTGTTAGCACCCTAAAGAACTTGGTGGAAAGTATCCCTCCTCCCTGGGACGGCGCTAGGCTGGGACTGGCAAAGAAGAGCGACCTTCCGGTGCTTCTAAAGTCCACTGTCTATATAAAAGGATGGGGCAGTAAACTGGCTAATGAACGTATACTGGAAATTCTTGGAGGTCAAAATGCTGAGCTGGCCGTGGAAAAATGGGATGTCTTTTACAGGAAAGAAGAACCTGAGGGAACTTTATTTGTAATAGGTATCGACCAGAAATCCATGGCTAGTCTTGCCAAGAATAAAGGAAGGGCTTACTTCGCCTCTAAATCTGTAATATTCAAAATTGGGAAGGTGCCGATTGGAAGGGCTGTTACAACAAGCCTCGAAAAGGACAATAAAAAAACCTAGGACCACAGCATCAGTATCCACTACTGATAACGTTGAGGAGTCAAATCCTAAAATCGAGGAATTTACCATTAACTCGCCAGAAGAAAATATAGTTGCCCTTTCCAAAATTGGGAAGGCGCCGATTGAAAGGGCTATCAAAACCGGCCCCGACAAGGACACTAAAACACCTAAGACAAAGCATCATTAGCAAGTACTAGCAATGTTGAGGAGTCAAATCCTAAAAGCGAGGAGGATATCACTCACCCGCCAGAAGACAGAACAGCAGTACTCTCCAGAATTGGGAATGTGTCTATTAAAAATACTGCTATTCCTATGCCTGATAAGGACACCGCAGTGCCATCAATAGTACCCACTGCATTAATAGCATTAATAGCAAATCCAAAGAGCGAGGAGGTGACCACCAACTCGCTGGAAGACAGTTTAATGGATGACCATGATTGAGGTTATCCAAATAAACCTCCATCGGAGCGAGACAGCTACCAACGCTCTGATGGCTAAAATTAACACAGGTAAAATACATATAGCTTTAATCCAGGAACCTTGGACGATTCGCAACAAGGTTTCAGGATTAAATCACGTAAATTTCCAACTTTTCTACGCTGATACAGGGTCTCGCCCGAGAACATGTATCTTATGTCACAAGAACTTATGTTTTCTCCTCTCAACAGGATTATCAACATCGGATGTAACGGTGCTGAAGCAAGGTCGTGGCAACATATTCCTTGCATCTATTTACCTGCCTTTCGATTCTCCGACACTACCACCAACGTCGGATCTGATGAAACTGGTTGAAGAGGCACAAAGAAAAAAATAAGAGAATTGTAATAGGTTGTGATGCCAACTCGCACCATGTAGCTTGGGGTAGTACAAACACCAATCGCAGGGGACAAGCCCTCATGGATTTCCTTAATACTAAAGACTTGATAACATTGAACTTAGGTAATAAAGCTACCTTCGTCAATAGAATCAGAGAAGAAGTATTAGATATAACTATATGTTCAGAAGAGCTTATAAACGAAATTCAGGATTGGAGAGTTTCGGACGAGCACTCCTTTTCTGATCATCAGTACATAAAGTTTCGGAATAAGTCTAAAACTAATTGGACAATGTTCGGGACCTTACTAAAGAACCGTTTAGGTCAGGACACTTTTCAATGTCGAAATAAAGAGGATATAGATGCCAAAGTGGAAACGTTCACAAGTGCCCTGGTTGAATCGTTTGAGGACAGCTGCCCTCTGCGAGAGCGGAGATCTGCCCAGGAAAAACCCTGGGTAACTGGGGAAATCCGGAACCTTGGGAAGACTCTTCGCAAACTATTTAACCGGGCACGGCGTAAAAAGACCGCAGTATACTGGGGTGAGTATCGTAATAAACTTGGTGAATATAAGAAAATCGTTCGAAAAGCCAAACGAGACTCCTGGAAACTTTTCTGTGAACAGGTAGATAGCGTAAATGACGTATCGAAGATAAAAAAATTCCTATCCAAAACTCATGTCCAACTGGAATCTATGATCGATGACACGGGCAGGAGGCTTGAGGATATGGAGCAGACAATGAAACTCCTAATGGATTCTCATTTCCCACCCGGTATATCGAATAACATAGATGAACCGATATTGGAAGAAGGGGAGGGTAACACGGAAATAGTTATTACAACTGATATGGTTAAAGGGGCAATCAAGAGCTTTGCTCCCTATAAAGCTGCAGGGCCGGATGGAATTTTCCCGGCACTTTTGAAGATGGACGCGGGACTGGTTTCCGTACATCTGTCACAGATATTCACTGCATGCTTAAAATTGGCATATACCCCAGTTAAATGGCAGGATGCAAGGGTAAAATTTATACCCAAACCAGGGAAACCTAGCTATGCGACACCTAAGTCCTATCGACCGATAAGTCTTACGTCCTTCCTACTTAAAACCTTGGAACGGATAGTCGGATGGTTAAAAGCAGCATACCATACAAAGACCTTAAATATAAGCAGCATGCTTATGTAAAGGGACGATCGGTGGAAACCGCTTTAAATGAAGTTGTCCACTACATAGGTGAATCTTTCGATAGCAAACTGTATACACTGGCGGTATGCATTGACATCGAAGGCGCTTTCAATAACGTGCACACTGATACCCTTATCCAATCCCTAGACCAGTTTTATGTTGACCGGGTGCTCCGTAACTGGATCAACTACATGCTGAGGAACAGATGGATAAGCTGCGAGATGTACGATATAACTATCAGGAAAAAGGTATTTCGCGGTATACCACAGGGTGGCATTTTGTCACCTTTACTCTGGGTTACCACGATTAATAGCCTCCTAAGGACCCTAACCGAGAAAGGACTTAGACCTGTCTGCTATGCAGACGATGCCGTAATACTTTTAAAGGGAAAGGATCCAAATTACTTGTGTAGAAGAGCTGAGGAGGCTCTGAATACGGCCTTGAGCTGGGCTCAACCGAGAGGCCTCAATGTTAACCCGGCGAAGACGGAAATCTGTCTTTTCACAATAAAGACAAAAATTTCTACGTATACTGAACCTTGCTTCCTGGGCAAGAAGATACCGGTGACAGACAAAGTTAAGTACTTAGGTGTAATACTTGACCGGAAATTAAAATGGAGACACCACATAGAGGATAGGATCAACAAGGCACATCGGTGCTGGGCGATATGTAGGAGAACCATAGGCATGAAATGGGGTCTTAGTCCTACTATGACAAATTGGCTTTATAAAAGTGTAATTAGACCAATTCTAGCTTATGCTTCAATAATCTGGTGGACTGCTTTGTACAAAAAGTGTAATATCAAACTACTACAGGGAGTTCAGCGTACATGCTGCTTGGGTATAAGTGGTGCCATGTGTACTACTTCAACCAAGGCTCTGGAAACGTTGCTAGATATTCCACCCATTAAAACATATATAAGATATGAGGCGGCGCTTACAGCCGAACGGCTCTTTACTTTAGGCGAACTGGCCAAAAACGGTTATAGGACACGTCATCAATGTATACTGGACACATTAGAAGGTTATACACATTCATCGGACGTGCCTGATCGCATACCAGACACTGAATATGTCGGAAACTTTGAAACGCTAATCCCAGATAGAATGTCTTGGTCAAGCGGAACATTAGAGCAAATACCAGTAGGAATCCGTTGCTACACGGATGGCTCTAAATTAGGGGACAAAGTGGGCCTGGGGTTCTATATTGAAGACCCAGAAACAGAAATATACCACCGTTTACCTAATCATAACATAAGCTTCCAGGCAGAAGTACGAGCAATAACGGAATGTGTAAATTGGATTAGAATAAATATGGCGCCCACAGGGCTTAATATATTTACCGACAGCCAGAAGGCAATTTGTGCGATATCAGGTGATAGAGTTAAATCTAAGACCGTATTGGATTGTAAGAAAGCTTTAACTGAATACTCTCCCAGCGGTAAGGTTCACATCATATGGGTACCAGGCCACTCGGGAGTAGTCGGCAACGAAAGGGCGAATGTAATAGCTTTAAAGGGAAGGGAGCTCGAAGTAGTTAACCTGACAAACGCAAAACCATTCGACGCAACAAAAGCTGAATTAAAAATATGGATGAGAGAATCCCATAATCGGATTTGATGTAGTATACATCCTCCTATCAACCTAACCTAACCTAAAATTGAGCTTTTGTCTAAAAAATCATTGCAGAATATTCTTGAAGTACTAAATTATAATACAGTGAAGAATCTATATAAATATCTGAAATATTTACCAAGATATACGCATTCAAAATTAATATGCCGCTTCAGGAATATTACAAGAAAATTATTTTATTTTTAAAAGTAGCAATTTTGAGCACCTATATTTCGGGTTAAAGGAACTCTGCAATATTTTTAGTTATTTTTCTATAGTATATGGAATGTTTACTGTAAACTATAATAACAAGCAAGACAATTAGAAAGCGTTTAATTTTTTATTTTTGTCGTTCTAAAAGTACCAAATGTCTCACTGTGCTGCATATGGAAAAAATAAAACAAATCATTTAAAAGTGTCCTTAGTTCCATACCAGTGATTGAAAATACTGATTTCAGTATAATTTCTCAAAAAAAAATTTTCTACAAATTTCCTAATTTAAGCTCATTTTCAATTTCTAAAATTTTAAGGACTTTTTGGTCCAGAAACTGACTTTAAGGATTAAAAAAAGGCAGAAAAATAAAATAAGTATTTTATCGTTATAAGATAAATTTTGGTATATATTTCAAAAAAAGTCATTACAGATAGAAAAATATTCTCTTTACTTTTTGAAGAAACCCGGGCAACGCCGGGTACACGCAGGTAGTTTTAAATATATTTAGTTAATCTAAATAAATTTTACATACATATGTTTAGTTAAAATGTAATTAATTAATTCAGTAGGTAATACAAAAGAAAACTATTAGTTGACTTTTCTGCAACTAACTTTAAGTTAGTTAATAAACAGTTAACTATAAGCTAATCTTTTTGTAACTAACTTTAAGTTAGTTGAAAAGTCATGGAGAGTCGGACCATTAACTACTGCGTAGGACATCGCCATGTTAAAATAGTCAGTTGGCTCCATTAAAAATAATCCAATGATCAACCATAACTAGTTGATGAAAAAGTCGGCTTTTAATGCATTTGAAGTTAGTTGAGTTGCTGGCAGGGAACATTTGACTTAAATATACATATGTAAATATGTATGTATATACATTGTTTATAAGTATTGGGCAAATGATAAAAATAAATCACTACAAAAGTTGTATAAATTTTTTCATTATAATTTAATCTCATATCAAATGTATATCAGTAATTCTTTATGCTTTTTACTATCACTAGAAAAAGTATCTGCAAATAAATATATTTCATATACATTAAAAATTCACACATGATACGTAAACAAAGGTAGTAATATTAGAATGACAAGGCTTTATACATACAATAGCTTTTTCACCATGATTAATATACTTGGTATATTAGTAATCGCCAACTTAAGCCAACTAAGTTAGTTGAGTTGCTGGCAGGGAACATTTGACTTAAATATACATATGTAAATATGTATGTATATACATTGTTTATAAGTGTTGAGCAAATGATCAAAATAAATCACTACAAAAGTTGTATAAATTTTTTCATTATAATTTAATCTCATATCAAATGTATGTCAGTAATTCTTTATGCTTTTTACTATCACTAGAAAAAGTATCTGCAAATAAATATATTTCATATACATTAAAAATTCACACATGATACGTAAACAAAGGTAGTAATATTAGAATGACAAGGCTTTATACATACAATAGCTTTTTCACCATGATTAATATACTTGGTATATTAGTAATCGCCAACTTAAGCCAACTAACCAACCTTCTAATCGTGGAAAGAAAAAAACTTTTCTTTGATAAGAAATCGTGACAAATCTTTCTTTTCCTGCAAACTTTTGACCAGTTCAGAACATTGTTAAATTCGTAATCCATAAAATAAAATTTTAATTCGAATAAGAATTCAAATAAACTATAACTGCCGGTTTCTCTAAATGCGAAAAAACATTTTCATTCTTACAAATATATTGAAAACAACAAATAAATTTAAAATTTTGTTTTTGTTTTCAATATATTTATAAGAAAGAAAATGTTGTTTCAATATTGGAATATATTCAGAAATGGGACTTTCGATTTGGGATGGATATATTTCAAGTTCAATTACTGGTGATATTCCTGTTGTTGCTTTTGCAATTGCGTCGCCTTTCTCACGTCTTACTGTCTTAATTGCATTATCAGTATCAGCGTATTTAATAGACTTTCTTACTTTGAAATTGTAACCTGTCGTATACGTCGAACAGAAATAACAAGTATTTTGTCTATGGAGACGTTTGAGGAAGCACATTGGTTCAACAAATGGCAAATACATATTTGGATTTTGTTTTCATGATCTCACCATTGAGTAACATGTTGAACAGCAAACTGTTGGTATATACCAAAGACCAGACACAAATTCGCGATTAAAATACAGTACGTGTCTCTTATCCACAAACAATCCACATATAAAACAAAAATTGTTACTTTTATCACACATTTTTTTTATAGATTTCACTTTTGAATTTTAAAATTTTATTCGTATTATCATGAAAATTTACAACAAAACTTTGTATAATTCTTTCTCTTATTAATTGATTGGAGTTTTATGACATATTTTGAAAAGCTACTACAATGCGCTATTTTATAAAAATAAAAAAAATTGGTGTCTCATGGCCAATTGAGAGGGTGACGAAAATATTTTTGTTTAAAAAGTGCATTTTTTTACCTAAATGACCATAACTCGGACATTTGATAATACATTTTCAATATTTTTTTGGGGTTAAAAGGCAACACTTGTATCTTGTAACATTTCAAATTTGAAAATCGGTTGAAAACTACAAAACTTATGATTTTTTAAAATGAAAAATTCAAAAATAGCGTTTTTCACATCTTTTGCTCTTAAAAATTAAGTTAACGAAGTGATCGGGGGAATGCATATTTTTTTTCTTCACTTTTGTATCATAGTGTTATATTTGCTTTAATTTATTTATTTAGTTCTTCTTTAAAAAAGTTTACCATTATAATTAAAAATATCTAAGTTGGACGTTGGTGTTATTCTTGTTTTCTTTTCTTGATTTATATTGATTTTGCTTCTTTTTACTTTTGTTTTTTCCATTTCTTTTATGGCACAAATTGCAGTTTCACAGTTGTAATTTGCTTGATGTAAAATATCGAGGTTTGTGTCTCGACTAAATTTTACATACATGAACGTATGTAAATGTAAAGTATAATTTACTACAGTAAATAAATATAGATGATGAATTTTACTATTTAATTAATAAAATATGGTATTTAAAAAAATATATAGAAAATATTTGATTATTTTATGTTTTTTTCTCGTTTCTGGCTGCAAATCCGAAAAAAAGTAATTATGAAATGCTGTAAAAATGTTGATAAAATGTCTTACACTGGGGTGGTAATATCAAGACATGAAGATACTTTTTATTACTACATTGTAAATTGTAAAAGATTTTATTAATCTTTTTGACATTTACTACCAAAAATTACCATCAGGTTCTCTTTTCTACGGCTTATATTAAGCACATTTTTATCTTTTACTTCCTTTCTGATAAATTTTCCAAAGTACAAAATTAAAAATTCAAATAATCTTAAAAATTTAAATAAAAGATTATAAAGTTTCCTGAGTCAATTTAGCAGACAAATAAGGCAATTTCTTTAATTTCAGCCTGGATTATTAAAAATTCCCCAATAGAACTTTATCCAATTTCTAGAAACAAGGACACGTGATTGAGCATCCTTGGTATATTTTCCAAGCCCCGATTAAATCATCCATTTTAGACAGACTAACTTAAGACCAAATCCAATTGATGACGATCACTCTTATGTGGGTAATTTACACATATTTGTTGGACAATTGCTGGCATTCTTACCCATGTGACCTGATTATGGATGCTCAGAGACCAATCTGGGGAGAAAATTGCACTTGTCCAAAATTTTTAACATTTCTATCAGATCCAGAAAATCTGGATCTGGTAGGTATAACCTACAAATTTACCATAGAAATATTCAGAAATTTCGAGAACCTGAACATGTAATTTATAACCAACAAAATATACAACTCTACACATTTCTACGATATCATCATTCAACACATTTTCGCAGCATCTTCATTCTAGATATTTGCCAGCATTACGTGAAAAGTAAAAACCAGAAAAAATTGTTAAAAACATAAAATCTACAAAAAGTTTTTAATCTAAAATGGAAAGCTATAACTTAATATCAATTGTGCTAAAATTGAAGTACAAATTTTCAAAATTAATGAATATGCAAAAGTAAAAATAAGAAAAATATTACAGCGAAAGGTCAATTATATTGATATGAAAACAAAAGCAAATTGTGTTAATATATTAGCAAATCTGCAAGTGTAAAATAAGATAAATATCACAGTAAATTAAGATCAAAGTCATGTTTCATGTAAAATTTTATCACAGTTAAAGTTTCCTATAAATTAGTAAATAATATCAACGTCTAAAGTCAGTTGCAATCAAAGCTAATTCAAAAGTAAATTGTACTAAAGTTAAAAAATTATACTAAATTAGAATGAGTAATATCACAGTTCATTAAAATACTATCACAGTCAATTTTTAAAATATAAATGTATCACAATTTTTATTTCTAAAGTCAAATTAAAACCAAAAATCCCTAAAAACTACCACAGTGCAAATACAAAATGAATAAATGTAAAGTCAACAAGTAAGAGTGTTATATTCGGCTATCCGAATCTTATATACCCACCATCAAACCTCGTTTGACTCGATTGAAACTTACTTACGTCGAATTTCATCTATATACTCGTATATTTAGGCCAGTTATAAGCGTTAAAGTAATTTTCTGAAGGGGACCTTATATAGGGGGATAGGGTCAATTATGGATCGATCCTTATAAAATTTGATAGACAGAATTTGGTTCGTATTAAATTTATTTGTGTCGAATTTCATCGCTACACTCGTATTTTTAAACCATTAATGAGCGTTGCAGTCATTTTCTGAAGGGAACCTTATATGGGGGGTGGGGTCAATCATGGGCCGATCCTCATACAATTTTTTAGATAGATTTTGACTCGCATGAAACTTACTTATGTCAAATTTCATCTATATACTAGTATTTTTAAACCAGTAATGAGCGTTAAAGTCATTTTCTGAAGGGGACCTTATATGGGGGGTAGGGTCAATTATGGACCGATCCTGATTTGCGTAGTGATTTTGGATCATAAGAAACTTACTTATATCTAATTTCATCGCTATATTTTTATTTTTAAACAAGTTATGGCTGTTAAAGCTGCTTTTCGAGGGGGCACTTGTATGGGGGCTATCCGAAAACGTGGACTGATATTGTCCATTTCCAATACCAATTTCCAATACCTATAAGAAATATTTATGTGAAATTTCAACCCTCTAGCTCTTTCCATTCGGACTCTATCGTGCTTTCAACAGACAGACAGACGGACGGACAGACGGACAGACATGGCTAGATCGTCTTAGAATTTAATGAGGACCCGGAATATATATACTTTTGTGGGTCTATGACCAATATTTCGATGTGTTACAAACGGAATTACAAAATCAATATACCCCCATATTTTTTGATGGTGGGTATAAAAACAAAATAGCAAACCAAACAACGCGTAAACAATGAATTAACTGGCAAATAATATCACATACAAGAACCATAAACTTTTAACTCCTTTAGCAACCTGCATCGCTACCCTGGAGGGCCTTCTGCAGTTCGATGTTATGTTGGTAAGTTTGATCTTATGTATCTCAAACCTAATCATACGTTTATAGTTCTTGTTCATTGTTCATATAACAACAACAACCAATGGAAACATATTGTTGAAGAGAGTAATGTTGGAACAAAACTGATATTATTTTAAAGCCATTGAAATCAAGTTCCCTAACTGCAAAGTTCTATGCTTAGTAATTGATACATATGTATACATGTTGATATTTTGTTAAATTTTGATTTAAAGGCTTATCAACATTTACAAATAATGCAAAATGGTTTTTGTTGTTATCTTATGATATTTTGTTTTGTTTGTTTCTCGATCAAGAAATACAAAAAGATAAACGCAAATACAATACGTGGGAATAATTTTGTTTTTACATTACTTTGAAAACACACAGTGGTTAATATTTGATAGAAACTTTGCCAAAATCCTTGTAGGAAAATTAATTTAAAATGTTCATAATAGTATCCCAAAGTTTATTAAAAAAATGTTTCGTAAATATTAATTATAGTAAGATTAAAAGTATTTTACTACTAATGGTAAACAGTATTTAGAATTTAATCAGAAGTAAATTAAATTTATTTATATATATATTTTTTGCTTGAATATTATGTTGTTTTTTATTTCGACCAAATGAACGTAAGAGTTCCATACATAGCATGTTCAGAATTCGGTCGTAAATATTATTTAGTTTAAATACATCTGATATGGTTAAAGGGGCAATCAAGAGCTTCGCTCCCTATAGAGGTGCAGGGCCGGATGGCATTTTCCCGGCACTCTTACAGATGGAGGCGGGACTGGTTGCCGTACATTTGTCTCAGATATTTACTGCATGCTTGAAATTCACATTAAATGGCAGGATGTAAGGGTAATATTTATACCTAAACCAGGGAAACCTAGCTATTCGACACCTAAGTCTTATCGACCGATAAGTCTTACGTCATTCCTACTTAAAACCTTGGAACGGATAGTCGATAATATGATTAAAAGCAGTATACCCGACAAAGACCTAAAATTTAAGCAGCATGCTTATGTAAAGGGACGATCAATGGAAACCGCTTTAAACGAAGTTGTCCACTACATAGGAGCATCCTTTGATAGCAAACTGTATACACTGGCGGTATGCATTGACATCGAAGGCGCTTTCAATAACGTGCACACTGATAGCCTTATCCAATCCCTAGACCTGTTTTATGTTGACCGGGTGCTCCGTAACTGGATCAACTACATGCTAAGGAACAGATGGACAAGCTGCGAGATGTACGATATAACTATCAGGAAAAAGGTATTTCGCGGTATACCACAGGGTGGCATTTTGTCACCTTTACTCTGGGTTACCACGATTAATAGCCTCCTAAGGACCCTAACCGAGAAAGGACTTAGACCTGTCTGCTATGTAGACGATGTCGTAATACTTTTAAAGGGAAGGATCCAAATTACTTCTGTAGAAGAGCTGAGGAGGCTCTGAATACGGCCTTGAGCTGGGCTCAACCGAGAGGCCTCAATGTTAACCCGGCAAAAACGGAAATCTGTCTTTTCACAAGAAAGACAAAAATTTCTACGTAAACTAAACCTTGCTTCCTGGGCAAGGAGATACCGGTGACAGACAAAGTTAAGTACTTAGGTGTAATACTTGACCGGAAATTAAAATGGAGACACCACATAGAGGACAGGATCAACAAGGCACATCGGTGCTGGGCGATATGTAGGAGAACTATAGGCATGAAATGGGGTCTTAGTCCTACTATGACAAAATTGCTTTATAAAAGTGTAATTAGATCAATTCTAGCTTATGCTTCAATAACCTGGTGGACTGCTTTAGACAAAAAGTGCACTATCAAACTACTACAGGGAGTTCAGCGTACATGCTGCTTGGGTATAAGTGGTGCCATGTGTACTACTTCAACCAAGGCTCTGGAAACGTTGCTAGATATTCCACCCATTGAAACATCTTTAAGATATAAGGCGGCGCTTACAGCCGAACGTCTCCTTATTTTAGGCGAACTGGCCAAAAGCGGTTATAGGACACGTCATCAATGTATACTGGACACATTGGAAGGTTATACACAATCATCGGACGTGCCTGATCGTATACCAGACACAGAATATGTCGGAAACTTTGAAACGCTGATCCCAGATAGAATGTCTTGGTCAAGCGGAACATTAGAGCAAATACCAGTAGGAATACGTTGTTACACGGATGGCTCTAAATTGGGGGACAAAGTGGGGCTGGGGTTCTATATTGATGACACAGAAACAGAAATATACCACCGTTTACCAAATCATAACATAAGCTTCCAGGCAGAAGTACGAGCAATAACGGAATGCGTAAATTGGATTAGAATATATATGGCGCCCATAGCGCTTAATATATTTACCGATAGCCAGAAGGCAATTTGGGCGATATCAGGCGATAGAACTAAATCTAATCAAATTTCTAAAAAGTCGACTGAAGAGTGAAATATTTCACAAAATCTTACAATTTACTGAACAGTTGATTTTCTAGAGACAGTCTTAGATTCAGTTTCAAATTAAAACAAAATGCAAAGATTTCACAAAATCTCTATAAAAAGAAGCAATATCTTGCAATTGTCTATAAAGTCAACTGAATAATAAAATATTTCACAAAATCTTCTAATTCTCTGTAAAAAGTACAATTTTCTAAAAAGACAACTGAATAGTGAAATATTTCACAAAATCTTGTAATTTGTAATTTACTTAGCAGTTGATTTTTAGGATATTTTTAAAATTATGTCCCCCATTTGTTCTAGAAAGTCAACCAAATAGTGAAATATTTCCCAAAATCTTGCAATTTACGGTATAGTTGATTTTCTAGAAACAGTTACATGCAGCTACAAATTTAAAAAATGCAAAGATTTCACAAAACATCTATAAAAAGTGGAAATATCTTGCAATTTTCTAAAAAGTCAATAGTGACATCTTTCAAAAAATCTTGTGATGTGCCATTTATAAGTAAAGAATTACGTGGTCGCAATGTTTTGAAACCAAATTTATACAATTTTACAAAATTTGCATTTTTTTAGATAGAATATTTGCGGCTCTTTGGTTGTATATATGAGCAAAAGTAGACATTGTAATTACGCGTCGTTTGATGTATATCTCCAAAACGTGCGGGAGAAGCTTAAATATTGGAAAAAACAAACGTGAAAGTTTCGAAAAAAGGGCTTTTTTGCGAAGCACACTTACAGCGTAACTTCAATATACTCAAAATATTGCGAGATCGAAATACTTTTAAATTTTACATGTTGAAATCATAAAGCCACGATAAAATATTAGCATGCAAAGATGTTAGAAGGAATACCAAAAAATTGCGAATTTTTCTTTTTTACTTTAGCGAATTTTCGCATTATAAACAAATTTAGTATCTTAATTTTATCAGTAACAAATCTTTATATAGAAAGGCGATAGAACTAAATCTAAGCAAATTTCTAAAAAGTCGACTGAAGAGTGAAATATTTCACAAAATCTTACAATTTACTGAACAGTTGATTTTCTAGAAACAGTCTTAGATTCAGTTTCAAATTAAAACAAAATGCAAAGATTTCACAAAATCTCTATAAAAAGAAGCAATATCTTGCAATTGTCTATAAAGTCAACTGAATAATAAAATATTTCACAAAATCTTCTAATTCTCTGTAAAAAGTACAATTTTCTAAAAAGCCAACTGAATAGTGAAACATTTCACAAAATCTTGTAATTTGTAATTTACTTAGCAGTTGATTTTTAGGATATTTTTAAAATTATGTCCCCCATTTGTTCTAGAAAGTCAAACAAATAGTGAAATATTTCCCAAAATCTTGCAATTTACGGTATAGTTGGTTTTCTAGAAACAGTTACATGCAGTTACAAATTTAAAAAATGCAAAGATTTCACAAAACATCTATAAAAAGTGGAAATATCTTGCAATTTTCTAAAAAGTCAATAGTCATCAGATAGCACACTTACAGCGTAACTTCAATATACTAAAAATATTGCGAGATCGAAATACTTTTAAATTTTACATGTTGAAATCATAAAGCCACGATAAAATATTAGCATGCAAAGATGTTAGAAGGAATACCAAAAAATTGCGAATTTTTCTTTTTTACTTTAGCGAATTTTCGCATTATAAACAAATTTAGTATCTTAATTTTATCAGTAACAAATCTTTATATAGAAAGAATTGGTTTGCGTCCAAAAAATTTAATCAAGGCCTTTCGTGGACTGAATATGCGGTGTTTCTTTCACAACAAAAATCGATGAAACACACCTAAGCCGGTAATTTAAATTGGGGACATTATACTTATATGAAAATCAATAAGCAGTTTGAAAAAATGCACGTTTTAGCATTAAAAAAGTTCATTGATGTAAATATATAATTTCTTTACAAAATTTAAATTAACCGGACTGGTTTTCATTTTAACGGTTATTTGGATTAATAATTCATTTAAATTTAGAAATGAAAAAAGCTGTTAATTGTAGATAAAAAGGGATATGTTAATTACAAAAGTTATTTCATCAAAATTTCACTTTAGAGGAAAACGCGGTGTTTCTTGCGTTACAAGATAATTCGACGAAGCACAACTTGGATTTAATTTAATTTAATGGAATTTAACTTGTTTAAAATTGCATTAAATCCAAGATGGTTGTATTTTTTCAAACGGCTTATTGATTTTGCTATATACCTCATTAATAGCAACCTAAAAGAATATAATTTTATTAATTTTAATTTGCGGAAAGGGTGTGTTTCACAAGTTTTTCTTAAAAGAAAAACACTGCGTTTTCTGCACACGAGAAACTTTGATGCAAATATTTATGTGGTTAGCCAATAACTGCTTGTTTATAATTATCTTCTGCTTCCATTTCTGAATTTGAATGAGTAAATAATATAAAAACCGTTAAAATGAAAATCTATATAAAGTTTGGAAATGAATTTCGTACACATGACCGAACTTTTTTCAATGCATTTAATACAAAATCGTACTTTTTCTAACGGCTTATCGATTTTGGTATAAGCATCATTGTCAGCTACCGATTAATGTTAAGTGTTACCAATTTTAATTAGCGGGTTAGTTGTGCTTCGTCGAATTATCTTGTAACTCAAGAAACACCGCGTTTTCCTCTAAAGTGAAATTTTGATGAAACAACTTTTGTAATTAACATATCCCTTTTTATCTACAATTAACTGCTTTTTTCATTTCTAAATTTAAATTAATTATTAATCCAAATAACCGTTAAAATGAAAACCAGTACGGTTAATTTAAATTTTGTAAAGAAATTATATATTTACATCAATGAACTTTTTTAATGCTAAATTGAAAAAAAAATTTTTCAAACTGCTTATTGATTTTCATGTAAGTATAATGTCCCCAATTTAAATTACCGGCTTAGGTGTGTTTCATCGATTTTTGTTGTGAAAGAAACACCGCATATTCAGTCCATGCTAAAACGTGCATATATATATATATATATATATATATATATATATATATATATATATATATATAATATATATATATATATATATATATATATATATATATATATATATATATATATATATACTTTACATGTTGAAATCATAAAGCCACGATAAAATATTAACATGCAAAGATATTAGAAGGAATACCAAAAAATTGAGAATTTTCGCATTATAAACAAATTTTAAATTCTTAATTTTATCAGTAACAAATCTTTGTATAGAAAGAATTGGTTTGCATCAAAAAAATTTAATCAAGGCCTTTCGTGGACTGAATATGCGGGGTTTCTTTCACAAAAAAAATCGATGAAGCACACCTAAGCCGGTAATTTAAATTGTGGACATTATACTTATATGAAAATCAATAAGCAGTTTGAAAAAAATGCACGTTTTAGCATTAAAAAAAGTTCATTGATGTAAATATATATTTTCTTTACAAAATTTAAATTAACCGGACTGGTTTTCATTTTAACGGTTATTTGGATTAATAATTCATTTAAATGTAGAGCCGAAAAAAGCAGTTAATTGTAGATAAAAAGGGATATGTTAATTACAAAAGTTATTTCATTAAAATTTCACTTTATATATATATATATTATATTATATATATATATATATATATATTATATTATATATATTAACATGCAAAGATGTTAGAAGGAATACCAAAAAATTGCGAATTTTCGCATTATAAACAAATTTTAAATTCTTAATTTTATCAGTAACAAATCTTTGTATAGAAAGAATTGGTTTGCATCAAAAAAATTTAATCAAGGCCTTTCGTGGACTGAATATGCGGGGTTTCTTTCACAACAAAAAAATCGATGAAGCACACCTAAGCCGGTAATTTAAATTGTGGACATTATACTTATATGAAAATCAATAAGCAGTTTGAAAAAATGCACGTTTTAGCATTAAAAAAAGTTCATTGATGTAAATATATAATTTCTTTACAAAATTTAAATTAACCGGACTGGTTTTCATTTTAACGGTTATTTGGATTAATAATTCATTTAAATTTAGAAATGAAAAAAGCAGTTAATTGTAGATAAAAAGGGATATGTTAATTACAAAAGTTATTTCATCAAAATTTCACTTTAGAGGAAAACGCGGTGTTTCTTGAGTTACAAGATAATTCGACGAAGCACAACTTGGATTTAATGCAATTTATAAATATATATATATATATATATATATATATATATATATATATATATATATATATATATATATATATATATATATATATATATATATAAAAGAAAAATTCGCAATTTTTTGGTATTCCTTCTAACATCTTTGCATGCTAATATTTTATCGTGGCTGTATGATTTCAACATGTAAAATTTAAAAGTATTTCGATCTCGCAATATTTTGAGTATATTGAAGTTACGCTGTAAGTGTGCTTCGCGAAAAAGCCCTTTTTTCGAAACTTTCACGTTTGTTTTTTCCAATATTTAAGCTTCTCCCGCGCGTTTTGGAGATATACATCAAACGACGCGAAATTACAATGTCTACTTTTTCTCATATATACAACCAAAGAGCCGCAAATATTCTATCTAAAAAACTGCAAATTTTGTAAAATTGTATAAATTTGGTTTCAAAACATTGCGACCACGTAATTCTTTACTTATAAATGGCACATCACAAGATTTTGTGAAAGATGTCACTATTGACTTTTTAGAAAATTGCAAGATATTTCCACTTTTTATGGATGTTTGTGAAATCTTTGCATTTTTTAAATTTGTAACTACATTTAACTGTTTCTAGAAAACCAACTATACCGTAAATTGCAAGATTTTGGGAAATATTTCACTATTTGGTTGACTTTCTAGAACAAATGGGGGACATAATTTTAAAAATATCCTAAAAATCAACTGCTAAGTAAATTACAAATTACAAGATTTTGTGAAATATTTCACTATTCAGTTGTCTTTTTAGAAAATTGTACTTTTTACAGAGAATTAGAAGATTTTGTGAAATATTTTATTATTCAGTTGACTTTATAGACAATTGCAAGATATTGCTTCTTTTTATAGAGATTTCTGATCAGGAAACAATTTCGTATAATGATTTATATGCAGAAAAAGATCAAGTCAAATTTTACTCCAATAGCTTTATTAATCAATGAAATATGTGCGTTGACTTTAGGAAGTGGACTTTATATAGGAGCTATGAGCAATTAAGGGCATATCCGGAAAAATTTCGCAGAGTGATTCATATGTACACAAATCATATTTTATTAAGATATCTTTATTTGATAATGAAATATATGCGTTTAAGGGATTTTTTGAAGTGGACCTATTACCAAATATGGATCGACCCAGAAAAAATTTGGTAGAATGTTTTATATGCCTATCCGGAAAAAATTTCGTAAAGTGATTTATGTAAAGACAAAACATATTTGTGTCGAATTTTCTCAAGATAACTTTATTTGACAATGATGTGTTTAAGTGACTCTTAGAAGTAGACATTATATGGAAGCTATGACCAATAATGGACCGATCCGAGAAAAAAGTGGTAGAATGATTCATATGTACACAAAACTTATTCAAATCGAATGTTACCCCTATAGCTTTAGAATTCAATGAAATATTTCGGAATGATTTTCGGAAGTGGACATTATATGGGAACTATGACCAATTATGGGCCTATTCTGGAAAAATTTCGCAGAGTGATTCATATTTGGACAAAACATGTTTGTGTCGAATTTTATCAAGATAGCTTTATCTGATAATGAAATATGTGCTTCTAAGTGATTTTCGTAAGTGGGCCTTATATGGGAGTTATGACCAATAATGGACCGACTCGTGAAAATTTTGTAAAATGATTTGTACGTACACAAAACATATTCAAGTCGAATATTATCCCAATAGCTTTAGAATTCAATGAAATATATGCGTTGAAGTGCTTTTCGGAAGTGGACCTTATATGGGAGCTATGACCAATTATGGGCCTATCCGGAAAAAATTTCGTAGAGTGATTAATGTTTAGGTAAAACATATTTGTGTCGAATTTTGTCAAGATAGCTTTACTTGACATTGAAATATGTGCCTTTAAGTTATTTTCGGAAGTGGACCTTATATGGGAGCTGTGACCAATAAGGGACCGATCCGTAAAAAATTTGGTAGAATGATTTGTATGTATACAAAACATATCCTACTCGAATTTTATCACAATAGCTTTATTCATCAATGAAATATGTGCGTTTAGGTGATTTTCGGAAGTGGACCTTATATGGGAGCTATGACCAATTTTGGACCGACTGAGAACTACGTTGACAGTATGATTTCTGTTCATATTATATTTACATCTACAATTTTTTATTTACATGTTGATACCGATATATTTGAGGGAGTTATTAACGATAAACTAATTTCCGGGAATATATACCTTTGTATGGGGGCTATGGGAAATATTGGATCGATTGTAAAGATTTTCAACATAATTGATCACTGCCCTAAAAAATAATGTGTGACAAAATTTATCGAAATATCTTTGGTAGTTTCTTAGAAAACTTCAAAAGAATTATGAAAAAAAACGTATTTTTTTCGAGGTAATCTGAAATTTTATGCTGTGAACCGATTGTGCTTATTTTCAATACCAAACAGCTTAGGATAATAGTAAATATATTGGGTGAATTTGGTTGATTTCCTTTGCTTAGTTTTAACGTGAGCGTGTTTTACACAGACAGACAGACAGACAGACGGACATAGCTAAATCGACTCAGCATTTGATAAGGACCCAGAATATATATACTTTGTTGGGTCTTAGATGAATATTTCTTGGTGTTACACACGGAACGACAAACTTATATATACCCTCTATCACCACTGATGGTGGTGTAGGGTATAAAAATTGCATTCGAATATATGCATAAATAAATTAAAACCTCATAACTTTTAATCTATCAAATATAAATGCATAATTTTTTTAGTTAATGATTGTAAATTAATGTAATCGTGTTAAACAGTCTATAAAAATATGTGTACTTAGTTTTTTAAAAAAATATTTTTGGAAGAGGTTGAAAAAACTCCTAAAAAACGAAGTTATCCACGAATATTTAAAATATTTAGGTTAAATTAATTTGTATTTTGGGTCCTTCGTTGTGAGTTATATCCACGCATATATTTTCGAGTTTAATGTAAAAATGTATTTTTTTTAAGTGGTTTCTTTAAACCTCTATAACTTTGCCGGCTTTTGCCAATAATTATTCACGAGAAGATAATTGTACTTCTAGGATGTTAGACAATGTCCACACAAAATGTCGTTGATGTGCTATTAAAAATATTTCATCATTTTTTTGACCCCAAAATCTAAATTAAAAAGAAAATTTCCCATATGTATGTATAATCGAATTTTCGCGATTTAGTTCCCAGATTTTTCTCGCGGCTGTATAGATGACACATATCTCTGCATGAAGGACCGTGCAGGTGTCAGGTAGTCGAAGATACAGTAGAAGATTTAGTTTTTCGGAAAAGATTCCCGATCCCGTGCCCCTTTCTGTCTTCGAGCCATCAGTACAGATTGATATCACGTCATCCCGTAGGACAGCGTTCGCGGCCCAATCATCCTTTGTCGGTATTGTGGTCTTGAATGACCTATTAAAATTCAGTGTAGATAGAATGTAGTTTGTTTCCTATCCCATGATTGACCTGCCTATCTTTTGCTTCATTCCGTTCGACTGTTTAAGTCGTACAGCATATTTAGCTGATTCCATGTGTTCACTTATTGTGGGATGAAATTTCCCTTGAATAAGAAGCAGATGACACCACCTTGTGCTGTGCCCCTTGTCACAACTTTCCTTGTCTTGCCAATACCCATATTAGAGTTAAAGGCCCTGCTCTTAAGCATGTTTTCTGTCCAATTTTTTATCCGCTGATCAACACCTAGGTCACTTAGTGCATCGACTATTGCGGATATGTTCACGTTGTTAAACGCACCTTCAATGTCTAAGAAAGATGCCATAACATATTCTTTTATGTCAAGTACCTTCTCTATAGTTCCGACAACGTCATGTAAGGCTTTCTCTACCGACCTCCCTTTCAGGTATGCATGTTGTGCCCTACAGAAATTATCAGGAGTGATGATGTTCCTGACATAGATGTCGACCAATCTTTCCAATGTTTTCAATAAAAACGATGACAGACTGATTGGCCTTAGCTGTGGCATGATGGTGGCGATCGATTTCTGGAGTAGTGCTGTGAATATGCCATCTGGCCCTGGAGATTTATAGGGCTCGAAGGATGACACCGCCCATGAAATTTTCTCCATACTAACAATGGAACTGACTAATTCACTTATGTGGATTCGAGAAGCTGCGAGGTGCTCCAAAGTGGACCCTTCATTTTCATCATCTTTCACCCGGAAAGTGTGTCTCCCTAAGCAGTTCCAGAGTTTCGGTGCTACTTTCAGTAATGTTACCATCCGGTTTCATCAGGAATCCAGGCGTACCGGGGTCTTTGGATAACATCTTACGTAGACGTGATGCCTCCAGCTCCTCACAGAAACGCTTCCAAGATTCCTTCTTAGCTCGTCTGGTTTCCCTCTTGAAAGTATTGAAGCTTTGACGATAATCGTCCCAGCTTAACGGGTTTTGATCCCTCTTCGCTTTATTAAATAGTTTCCTACATTCTTTCCTTAGCTGCATTAGTTTAGGATTCCACCACGGTTGCCGGAAATTTCCTAGGTACCTGCCGCTCCCTACATGAAGCATAGTAGGCTTCCCTTAAAGTAGGATTTCTAGGATTTCTAAAGGGGTTTTTGCTAGCCAGCGTAAGCTGTATCGTAAAGATTATTCTGTGATGATCGGAGAATGAGCATACTAGTGATACTCTCCAATCAAGAATTCTGACTGAATCAGTGTTCCCTACCAAAGTAATATCAATGACCTGTTCCCTGATCCTATTGAAAAACGTTGGTCTATTACCTATATTGCAAACACTTAGGTTAGTAGTTAGAAGGTATTACAGTAAACACTCACCCCTGTCATTAATATGCGAACTCCCCCACAGAGTATGATGGGCATTAGCATCACATCCTATGAAAAGATCATGGACGCTTGTATTACACCATTCAACTAGTGTGCGTACGGCACGTGGATTGTGTTCGTCGTAAGGAAGGTACGCAGATGATATAATTAGAGTTGGTAACCCTTGTCGCTCTAATGCAACTACCGTTAAATCACCAGAACTGTAATTAGATAGAAGGAAAACTTCAATGCCTTTCCTGACCAAAATACAGCTCCTTATTTTACCTTCACCTTGGAGAAAGGAGCACATAGTTTCGTGACCAGACGCCTCGAACTTTACTGATTGCAAGCCAGGGTTCTTGGATTAAGGTCACGTGGATAACTTCCTTCTCCATAAAATGCAGCAAGTCGTCCGTTGCTGCTTCGGAGTAGTGCAGATTAATCTGTACCACCTTCAACCGAAGTTGGTTGAGCCCGTACTTAATGACGCCTTGAGAGTGGAGGGATTCTGAACCAATTTTGATCCCGAGATCTTTACCTTCTCCCTTATCCCTCGTGCGTCCTCGTTCAATCGTGCAGTCGTCAGTACCAAGTTCCTTATTTTGACGCTTAATTAGTGTTAGTATGGATTTGTCCTCCAGAATAGGAGGAGGAACCCACACTCTCACCGTCGTACGAAAAGACACTTGGTCCAATGGGACGATTTCAATCTTTGCGTTAGGCCAGGGTACGCCAACTTCTCGAATACCACCACCGATGATTTTGACACCCTTTGACCATTTGGCGCCATCGAACGCAGTAAAGGAGTCATCCTCACTGCGTTCGAGTTCGTCAACTAGTGCCCGCTAGATCTTCTCCTCCAGAAGTAGCCATCTGTCTGTACTCACTTTCCCATCGGAATGACTACGGTCTATAATGGCTACTTGCAGCTCAGGTGCTGATGTTAAGCTAGTTGATGGTTTCAACCGCTTACCTTCAGACACCTGCGTTTCACCTGACATTTGCCGCTTTATACTAGGCCTGTCTGCTGGACCTTTAGTTACCGTCGCTGTACCTAGAGAAGAGGAAGATGACAGTCCCTTGGTTGTTGTGCTAGCAGACTTTGTCATGCCGCATTGGTCATCACCTCTCTGGTCCCGACGTGGCCTTCTTTGATGAAGATGGCTGTCCGTCAAGATTCTCCGAGACGGTGATCGTGTTCGGTCCAGTGCTGGCATGGGGCACATGTTTAGATGTGATCACATGCCTGTGCAGGGTCTCCTCTTACAGGGTCATAGTGAAGTATTTCACAAAATCTTCTAATTTTGTTAACGATTTTTCCTAGAAAGTCAAACAAATAGTGAAATATTTCACAAAGTCTTGCAATTTACTGAACAGTTGATTTTCTAGAAACAGTCTTATCTATCTATCTATATATAGCATTAGTTGACAATGAAATATGAGCTTTTAAATGATTTTCGGAAGTGTGCCTTATATGGGAGCTATGACCAATAATGGACCGATCCGTAAAAAATTTGGTAGAATGATTTGTATGTATACAAAACATATCCTACTCGAATTTTATCACAATAGCTTTATTCATCAATGAAATATGTGCGTTTAGGTGAGTTTAGGAAGTGGACCTTATATGGGAGCTATGACCAATTTTAGACCGACTGAGAACTACGTTGACAGTATGATTTCTGTTCATATTATATTTACATGTACAAAATTTTGTGTTGATACCGATGTATTTGAGGGAGTTCTTAACGATAAACTAATTTTCGGGAATATATACCTTTGTATGGGAGATTTTGAATATAATTGATCGCTGGCCTAAAAAAATAATTTGTGACAAAATTCGTCGAAATATCTTTGGTAGTTTCTGAGAAAACTTCGAAAGAATTATGAAAAAAACCGAATTTTTTTCGAGGTAGTCTGAAATTTTTACTCATAACTTTTTATGCTGTGAACCGATTTTGCTGATTTTCAATACCAAACTGCTTAGGATAATAGTAAATATTTTGGGTGAATTTGGTTGATTTCCTTCACTTAGTTTTAACGTGAGCGTGTTTTACACAGACAGACGGGCATAGCTAAATCGACTCAGAATTTGATAAGGACCCAGAATATATATACTTTGTTGGATCTTAGATGAATATTTCTTGCTGTTACACACGGAACGACAAACTTATATATACCCTCTATCACCACTGATGGTGGTGGAGGGTATAAAAATAAATATTGTATTATCTTGTTATACCATTCATCTTCGTGAGAAGGGTATATATAAGTTTGTCATTCCGTTTGTAATTTCTATAATATAGTTTTCCGACTCCATAAAGTATATATATTCTGGATCCTTATAGGTAGCGGAGTTAATTAAGCTATGTCCGTCTGTCTGTCCGTCTGTCTGTCTGTCTGTCTGTCTGTCCGTCTGTGTGTTTGTTGAAATCAGTTTTTAGAGGACCCCAGATATCGGCGAGATTCGAATCTTCAATAATTCTGTTAGACATGCTTTCGAGAAGATCGCTATTTAAAATCAGCAAAATCGGTCCATAAATACCGGAAATATAAGCAAAAATTCGAGACAACCTCTGAAAATTTCATGAAAAAGACAAATTTTTCCATGCTTTGATATAACCAACAACAACAACACTGCTTATTCAATGAGTATTTGTTTTCATATGTTTGGATGGCTGTGTGTTTCATTGCCTTGAGTATATTGTTTTTGTTTCTTGGTGTATTCAGTTTCGTATGTTTGGATGTCTGTTGGTTTCATTGCGTTGTGTATTTTGTTTTTTTTTTTGAGTGTTTCGTTTCTTATGTTTGGATGCCTGTGTGTTTCATTGCCTTGTGTATATTGTTTTTGTTTCTTGGTGCATTCAGTTTCGTATGTTTGGATGTCTGTTGGTTTCATTGCGTTGTGTATTTTGTTTTTTGTGTGGTTGTTTCGTTACGTCCGTTCAGTTAGCAACGAAAAATAGCAACGGCAGAGAAAAAATTCGAGTTTTTGGGAATTAAGTGGCAACACCACAGGGGAAAAATAAATGGCTTAGCTAATAAAAAATACCATGGAAAACTCAATGGAAAGAGGTGGGAAACACAAAATGGAATCAAGACTATATATAGTCTTGGAACTATAGTTCCTTGTAAAATTAGATTCCTCTAAAAACGGCCAGAAAATCGTTGCTGGTGAACTGTATAGGATCTAAGAAATGTCGCGCCAAAGTGTGCCTTATATGGGAGCTATGACCAATAATGGACCGATCCGTAAAAAATTTGGTAGAATGATTTGTATGTATACAAAACATATCCTACTCGAATTTTATCACAATAGCTTTATTCATCAATGAAATATGTGCGTTTAGGTGAGTTTAGGAAGTGGACCTTATATGGGAGCTATGACCAATTTTAGACCGACTGAGAACTACGTTGACAGTATGATTTCTGTTCATATTATATTTACATGTACAAAATTTTGTGTTGATACCGATGTATTTGAGGGAGTTCTTAACGATAAACTAATTTTCGGGAATATATACCTTTGTATGGGAGATTTTGAATATAATTGATCGCTGGCCTAAAAAAATAATTTGTGACAAAATTCGTCGAAATATCTTTGGTAGTTTCTGAGAAAACTTCGAAAGAATTATGAAAAAAACCGAATTTTTTTCGAGGTAGTCTGAAATTTTTACTCATAACTTTTTATGCTGTGAACCGATTTTGCTGATTTTCAATACCAAACTGCTTAGGATAATAGTAAATATTTTGGGTGAATTTGGTTGATTTCCTTCACTTAGTTTTAACGTGAGCGTGTTTTACACAGACAGACGGGCATAGCTAAATCGACTCAGAATTTGATAAGGACCCAGAATATATATACTTTGTTGGATCTTAGATGAATATTTCTTGCTGTTACACACGGAACGACAAACTTATATATACCCTCTATCACCACTGATGGTGGTGGAGGGTATAAAAATAAATATTGTATTATCTTGTTATACCATTCATCTTCGTGAGAAGGGTATATATAAGTTTGTCATTCCGTTTGTAATTTCTATAATATAGTTTTCCGACTCCATAAAGTATATATATTCTGGATCCTTATAGGTAGCGGAGTTAATTAAGCTATGTCCGTCTGTCTGTCCGTCTGTCTGTCTGTCTGTCTGTCTGTCTGTCTGTCCGTCTGTGTGTTTGTTGAAATCAGTTTTTAGAGGACCCCAGATATCGGCGAGATTCGAATCTTCAATAATTCTGTTAGACATGCTTTCGAGAAGATCGCTATTTAAAATCAGCAAAATCGGTCCATAAATACCGGAAATATAAGCAAAAATTCGAGACAACCTCTGAAAATTTCATGAAAAAGACAAATTTTTCCATGCTTTGATATAACCAACAACAACAACACTGCTTATTCAATGAGTATTTGTTTTCATATGTTTGGATGGCTGTGTGTTTCATTGCCTTGAGTATATTGTTTTTGTTTCTTGGTGTATTCAGTTTCGTATGTTTGGATGTCTGTTGGTTTCATTGCGTTGTGTATTTTGTTTTTTTTTTTGAGTGTTTCGTTTCTTATGTTTGGATGCCTGTGTGTTTCATTGCCTTGTGTATATTGTTTTTGTTTCTTGGTGCATTCAGTTTCGTATGTTTGGATGTCTGTTGGTTTCATTGCGTTGTGTATTTTGTTTTTTGTGTGGTTGTTTCGTTACGTCCGTTCAGTTAGCAACGAAAAATAGCAACGGCAGAGGAAAAATTCGAGTTTTTGGGAATTAAGTGGCAACACCACAGGGGAAAAATAAATGGCTTAGCTAATAAAAAATACCATGGAAAACTCAATGGAAAGAGGTGGGAAACACAAAATGGAATCAAGACTATATATAGTCTTGGAACTATAGTTCCTTGTAAAATTAGATTCCTCTAAAAACGGCCAGAAAATCGTTGCTGGTGAACTGTATAGGATCTAAGAAATGTCGCGCCAAAAACTCCTTGGAATATGGTAGGAGACATGGTAAGGATTAAAAAAATCCTTCCGTGCAAAAAATCGGTAGAGCAGATCCTTGGAAAATTGGCTTTTTCCAAAATGGTCAGTAAAATCGTTGCTGGTAAACTGTATAGGATCTAGCGATTGTCGCGCCAAAAACACCTTGGCTCCAAAAACTCGGTAGAGCAGATCCCTGGAAAATTGGCTTCTTCCAAAATGGTCAGTAAAATCGTTGCTGGTAAACTGTATAGGATCTAGCGAGTGCCGCGCCAAAAACTCCTTGGAATATGGTAGGAGACATGGTAAGGATTGAAAGAATCTTTCCATGCAAAAAATCGGTAGAGCAGATCCTTGGAAAATTGGCTTCCTCCAAAATGGTCAGTAAAATCGTTGCTGGTAAACTATATAGGATCTAGCGAGTGTCACGCCAAAAACTCCTTGGAATATGGTTGGAGACATGGTAAGGATTAAAAAAATCCTTCCGTGCAAAAAATCGGTAGAGCAGATCCTTGGAAAATTGGCTTCCTCCAAAATGGTCAGTAAAATCGTTGCTGGTAAACTATATAGGATCTAGCGAGTGTCGCGCCAAAAACTCCTTGAAATATTGTAGGAGACATGGTAAGGATTGAAAAACTCCTTCCGTGCAAAAAATCGGTAGAGCAGATCCTTGGAAAATTGGCTTCCTACAAAATGGTCAGTAAAATCGTTGCTGGTAAACTATATAGGATCTAGCGAGTGTCGCGCCAAAAACTCCTTGGAATATGGTAGGAGACATGGTAAAGATTGAAAAAATCCTTCCGTGCAAAAAATTGGTAGATCAGATCCTTGGAAAATTGGCTTCTTCCAAAATGGTCAGTAAAATCGTTGCTGGTAAACTGTATAGGATCTAGCGAGTGTCGCGCCAAAAACTCCTTGGAATATGGTTGGAGACATGGTAAGGATTAAAAAAATCCTTCCGTGGAAAAAATCGGTAGAGCAGATCCTTGGAAAATTGGCTTCTTCCAAAATGGTCAGTAAAATCGTTGCTGGTCAGTAAATGTCGCACCAAAATCTCCTTGGAATATGGTAGGAGACATGGTAAGGATTAAAAAAATCCTTCCGTGGAAAAAATCGGTTGAGCAGATCCTTGGAAAATTGGCTTCTTCCAAAATGGTCAGTAAAATCGTTGCTGGTAAACTATATAGGATCTAGCGAATGTCGCACCAAAATCTCCTTGGAATATGGTAGGAGACATGGTAGGGATTGAAAAAATCCTTCCGTGCAAAAAATCGGTAGAGCAGATCCTTGAAAAATTGGCTTCTTCCAAAATGGTCAGTAAAATCGTTGCTGGTAAACTATATAGGATCTAGCGAATGTCGCACCAAAATCTCCTTGGAATATGGTAGGAGACATGGTAAGGATTGAAAAAATCCTTCCGTGCAAAAAATCGGTAGAGCAGATCCTTGGAAAATTGGCTTCCTCCAAAATGGTCAGTAAAATCGTCGCTGGTAAACTGTATAGGATCTAGCGAGTGTCGCGCCAAAAACCCCTTGGAATATCGTAGGAGACATGGTAAGGATTGAAAAAATCCTTCCGTGGAAAAAATCGGTAGAGCAGATGCTTGGAAAATTGGCTTCCTCCAAAATGGTCAGTAAAATCGTTGCTGGTAAACTATACAGGATCTAGCGAGTGTCGCGCCGAAAACTCCTTGGAATATGGTTGGAGACATGGTAAGAATTAAAAAAATCCTTCCGTGCAAAAAATCGGTAGAGCAGATCCTTGGAAAATTGGCTTCCTCCAAAATGGTCAGTAAAATCGTTGCTGGTAAACTATATAGGATCTAGCGAGTGTCGCGGCAAAAACTCCTTGGAATATGGTAGGAGACATGGTAAGGATTGAAAAAATCCTTCCGTGCAAAAAATCGCTAGAGCAGATTCTTAGAAATTGGCTTCCTCCAAAATGGTCAGTAAAATCGTTGCTGGTAAACTTTATAGGATCTAGCGAGTGTCGCGCCAAAAACTCCTTGGAATATGGTAGGAGACATGGTAAGAATTCAAAAATCCTTCGTGCAAAAAATCGGTAGAGCAGATGCTTGGAAAATTGGCTTCCTCCAAAATGGTCAGTAAAATCGTTGCTGGTAAATTATATAGGATCTAGCAAGTGTCGCTAGAATGTCTCGGGGGAGTTTTCCAGTTTTTTCCTATCGAGCGCGTCCCCGGGTGGCGGATAGGGGGTGGTGATGGACCATCTGTCCTCTCCCAGCTTTAATTTCACTTAAGCTGAGGGAGGGCAGATTGTCCACCACCTGGGAATATTATATTCCCCGCGGACCAAAAAACTGGAAAAAACAAATATGGAAAATAAAAAGATAAAAGTTACGGTGCAGGGCCTAAATAACCCAGTACCGGCGGCAAGTGTTGATCTACTCGTGAGTCATGTGTCGTCGTCATCCTGCAATCGTGAGCAAAATACTACTGCGGAGGTGGGTACCTTGGCCTCCGTGGCGGACAATGCGTTAAGTGTACAGCATGCCGGTGGCAAAAATATAGCGGTGAAAGAGAAGGATGTACTCGAAGAGAGCTCTAAGCTACATCAGCCTTTAAATATAGGTGAGGGCTCCGACTCTGAATCTTCAGATGATAATAATAATACCATTATAGCAAATCCCAAAAAGGATGAAGTAGAGCAAATGGTGGAAGAGGTGAGTGATAGCATAGCTAAACTTCCTATTACTAAGAAAAGACTTTCTGGAGCACAGAGGAGGAAGTTAAAAAAGATGCTTCAGGAAATTGTAGTTAGTCAATCCCACGACACTCCAAAGGAAAAATCGGACTCTCTCACAAGATCTGAGGCAAAAAGGATCAGGTCTCCCGAGGAGTTGACAACTGAGAATAAACCTAAGAAGAAAAAGAGCTCACCGTCTTCTAATACACAGTCGAATCAAAGGAACCTCAAGTGAGAATCCTGCGAGTAAGGGTGACAACGCCAAGCCAGATATTCCGAAGACGAACACGTCGGAATCAACCTCGAAGGTAAGGGAATCTCAAAAGAAGCCCCAAAAAACGAGGAAGGAGAAGCTAGACGGAGGAAAAGGAAACGATATCTGCTATGCAGTTTACAATGCCGGTAATCCGACAGGCAAAATTCCAATAGACCAAATAGAAGACCTGGTCAACAATAAGATAGTGGACCATGCAATCGCTTCAAAGGGCAAACAACCAATAGAGAGCGAGAGCTGCGAGTTCAGAATGGGCGTGATGTTGATGAGGTTGGCATCTCACCAATGTGTTATCACCCTAAAGAACTTGGTGGAAAGTATCCCTCCTCCCTGGGACGGCGCTAAGCTGGGACTGACAAAGAAGAGCGAGCTTCCGGTGCTCTTAAAGTCCACTGTCTACATAAAAGGACAGGGCAGTAAACTGGCTAATGAAGGTATACTGGAAATTCTTGGAGGTCAAAATGCTGAGCTGGCCGTGGAAAATTGGGATGTGTTTTATAGGAAAGAAGAACCTGAGGGAACTTTATTTGTAATAGGTATCGACCAGAAATCCATGGCTAGTCTTGCCAAGAATAAAGGTAGGGCTTACTTCGCCTCTAAAGCTGTCATATTCAAAATTGGGAAGGTGCCGATTGGAAGGGCTGTTACAACAAGCCTCGAAAAGGACGCTAACCTAGGACCACAGCATCAGTATCCACTACTGATAACGTTGAGGATTCAAGTCCTAAAATTGAGGAATTTACCATTAGCTCGCCAGAAGAAAGTGTAGTTGCCCTTTCCAAAATTGGGAAGGTGCCGATTGAAAGGGCTGTTAAAACCGGCCCCGACAAGGACACTAAAACACCTAAGACAGTACCCAAAGCATCATTAGCAAGTACTAGCAATGTTGAGGAGTCAAATCCTAAAAGCGAGGAGGAAATCACTCACCCTCCAGAAGACAGAACAGCAGTGCTCTCCAGAATTGGGAATGTGTCTATTAAAAATACTACTATTCCTATGCCTGATAAGGACACCGCAGAGCAATCAACAGGACCCACTGCATTAATAGCCACTACAGGCTATCCGGAGTAGTCAAATCCAAATAGCGAGGAGGTGACCACCAACTCGCTGGAAGACAGTTTAATGGATGACCATGATTGAGGTTATCCAAATAAACCTCCATCGGAGCGAGACAGCTACCAACGCTCTGATGGCTAAAATGAACACAAAATACATATAGCTTTAATCCAGGAACCTTGGACGATTCGCAACAAGGTTTCTGGATTAAATCACGTAAATTTCCAACTTTTCTACGCTGATACAGGGTCTCGCCGAGAACATGTATCTTATGTCACAAGAACTTATGTTTTCTCCTCTCAACAGGATTTTCAACATCGGATTCAACGGTGCTGAAGCAAGGTCGTGGCAACATATTCCTTGCATCTGTTTACCTGCCTTTCAATTCACCGACACTACTACCAACGTCGGATCTGATGAAACCAGTCTAAGATGCACAAAGGAAAAATAAGAAAATTGTAATAGGTTGTGATGCCAACTCGCAACATGTAGCTTGAGCAGGGGGCAAGCCCTCATAGATTTCCTTAATACTAAAGACTTGATAACATTGAACTTAGGTAATTAAGCTACCTTCGTCAAGGGAATCAGAGAAGAAATATTAGATATAACTATATGTTCAGAAGAGCTTATAAACGAAATTCAGGATTGGAGAGTTTCGGACGAGCACTCCTTTTCTGATCATCGGTACATAAGATTCAAAATACTAAGGCCACCACCAAAGCCGATAAAGTTTCGGAATAAGTCTAAAACTAATTGGACAATGTTCGGGACCTTACTAAAGAACCGTTTATGTCAGGACACTTTTCAATATCGAAATAAAGAGGATATAATGCCCTGGTTGAATCGTTCGGGGACAGCTGCCCTATACGAGAGCGGAGATCTGCCCAGGAAAAACCCTGGGTAACTGGGGAGATCCGGAACCTTGGGAAGACTCTTCGCAAACTATTTAACCGGGCACGGCGTAAAAAGACCGCAGTATACTGGGATGAGTATCGTAATAAACTTGGTGAATAAGAAAATCGCTCGAAAAGCCAAACGATACTCCTGGAAGCTTTTCTGTGAACAGGTAGATAGCGTAAATGACGTATCGAAGATAAAAAAATTCCTATCCAAAACTCATGTCCGACCGGAATCTATGATCGATGATACGAGCAGGAGGCTTGAGGAAATGGAGGAGACAATGAAACTCCTAATGGACTCTCATTTCCCACCCGGTATATCGAATAATATAGATGAACCGATATTGGAAGAAGGGGAGGGTAACACGGAAATAGTTATTACATCTGATATGGTTAAAGGGGCAATCACTTTTGCAGATGGAGGCGGGACTGGTTTCCGTGCATCTGTCACAGATATTCACTGCATGCTTAAAATTGGCATATACCCCAGTTAAATGGCAAGATGCAAGGGTAATATTTATAGCCAAACCAGGGAAACTTAGCTATTCGACACCTAAGTCCTATCGACCGATAAGTCTTACGTCCTTCCTACTTAAAACCTTGGAACGGATAGTCGATAGCATGGTTAAAAGCAGTATACCATACAAAGACCTTAAATATAAGCAGCGTGCTTATGTAAAGGGACGACCGGTGGAAACCGCTTTAAACGAAGTCGTCCACTACATAGGTGAATCTTTCGATAGCAAACTGTATACACTGGCGGTATGCATTGACATCGAAGGCGCCTTCAATAAGCTGCGAGATGTACGATATAACTATCAGGAAAAACGGTATTTCGCGGTATACCACAGGGTGGCATTTTGTCACCTTTACTCTGGATTACCACGATTAATAACCTCCTAAGGACCCTAACCGAGAAAGGACTTAGACCTGTCTGCTATGCAGACGATGTCGTAATACTTTTAAAGGGAAAGGATCCAAATTACTTGTGTAGAAGAGATGAGGAGGCTCTCAATACGGCCTTGAGCTGGGCTCAACCGACCTCAATGTTAACCCGGCGAAGACGGAAATCTGTCTTTCCACAAGAAAGACAAAAAATTCTACATATAACGAACCTTGCTTCCTGGGCAAGAAGATACCGGTGACAGACAAAGTTAAGTACTTAGGTGTAATACTTGACCGGAAACTAAAATGGAGACACCACATAGAGGATAGGATCAACAAGGCACATCGGTGCTGGGCGATATGTAGGAGAACCATAGGCATGAAATGGGGTCTTAGTCCTACTATGACAAATTGGCTTTATAAAAGTGTAATTAGACCAATTCTAGACCAATTCAATAATCTGGTGGACTGCTTTGGACAAAAAGTGTAATATCAAACTACTACAGGGAGTTCAGCGTACATGCTGCTTGGGTATAAGTGGTGCCATGTGTACTACTTCAACCAAGGCTGTGGAAACGTTGCTAGATATTCCACCCATTGAAACATATATAAGATATGAGGCGGCGCTTACAGCCGAACGGCTCTTTACTTTAGGCGAACTGGCCAAAAACGGTTATAGTACACGTCAACTGGACACATTGGAAGGTTATATAATATGTCGGAAACTTTGAAACGCTAATCCCAGATAGAATGTCCTGGTCAAGCGGTACATTGGAGCAAATTAGGGCTCTAAATTATAGGACAAAGTGGGCCTGGGGTTCTAAATTGAAGACCCAGAAACAGAAATATACCACCGTATACCAAATCATAACACAAGCTTCCAGGCAGAAGTAGGAGCAATAACGGAATGTGTAAATTGGATTAGAATAAATATGGCGCCCACAGGGCTTAATATATTTACCGACAGCCAGAAGGCAATTAGGGCGATATCAGGTGATAGAATTAAAAGCTTTAACTGAGTACTCTCCCAGAGGTAAGGTTTACATCATATGGGTACCAGGCGACTCGGGAGTAGCCGTCAACGAAAGGGCGAATGTAATAGCTTTAAGGGGAAGGGAGCTCGATGTAGTTAACCTGACAAACGCAAACCATTCGACGCAACAAAAGCTGAATTAAAAATATGGATGAGAGAATCCCATAAGGCCTCTTGGAATAATGAAACGATGGGTAGAACCACAAAGATTCTATGGGGTGACCCTGATGAGAGCAAGACGACAAATCTCCTCAAAATGAGCAATGAGTGGACACACAGGATTACGTGCACATCTATACAAAATTGGACGTGCGGATTCAGACGAATGTAGAGCATGTGGAGAGGACAGTGAAACTCTGGAGCACTTTCTTTGCCACTGTCAGGCATTCGTCGAAATTAGATCCAAGTATCTTGGAAGTGATGTTATTCCGGAACCAACACTGATTGGAAGATTCTTAGGAATTACGTCCAGGAAACTGAGTTTCTGAACATGAAAAAATAATACATTCAGTGAAAAAAAAATTTTTTTCATGAATTGGAGCGCACAACAGGCCCGATAGTGGCCTAGGTGTATTTCTTCGGATTTGATGTAGTATACATCCTCCTATCAACCTTACCCTAACCTAACCTAAATTATTATATCCGGATAAAATTCGACATGAGTATGTTATGTGGTTAGGTTCTGTGTATAGATAAATCATTCTATTAAAATGTTTTCGAACTGGCGTATTAATATAAATTTTTCTGGACCTAATCAAGATTAGTTCGTCCAAAATTTTGCAAGTTATCTAAAAATTAGATAGTTAGATGGGTTTCAATAAAAAGTAGCTTGCTGGTGGAGGGTATTTAAGATTCGGCATAGCCGAATATAGCACTCTTACTTGTTATTATTTATTTTTATTTAAAAGAAAATATTATTAAATAAACTTAAGACTAAGTTGTCATTTTTATATAAATTAAAATAATTGAATAAATCTAAAAATTGTTTAAAAGACATATTTTTGGATCTTAAATAAATGAAAATACAACAATAAACTCCACATAAAATTGAAGATTCGCTTTGTATTCGTCTTTTATTGTATATAAATGTTTTGGAATTTCTATTTAAAAATGAAATAAATGGTTTAGTTGGTGGTTGACCTGCAGAGCAGAAGAATTCAGCTGGTTTATTTTTAGGAAAGTAAAAAGCAACCCAGTGTTGTCCAGGCTTGTAAGATGGATCAGTATTAGCGATATAAAATGATGGTTTTGTAACAGCTTTGGGTAATTTATTACCAGGAAAACTCCTTTAAATTAGTTTTGAGTTATAATATTTGAATTTAAAGTGTATAAAATATTTGTTGAATTCATAGCGACTGAATAATACTACGAGATTTGTAAATTTCTATTATACTATCAAATTCGCAATATACTAAACATGTGATTGCTTCTGTAATTGGTTTTCCAAAACATCCTTCAATGCCAATTGTTCCTTGATAAATTAAATTGCCACAATTTGAATTGTTATTATGGTATGGTGTTATATCAAAAGCTAGCAAAAAATATCCGTTATCAAATAGTAGATGACCTTTATCAAAATGATGTATTCCAGTTCTTTTAAATAGTGTTTGATATCCACGAGTACTTATTATTCCACCATTATTATAATTAAATTCAATAGGCTGAGCAGGAAATTGTACTCCATTAACAACTAAATTAAATCTTTGCAAGTTAAAATGTTGAAAGTTAAATGGATTTTCTTTTTTATCTCCAGTATATGCTTTGTTAGAAACCATACCAAAAATTAAAAAATTTGGTAATTGCCCAAGTATAATATAATCCAGAGATAATTAATGGTTGAATAGTGAATGTCTTCATTTCTACTCTTTTATATGGGTAAATTGCATTTTTTGATTGTAATACATTATGATGTGCCATTAAAATATTATTATTAATAGCAAGGTGATTTATGTATAAGTTCGCTTGGTGTATTTTTATTTAACACTCATTTTTATCTCCAGCTTCTAAAATATAGAATTCAGGTTTTTCTAAATTTAATGTCACCTTGAGGTCTACATTATTTAGCAAATATTTTTGTTGATTAAATACATCAACATGAAGGATTTTCCAGGATTTTCTTTTTCAATTAATGAATTGATTTTATTCATATCTGTAGCTCATCCACATGATTAGAGATGTGTAGATCTTGCATAATTTCCATAATTTAGTAGTGTTTCCATATAAGCTCTATAGTGATAATTGTTGTCAGGTTGGGATACATTTTTATTGTTAAGATGAACTATACAATTTCTAAATAAGGAGTGTAGCAAGTTATTAACAACACCTCCATTACCATTAAATTCAACCACTAATCTCAGGTAAATACTATTAAAATCTCTATATGTTTCACCATTTCCTAATGAAACAAACTCAATAGTACTAGAGTTATCCAATGTAGCGATTGGATTGTAACATATTTCTTCTGTTTTGATGACTCTCTTTTGAATTCGGGGAGATTCGAATAAATCCAATTCACTTTTCATACATTCTATAAATCCAGACATTTCAAGTTTCCAAAAATATCTTTAAAGTTCTTTCTTCTACAACGCTTTGATTTATTCTGAGGATTTTGTTTTAAACGTTTAAGTTTTATATGCTTCCCTTTGCCTTTTTGCAATGTTTTTATTTTCTCCATAGTACCCTCCTTAATATCATTTATAACTTTTCTTCCTTGATTTAATAAAATCTCTTTTACAGGCTTTGTCCCAATTTCTGTCAACATTTCCCTTCCAATATCTAGTGATTTATTTTTTAAAATATTCAACCCACTTTTTTTCATGTAATTTTTCAATGCTGATATAGAAAATATTTTGAAACATATATTTTGTTTACTTCCTACATATCGAGGTTTAATTATATCTGTATAAATAAATATTATTTCGTTTATATCTGGTGACTCCGCTTTATTAAAATAATGAGAAATATTATTGGAGAATTTATTTAAAGATTTTTCCAAAATATAATGTGATGATGATAAAATGGAATCTTCTGTATTATTTTCTGATTCGTTTGTAATAACTTGAGCACGGCGTTCTTCATTTGTTTCAATTATATCTTTGTTGTCTTTTTCTTTTAATGATATATTACTTTCTGGAGTAATAATAGTTAATTTATTCAATTTTTTTGAAGGCAAATTTGATTTCTTTGGGTTGATTTGATGTATACATAAGTTCCATAAATTTTGATTTAATGTTGTCATGTTCAGCATTAGTACTCAATTTTGATATTTTTGCTACTTCATGTTTTGAAGACTTGTCTAAATTTGAAATATTTTGCTTTTTACGTTTTATAATATGTTTATTTATTATATCTTGTTTATTCAATAATGTAAATGAAATATCTGATAATCCAACAATCCATTCACCATTTAAGTTTAGCGATTGTTTTAATAAGTTTGTAAATGTACTCGGAGAGTTTTTATAAATATCCATTGAATCAATACTTAATAAAGTAACATAAATATTATTTTCTTCTATACTTGAAGTCATCTTTAAAGGAAATGATTAAAATAGTTGTTTTACAGCAATATATATTGATGTTGTTTAAGTTATCTATTAATATCATTTTGATTAACCCATGAATTATATTCCTTTCTAAAACCTAACCATTTTACAAATAATATTTTGCCACGGCGTTTCAACACCTTTTCAACCAAAAAAAAGTTGCGAACTTTGGTTTTTAATAATTCTTCTTCATAAAATCCACCTTTTATTGTATTCCCATTTAGATCAATAAGCTGATAAGTTATGGGATTTGTAATATGACTTTTATTTATTTTAAAAATTTCAGAAGACCAATTTGGTCAAGAACATTTTTATATTTGCTTATTCGAACAAAATCATTTATTCTATATTCTCCCTTTTTGAAAATTTTTGTGTTGCTGTACACACTCCTTAAAAGCTTTTGTTCAATTTTCTTATTAACTGAATTGGGTATAGTTTTTATAGAACGATGATAAGATGAGTTATATTCTTTCAATAATATACCTAATATATTTATCCATTTATAATTTCCTTGCATACTAAATTGTTTCCACTTTTATTTTTTAAAGTTCTGTTAAATCGCTCTACTATGGATGCCTTCATATTGGAATAAGTATTGTAATGATTAACGTTCAGTTCTTTCATAAGAGTTTTAAAGTGTGTATTATAAAATTCTTTTCCTTGATCTGAATGTATATTTTTGGGAGATTTTCCTTTCTTTAGTTTTATAATATGTTTTAATGCTTTCGATATTTCTATTCCTGTTTTAGTTTTTAATGGTAATGCATATACATACTTTGAAAATACATCAATTACAGTAAGCATATATTTAAAACCTTTATTAAATTTTGCAAATGGTTTCATTTCTACTAAGTCTATCTGCCATGTGTCTAAAATGCCCTTTTGAATAAATCAACGTCGTTTAAAGTTTTTTCTTGCTTGATGATGAAGCTCATTTATAAGAATTTGTTTAATCATATTTCAGTAAGAATGTAAAACTTCGGTTCATTCCTATATTGTTTATGAAAGTGTAAACATGTTTCAACAGTTTATATATCCATTCACAATGATGATTTGTGGACCCTCAGGATGTGGAAAATCTATATTTATTTTAAATTTTTTAAAAAATCCGTACCTTATATCCAAAAATATTGATCGAATTATATGGTGTTTTGCTGAAGAAAATTCACTACCAAATTGAAAATGTAGAGTTTATCGAAGGAATTCCGGACAGTTTTGTTACAAATGATAAAGAATCAACTCTAATGATATTAGATGATTTAATGCTTGAATCATCTAATAAAAAAGTGTGTGAACTGTTACTAAAGGGTCTCATCATAGAAATTTAGAAATTTGATTTTAGTAACACAAAACATTTTTCATAATTTCTTTAAATTCTAAATATATTGCAATGTTTAAAAATCCGAGAGACAAGTTACAATTTCAACATTTAGCTCGTCAAGTATATCCTGAAAAATCAAAGGCATTAGTTGATATATATAATAAATGTACACAGCAAGCCCACGGTTATTTATTAAAAGATCTTACTCAACAAATTCACAACGCTTTAAGATTTAGATCTGATATTTTCAATAAAGATCAATACACAATATTTGCAAATATAAATAATGAATTCCAAACTAAAACTGTTAAATTCTTTATGTTCTTAAAGAAGCAGAACCTAAACTACGAAAAATAATACTGAAACTTGTTGATGAAGCTATAATTAAAGAAAAGTTTGTTCCTCACAAACCTCTTTGAAACAAAAGAGGAAACATCTTATTTAAAAGGGAGAATTTTTACCAGTTCTTCAGTATTAGGTGGAGTCATTGGAAAAATTTTAGAAAATGTCAAATAATTTATCAAAACTTATCGTTCTCAATCCATCAACTTATGATAAATTTAAAATAAAATATTCAGACTCTGATTTCTTACAGAAAAAACGTTTACCAATATACGCGTCGCATACACTGAAAGAAAACAAGAACTGTCAAAATATTTGATTGGAAAGCAAAAAACATCATATCAGAATACTATTATTGTAAAGAATAATTTACGCGATAATGAAACTCAAACAAGAAAAATATATAAAAAACATATTGAAACTCAAACAATGAAACCAGAATCCAGTAGTATTGAAATACAAACTAATATTAATTTGCCTGAGGATGTTTATGCTAATAATGATATTGGTATGGATACAACAATAGAAAAATTCAACCGTACTTCTGCATCTTCAGTAGCTAAACGACTTAAACAGTTCTCTAATAAAGGTTCACCAAAAATAAGAATACTGTGAAAAGATGAAAATCACAAAAATTTGAAGCAATCAACTTTACCATACCAGTATTCACCTCGAGTTACTAGAAATCGAAAACTATAAGAAACAATTAGAATTAAAAATAAAAATACAAATATCTAAAAAGTCAACTGAATAGAGACGTATTTCACAAAATCTTCGAATTTTGTCAACGATTTGTTTTAGAAAGTCACTCAAATAGTGAAATATTTCACAAAATCTTACAATTTACTGAATAGTTGATATTCTAGAAATAGTCTTACATTCAGTTACAAATTCAAAAAAATGCAAAGATTTCACAAAATATCTATAAAAAGTAGAAATATCTTGCAAATTTCTAAAAAGTCAACTGAATAGTGAAATATTTCACAAAAGTAGAAATATCTTGCAAATTTCTAAAAAGTCAACTGAATAGTGAAATATTTCACAAAAGTAGAAATATCTTGCAAATTTCTAAAAAGTCAACTGAAATCAACACAAAATCTTCTAATTTTGTCAACAACTTTTTCTAGAAAGTTACTTAAATGGTGAAATATTTCACAAAATCTTACAATTTACTGAAAGTTGATTTTCTTGAAATAGTCCTACATTCAGTTACAAATTAAAAAAAAGCAAAAATTTCACAAAATCTCTATAAAAATTAAAAATAAAATAAACTGAATAGTGAAATATTTCACAAAATCTCACAAATTACTGAGCAGATGATTTTTAGGATATTTTTCTACTATTTTTTCTAGGATATTTTTCTACGATTTTTTCTAGAAAGTCACCCAAATAGTGACATATTTCACAAAATCTTACAATTTACTGAAAGTTGATTTTCTTGAAATAGTCTTTCATTCAGTTACAAATTAAAAGAAAACAAAAATTTAACAAAATCTCTATAAAAATTAAAAATATCTTCAAATTTCTAAAAACTCAACTAAATAAAAATCAAAATACAAATTTCTAAAAAGTCAACTGAATAGAGACATATTTCACAAAATCTTCTAATTTTGTCGACGATTTGTTTTAGAAAGTCACTCAAATAGTGAAATATTTCACAAAATCTTACAATTTACTGAAAGTTGATTTTCTTGAAATAGTCTTACATTCAGTTCCAAATTAAAAAAAAGCAAAAATTTCACAAAATCTCTATAAAAATTAAAAATATCTTGCAAATTTCTAAAAAGTCAACTGAATAGTGAAATATTTTTCTACTATTTTTTCTAGGATATTTTTCTACGATTTTTTCTAGAAAGTCACCCAAATAGTGACATATTTCACAAAATCTTACAATCTACTGAAAGTTGATTTTCTTGAAAGAGTCTTTCATTCAGTTACAAATTAAAAAAAAGCAAAAATTTAACAAAATCTCTATAAAAATTAAAAATATCTTCAAATTTCTAAAAACTTAACTAAATGAAAAGTAAAAATCAAAATACAAATTTCTAAAAAGTCAACTGAATAGAGAGATATTTCACAAAATCTTTGAATTAGTTCAACGATTTGTTTTAGAAAGTCTGTCAAATAGTGAAATATTTCACAAAATCTTACAATTTACTGAATAGTTGATATTTAAGAAATAGTATTACATTCAGTTACAAATTTAAGAAAATGCAAAGATTTCACAAAATATCTATAAAAAGTAGAAATATCTTGCAAATTTCTAAAAAGTCAACTGAATAGTGAAATATTTCACAAAATCTTAAAAATTACTGAGCAGATGATTTTTAGGATATTTTTCTACTATTTTTTCTAGGATATTTTTCTACGATTTTTTCTAGAAAGTCACCCAAATAGTGACATATTTCACAAAATCTTACAATCTACTGAAAGTTGATTTTCTTGAAAGAGTCTTTCATTCAGTTACAAATTAAAAAAAAGCAAAAATTTAACAAAATCTCTATAAAAATTAAAAATATCTTCAAATTTCTAAAAACTTAACTAAATGAAAAGTAAAAATCAAAATACAAATTTCTAAAAAGTCAACTGAATAGAGAGATATTTCACAAAATCTTTGAATTTGTTCAACGATTTGTTTTAGAAAGTCTGTCAAATAGTGAAATATTTCACAAAATCTTACAATTTACTGAATAGTTGATATTTAAGAAATAGTATTACATTCAGTTACAAATTTAAGAAAATGCAAAGATCTCACAAAATATCTATAAAAAGTAGAAATATCTTGCAAATTTCTAAAAAGTCAACTGAATAGTGAAATATTTCACAAAATCTTAAAAATTACTGAGCAGATGATTTTTAGGATATTTTTCTACTATTTTTTCTAGGATATTTTTCTACGATTTTTTCTAGAAAGTCACCCAAATAGTGACATATTTCACAAGATCTTACAATTTACGGAAAGTTGATTTTCTTGAAATAGTCTTTCATTCAGTTACAAATTAAAAAAAAAAGCAAAAATTTAACAAAATCTCTATAAAAATTAAAAATATCTTCAAATTTCTAAAAACTCAACTAAATAAAAATCAAAATACAAATTTCTAAAAAGTCAACTGAATAGAGAGATATTTCACAAAATCTTTGAATTTTGTCAACGATTTGTTTTAGAAAGTCACTCAACTAGTGAAATATTTCACAAAATCTTACAATTTACTGAACAGTTGATTTTCTAAAATATTTCACAAAATATCTATACAAAGTAGAAATATCTTGAAAATTTCCAAAAAGTCAACTCAATACTGAAATATTTCAGAAAATCTTGCAGCTGAGCAGTTGATTTTCTAGAAACAGTCTTGCATTCAGTTAGAAATTAAAAAAAATGCAAAGATTGAAAATTTCTATAAAATTTCTATATCTTTCAAATTTCTAAAAACTCAACTGAATAGTAAAATATTTCACAAATGTAGAAATATCTTTCATATTTCTAAAAATTCAACTGAATAGTGAAATATTTCAAAAAATCTTCGAATTTTGTCAACGATTTGTTTTAGAAAGTCACTCAAATAGTGAAATATTTCACAAAATCTTACAATTTACTGAACAGTTAATTCTCTAGAAGATTTCACAAAATATCTATAAAAAGTAGAAATATCTTGAAAATTTCTAAAAAGTCAACTGAATAGTGAAATATTTCACAAAATCTTGCAACGCACTGAACAGTTGGTTTTCTAGAAACAAAAGTAGAAATCTTGCAAATTTCTAAAAACCCAACTGAATAGAGACATACTTCACAAAATCTTCTAATTTGTCAACGATTTTTTCTAGAAAGTCACTCAAATGGTGAAATATCTCACAAAATCTTACAATTTACTAAAAGTTGATATTCTTAAAATAGTCTTACATTCGGTTACAAGAAAATTAAAATATCTTTTCTAGAGTGTCAACCAAATAGTGAAATATTTCACAAAATCTTGCAGCTGAGCAGTTGATTTTCTAGAAACAGTCTTACATTCAGTTACAAATTTAAAAAAATGCAAAGATTGAAAATTTCTATAAAAGTAGAAATATCTTTCAAATTTCCAAAAACTAATCTGAACAGTAAAATATTTCACAAATGTAGAAATATCTTTCATATTTCTAAAAATTCAATTGAATAGTGAAATATTTCAAAAAATCTTCGAATTTTGCGGACGATTTGCTTTAGAAAGTCACCCAAATAGTGAAATATTTCACAAAATCTTGCAATTTACTGAATGGTTGATATTCTAGAAATAGCAAAGATTTCACAAAATTTCTATAATAAGTAGAAATATCTTTCAAATTTCTAAAAACTCAACTGAATAGTGAAATATTTCACAAATGTAGAAATATCTTTCATATTTCTAAAAATTCAAATGGATAGTGAAATATTTAGTTCATATTCTAGAAAAAGTCACTCAAATAGTGAAATATTTCACAAAATCTTACAATTTACTGAACAGTTGATTTTCTTGAAATAGTCTTACATTCAGTTACAAAATAAAAAAAATCAAAAATTTCACAAAATCTCTATAATATTTAAAAATATCTTACAAATTTCTAAAAAGTCAACTGAATAGTGAAATATTTCACAAAATCTTGAAAATTACTGAGCAGTTGATTTTTAAGATATTTTTCTACGATTTTTTCTACGATTTTTTCTAGAAAGTCGCCCAAATAGTGTCATATTTCACAAAATCTTACAATTTTCTGAAAGCTGATTTTCTTGAAATAGTCTTTCATTCAGTTACAAATTAAAAATAAGCAAAAATTTAACAATATCTATATAAAAATTAAAAATATCTTCAAATTTCTAAAAACTCAACTAAACAGTGAAATATTCCACAAATGTAGAAAATTTTTCATATTTCTAAAAATTCAACTGAATAGTCGAATAAAAAACAAAGATTTCACAAAATCTCTATAAAAAGTAAAAATAAAAATACAAATTTCTAAAAAGTTAACTGAATAGAGACATATTTCACAAAATCTTCGAATTTTGTTAACGATTTGTTTTAAAAAGTTACTCAAATAGTGAAATATTTCACAAAATCTTTCAATTTACTGAATGGTTGATTTTCTAGAAATAGTATTACATTCAGTTAGGTTAGGTTAGGTTAGGTTATGTTGATAGGAGGATGTATACTACATCAAATCCGAAGAAGTACACGTAGGCCACTATCGTGCCTGTTGTGCGCTCCAATTCATGAAAAAAAAAATTGTTCACTGAATGTATTATTTTTCCATGTTCAGAAACTCAGTTTCCTGGACGTAATTCCTAAGAATCTTCCAATCGGTGTTGGTTAAGAATGTTATTTCCGGAATAACATCACTTCCAAGATACTTGGATCTAACTTCGACGAATGCCTGACAGTGGCAAAGAAAGTGCTCCAGAGTTTCACTGTCCTCTCCGCATGCTCTACATTCGTCTGAATCCGCACGTCCAAGTTTGTATAGATGTGCTCGTAATCCTGTGTGTCCACTCAGAATACGTACCATCATACTAACCTCAGACTTGCTCATTTTGAGAAGATTTCTCGTCTTGCTCTCATCAGGGTCACCCCATAGAATCTTTGTGGTTCTACCCACCGTTTCATTATTCCAAGAGGCCTTATGGGATTCTCTAATCCATATTTTTAATTCAGCTTTTGTTGCGTCGAATGACTTTGCGTTTGTCAGGTTAACTACATCGAGCTCCCTTCCCTTTAAAGCTATTACATTCGCCCTTTCGTTGCCGACTAATCCCGAGTGGCCTGGTACCCATATGATGTGAACCTTACCTCTGGGAGAGTATTCAGTTAAAGCTTTCTTACAATCCAGTACGGTCTTAGATTTAATTCTATCACCTGATATCGCACAAATTGTCTTCTGGCTGTCGGTAAATATATTAAGCCCTGTGGGCGCCATATTTATTCTAATCCAATTTACACATTCCGTTATTGCTCGTACTTCTGCCTGGAAGCTTGTGTTATGATTAGGTAAACGGTGGTATATTTCTGTTTCTGGGCCTTCAATATAGAACCCCAGGCCCACTTTGTCCCTAATTTAGAACCATCCGTGTAGCAACGGATTCCTACTGGTATTTGCTCTAATGTTCCGCTTGACCAAGACATTCGATCTGGGATTAGCGTTTCAAAGTTTCCGACATATTCAGTGTCTGGTATGCGATCAGGCACGTCCGATGAATGTGTATAACCTTCCAATGTGTCCAGTATACATTGATGACGTGTCCTATAACCGTTTTTGGCCAATTCGCCTAAAGTAAAAAGCCGTTCGGCTGTAAGCGCTGCCTCATATCTTATATATGTTTCAATGGGTGGAATATCTAGCAACGTTTCCAGAGCCTCGGTTGAAGTAGTACACATGGCACCACTTATACCCAAGCAGCATGTACGCTGAACTCCCTGTAGTAGTTTGATATTGCACTTTTTGTCTAAAGCAGTCCACCAGATTATTGAAGCATAAGCTAGAATTGGTCTAATTACACTTTTATAAAGCCAATTTGTCATAGTAGGACTAAGACCTCATTTCATGCCTATATATATACATATCGCCCAGCTCCGATCTGCCTTGTTGATCCTATCCTCTATGTGGTGTCTCCATTTTAATTTCCGGTCAAGTATTACACCTAAGTACTTAACTTTGTCTGTCACCGGTATCTTCTTGCCCAGGAAGCAAGGTTCAGTATATGTAGAAATTTTTGTCTTTCTTGTGAAAAGACAGATTTCCGTCTTCGCCGGGTTAACATTGAGGCCTCTCGGTTGAGCCCAGCTCAAGTCTGTATTCAGAGCCTCCTCAGCTCTTCTACACAAGTGATTTAGATCCTTTCCCTTTAAAAGTATTACGACATTGTCTGCATAGCAGACAGGTCTAAGTCCTTTCTCGGTTAGGGTCCTTAGGAGGCTATTAATCGTGGTAACCCAGAGTAAATGTGACAAAATGTCACCCTGTGGTATACCGCGAAATACCTTTTTCCTGATAGTTATATCGTACATCTCGCAGCTTATCCATCTGTTCCTTAGCATGTAGTTGATCCAGTTACGGAGCACCCGGTCAACATAAAACTGGTCTAGGGATTGGATAAGGGTATCAGTGTGCACGTTATTGAAAGCGCCTTCGATGTCAATGCATACCGCCAGTGTATATAGTTTGCTATCAAAGGATGCACCTATGTAGTGGACAACTTCGTTTAAAGCGGTTTCCACCGATCGTCCCTTTACATAAACATGCTGCTTAAATTTTAGGTCTTTGTCGGGTATATTGCTTTTAATCATATTATCGACTATCCGTTCCAAGGTTTTAAGTAGGAAGGACGTAAAACTTATCGGTCGATAGGACTTAGGTGTCGCATAGCTAGGTTTCCCTGGTTTGGGTATAAATATTACCCTTGCATCCTGCCATTTAACTGGGGTTTATGCCAATTTAAGCATGCAGTGAATATCTGTGACAGATGTATGGAAACCAGTCCCGCCTCCATATGCAAAAGTGCCGGGAAAATTCCATCCGGCCCTGCAGCTTTATAGGGAGCAAAGCTCTTGATTGCCCCTTTAACCATGTCAGTTGTAATAACTATTTCCGTGTTACCCTCCCCTTCCTCCAATATCGGTTCATCTATGTTATTCGATATACCGGGTGGGAAATGAGAATCCATTAGGAGTTTCATTGTCTCCTCCATATCCTCAAGCCTGCTGCCCGTGTCATCGATCATAGATTCCGGTTAGACATGAGTTTTGGATAGGAATTTTTTTTATCTTCGATACGTCATTTACGCTATCTACCTGTTCACAGAAAAGTTTCCAGGAGTCTCGTTTGGCTCTTCGAACGATTTTTTTATATTCACCAAGTTTATTACGATACTCATCCCAGTATACTGCGGTCTTTTTACGCCGTGTCCGGTTAAATAGTTTGCGAAGAGTCTTCCCAAGGTTCCGGATCTCCCCAGTTACCCAGGGTTTTTCCTGGGCAGATCTCCGCTCTCGTATAGGGCAGCTGTCCTCAAACGATTCAACCAGGGCACTTGTGAACGTTTCCACTTTGGCATCTATATCCTCTTTATTTCGACATTGAAAAGTGTCCTGACCTAAACGGTTCTTTAGCAGGTAAATAGATGCAAGGAATATGTTGCCACGACCTTGCTTCAGCACCGTTGCATCCGATGTTGATAATCCTGTTGAGAGGAGAAAACATAAGTTCTTGTGACATAATATACTTGTTCTCGGGCGAGATCCTGTATCAGCGTAGAAAAGTTGGAAATTTACGTGATTTAATCCAGAAACCTTGTTGCGAATCGTCCAAGGTTCCTGGATTAAAGCTATATGTATTTTGTGTTCATTTTAGCCATCAGAGCGTTGGTAGCTGTCTCGCTCCGATGGAGGTTTATTTGGATAACCTCAATCATGGTCATCCATTAAACTGTCTTCCAGCGAGTTGGTGGTCACCTCCTCGCTCTTTGGATATGACTCCTCCGGATAGCCTGAAGTGGCTATTAATGCAGTGGGTACTCTTGATGGCACTGCGGTGTCCTTATCAGGCATAGGAATAGCAGTATTTTTAATAGACACATTCCCAATTCTGGAGAGCACTGCTGTTCTGTCTTCTGGCGGGTGAGTGATATCCTCCTCGCTTTTAGGATTTGACTCCTCAACATTGCCAGTACTTGCTAATGATGCTTTGGGTACTGTCTTAAGTGTTTTAGTGTCCTTGTCGGGGCCGGTTTTGACAGCCCTTTCAATCGGCACCTTCCCAGTTTTGGAAAGGGCAACTACACTTTCTTCTGGCGAGTTAATGGTAAATTCCTCGATTTTAGAATTTGACTCCTCAACGTTATCAGTAGTGGATACTGATGCTGTGGTCTTAGGTGTCCTTTTCGAGGCTTGTTGTAACAGCCCTTCCAATCGGCACCTTCCCAATTTTGAATATGACAGATTTAGAGGCGAAGTAAGCCCTGCCTTTATTCTTGGCAAGACTAGCCATAGATTTCTGGTCGATACCTATTACAAATAAAGTTCCCTCAGGTTCTTCTTTCCTGTAAAAGACATCCCATTTTTCCACGGCCAGCTCAGCATTTTGACCTCCAAGAATTTCCAGTATACGTTCATTAGCCAGTTTACTGCTGTAGCATAAAACATGTATCGCTTATGCCGACAGAATATTGAAAAAGCAATTAAAAATAATATCATATTACAAAGTCGATTAAACAGTCAATACTTTAAATATTTTACTGATCGTGGCTTTGTTTGTATGTATTTCTTGCGTTCAATGTTCTGTCCAATTGTTACACTATCCACTTTATGAATAATGCTGTGTAAGCAATTAATTGCTATATAATCTAAGAACTTTTTCAATAGAGAGACACTTCGCTTAACACAAGGGAGCTGTAACTTAGCTCTTGCGAAGAAATAAAAGAACTTAAAACATCTTTTAATTTGCAAAATACTATATGGCGATCCTGCCAGCCTTTTTGGAGTGCTAAAAAAAATAATAAGCTCCCAAAAAGAATAAAAAAAGACCTTGGGAGTGCTGTTCTAAAGCACCTAAAGGCAATTGTTTTATTATAAAAAGTCTTTTGGAGTGCCAGAAAATAAAAGGACACCCAAAAGCAAAATTGTGGTTCCTGGCGGACAGCTAAGTCTCCGTCAGAAGTCTGTACGGCCAAGGTATAGAATGGGTACACCAGGCCCAAGAGCTATAACATTGGATGAATATTTTAAAAGGAAAAATACACCAGTAGAAGACGTAACAAAGATACCACCAACAACAAAACCAAAACGAAGGGGTGGTTTTAAGACAAGGTTGAGACGAGAAAGGGCAGTCCTGATCCGGCTGATAAACCAGGATCCACCACCTCCTTGGAACCAGGCGTCGGCCATGTGGGAAAAGATCGGTAGAATCGATCTTCTATTAAAAACAAAAAAATAATAAGATTTTTTTTACTTTATACATATAAATAAGAATAATGAATAATAAAATAATATCGAGAATATTTAAGCACAATTAAAATTTTTTAAGGTCCTTTGTAATGGGAAAACACCAATCCAAAATAGAAAATCCTTCGGCCAATGTGGTCAATGAAGTAGAGGTAGTACAGGGAAATACAAGTCTTGAATTAATTGAATGTTGTTTAGTAATAACAACTGTTTTAATAGGTTTAAATACATTGTTGCGTCTCTACGCCTTACATAATAAAAGATTAAAGAAGAAATATACAAGCCGAGCTAACAATTTGGATAGAGTATAGATGGAGTGGTCGGATATAGTAAAAAGGGTTAGAATAATTAGGGATAAATTTGACCGGTCTTACAAATGTTTGAATATTGATAGACCAACTAAGGAAGAAACAATTCACCAACATATGCAAACTTTGCTACGTTGTTTTGAGGATATAAGAGTAATACTTAACGTAAATTATAACAGACTAACTAAAGCACATCAAACAGCAGCGGAGGGATTTTTTCTGGATTTAAAAGAAAGAGTTTTTAAAGTTGCCATTAGAAAGGATATAAAAATTGACTTTCCAGAAAATTTGCATGAAGAGATAATTATAAAACCTAGTTTTTCACAGCAAGAATCAGGAACAGTTAAAACAATGTCGCAAACAGTAGTGGAATTTTTGAATTCAGCCTCAAGGCTAATTACAGATTTTGATGGAAAATCTGAAAACTTACGATCTTTTCTTGATTCATTGGCTTTGGTCGACTCAATAAAGGGAAGCCACGAATCCACAGCAGTGTCTCTTATAAAAACTAAACTAAAAGGAACTGCTAGAAATTTAATTAACAATGAAGCGACCATAGCAGAAATTGTTGGCAAATTGAATAGTACTGTTAAGGGAGAATCGGTGGAAGTATTATCAGCAAAAATAATGAACATAAGACAAAATAATAAAACAGCAAATGCATATTGTACAGAGATAGAAAATCTTACAAGATCATTAGAAAACGCGTATATATCGGATGGCTTGTCTTGCGAATTTGGCAAGCAAATATTCAACGCAGGTTGCCGTAAAGGCACTTACTAAAAACTGCACAATTGATAAAGTAAAACTTATCATGGAAGCAGGTCAATTTAACAGTATGAACGTAGTTGTTAGTAAGTTTGTAAACAGTTGCACCGAGGCAACAGGACAACAAAACGCCGTACTGTATTATGGACAAAGACAAAATAATTATGATAGGAAAAGAAATTACAATAGAAGTAACAATAACTTTGTAGACAACCACGGCTTTAGAAATCCGAACAGAAATGGATTTAGAAATAATAATAACAATTATAACAACAGAAACAGAAATAGATTGCAGCGAGGCAACAACCGCGGAAATTATGTGAGAGCAGCCAATCTATCTGACAGCGATTCGGAAAACCAGAACGCTCCCCTAGGATCAGAACAGTAAATAAAAAAGTGTACAATCTTAACCTCAACTTAAGCATTTTCATAAAACTACAGATTAATCAAACTAAAGAATTAATAACATTGCTAGTAGACACAGGTGCAGACATATCCTTGCTAAAACTCCAGTATGCCTTTAAAAAATTAAATACTAAACATATAACAACATTAAGTGGAATAGGTGAAGGCAAAATTAGATCCCTTGGTACGATATTTTTTGATCTAAGATACACGCAGTTTTTGATTCCTCATCACTTTCACGTAGTGAAAGATGAATTCCCGATACCATGTGACGGTATTATAGGAATGGATTTCATTAAAAAATATAACTGCATTCTTGAATTTAGCCAAGATCATGATTCTTTTATTTTAAGGCCTGAAAACATTCCACAGCAGATAGAAGTACCAATTATATCTGCTCACAGCGATATTACTTTTCCAGCCAGAGCAGAGGTCGTTCGTCAAGTGAAATTCACTCATGCTGAACAAGAAATATTGGTTCCAAATCAGGAGCCCCAAGAAGGTGTATTTATAGCTAACACATTGGTTAAAGCTGACAAAGCCTTTATTAGGATTTTAAATACCAATAATTGGCCTGTAGTATTAAAGCAATCTAATATAAAAACAGAAAATTTTACTGATTATGATATAGTCACAAATAATAACATAAACAATGGCCAAAGAAGATCAGAAATAATGAAAATTTTAAAGAAACAATTTCCAAAACAATTTGAAAAAACATTAACTAATCTTTGTTCTGATTATAATGATATTTTTGGATTAGAAACGGAAACTATAACAATAAACAATTTTTATAAACAAAAGTTGAGAGTAAAAGACAATATAAATATATAATATATATATAAAAAATTATCGTATACCACATGTATAACAAAGAAGAGATAGATAGACAAGTTAAAAAACTTATAGATGATAAAATTATTGAACCATCTTACTCTGAATATAATAGTCCAATACTATTGGTTCCAAAGAAATCTCTTCCTAATTCCGATAAAAGGAGATGGAGACTAGTGGTCGATTATAGGCAAATAAATAAAAAACTCGTAGCGGATAAATACCCATTACCAAGAATTGATTTTTCCTGTTTGGATTTAATGTCAGGTTTTCATCAAATAGGTCTAGAAAGGGATTCTAGAGATCTTACGTCTTTCTCAACTAGTAATGGATCATACAGATTTACTAGATTACCTTATGGTTTAAAAATAGCCCCAAATTCATTCCAAAGAATGATGACAATTGCTTTCAGCGGTCTAAGGCCCGACCAAGCTTTCTTGTATATGGACGATTTAGTAGTACTAGGTTGTTCCGAAAAGCACATGCTTTCGAATTTAACAAATGTGTTTGAGTTATGTAGGAAATATAATCTCAAGTTGCACCCTGAGAAATGTACGTTCTTCAGGAAAGAGGTAACATATCTGGGACATAAATGTACGGATAAAGGAATACTCCCAGACGATAGCAAATATAGCGCAGTTGAAAACTATCCAACACCAAAAAACGCTGACGAGGCAAGACGATTTGTAGCCTTTTGCAACTATTATAGAAGATTCGTCAAAAAATTTTCCGATTATTCAAGACATTTGACACGGTTGTCGAAGAAAAATGTTGAATTCAAATGGACTGAGGCTTGTGATTTGGCTTTTAAACATCTAAAAAAGGCATTAATGAGTCCAACATTGCTTCAGTATCCAGATTTTTCAAAAGAATTTTGTATAACAACTGATGCAAGCAAACAAGCTTGTGGTGCCGTTCTAACACAAGAACACAATGGAAAGCATCTTCCAGTCGCATATGCTTCAAAAGTATTTACAAAGGGCGAAAGCAATAAATCAACTATAGAACAGGAGTTAACAGCCATACACTGGGCTATTATGCATTTTGGACCGTACATATATGGAAAACATTTCTTAGTCCGCACTGATCACAGACCATTATCTTATTTATTTTCTATGAAAAATCCAAGTTCAAAATTAACAAGAATGAGACTTGATTTAGAGGAATATGATTTTACAGTTGAATATCTTAGGGGAAAAGATAATTATGTTGCTGACGCATTATCGCGTATAACCATAGATGATTTGAAAGAAATGAACAATAAAAATAACAATGTATACAAAATAACAACACGATCAATGGCAAAAGAGTCACTTGAAAAATCTCCAGTTACATTAAACAAAAAGCATTTAGAAAATAAACATGAGAAGCCCAATGTATTTAACCCAATTATGAATTCTGACGTCAGAAAATTTTGCAAGCTAAAAATTGACCCACATACATTTTATATTAAACGTGGTAAATCGAAACTTGCATGTATGAAAATAAATGAATTGTTTATCAATGGGAAATTTGACTTAGGACAATTTTTCCCAAGGCTCGAAGAAGTGGCCGGTAAACTAAAAATTAATAAATTACAAGTGGCACCTAGTGAGAAAATTTTCGAATTTGTCTCTATTAATGAATTTAAGGAAATGGGCAATAAATTATTAAAAGTATTGAAAGTAGCGCTACTTAATGAGGTGATCCACGTAACAAATGCTAAGTTAATAACAGAGATAATGAAACGATATCATGATGATCCAGCGGAGGGCGGACATTCTGGTGTTTCAAGAACTCTTAGTAAAATAAAAAGATACTATTTCTGGAAGAACATGACTCGTGATATTACGAAATATGTTAAAGTGTGCCAAAAATGCCAGTCGGCTAAAATTACAAAACACACAAAAATGCCATTGACTTTGACAAATACACCAGCTAAACCATTTGATACGGTAATAGTGGACACTATAGGTCCACTACCAAAATCATATAACGGAAATTCATATGCTGTCACAATAATATGCGACATGACAAAATATCTTGTAACGGTACCTATTCAAGATAAAAGCGCAAAATCAGTTGCGAAAGCCATATTTGAACATTTTATTCTTACTTATGGACCGATGAAGACGTTCATTACGGACTTGGGTACAGAGTACAAAAATTCGGTGCTTAATGAATTATGTAACCTTTTGAAGATAGAAAATATTACATCGACTGCTCATCATCACCAGACGCTAGGAACTATAGAAAGAAGTCATAGAACCTTCAACGAATATGTAAGATCATACATATCCGTTGACAAAATCGATTTGGATGAATGGCTCAGGTATTTCGGTAAGATTCCTAATGGGTTTCAACAATTTGATAAGGTTCATACAATATCACCTTTATATAATGTAGAAGATTATGCTAAGGAAGTTAGATATAGGTTAGAAATAGCACATAAGAGAGCACGAGAAATAATTGATAGGTATAAGTTAAAACAGAAATTAAATTATGATAAGACATTGTTAGATTATAAATTAAAAGTGGGAGATTTAGTTTTAGTTAAAAATGAAGTAGGTCACAAATTAGATCCACAATATAAAGGACCTTACGCAATTAAAAACATAGACTTAAGAAATAATGTAACTATAGTAGATAAGAAAAATAAAAAAGAGCAAATAGTTCATAAGAATAGACTTAAGATTTTCAACAAATAATATAATTAACATTATCCTTAGTAACATATGCGCATGTGTTTAAGCAATAAATAAGATGTTTATTCCCATATTTGTAATAAAATTAATTATTAAGATTATAGTAATAATTTGTTAAAGAATGTCCATACATTTAAAAAGGGTATGAACATTCTTCCGTAAAAGGGAGGTGTAGCATAAAACATGTATCGCTTATGCCGACAGAATATTGAAAAAGCAATTAAAAATAATATCATATTACAAAGTCGATTAAACAGTCAATACTTTAAATATTTTACTGATCGTGGCTTTGTTTGTATGTATTTCTTGCGTTCAATGTTCTGTCCAATTGTTACACTATCCACTTTATGAATAATGCTGTGTAAGCAATTAATTGCTATATAATCTAAGAACTTTTTCAATAAAGAGACACTTCGCTTAACACAAGGGAGCTGTAACTTAGCTCTTGCGAAGAAATAAAAGAACTTAAAACATCTTTTAATTTGCAAAATACTATACTGCCCCATCCTTTTATGTAGACAGTGGACTTTAGGAGCATCGGAAGCTTTCCACCACTAACACATTGGTGAGATGTCAACCTCATCAACATCACGCCCATGCTGAACTCGCAGCTCTCGCTCTCTATTGGTTGTTTGCCCTTTGAAGCGATTGCATGGTCCACTATCTTATTGTTGACCAGGTCTTCTATTTTACTCTGTTGGTCTATTGGAATTTTACCTGTCGGATTACCGGCATCGTAAACTGCATAGCAGAGATCGTCCCGGTGCCTACTTCTGGCAACTTTGGCGTAAGATGGCGGCTCTTTTCCTCCGTCTAGCGTCTCCTTCCTCGTTTTTCGGGGCTTCTTTTGAGATTCCCTTACCTTTGAGGTTGATTTCGCCGACGTGTTTGTCTTCGGAATTTCTGGCTTGGCGTCGTCACCCTTGCTCGCAGGATTCTCACTTGAGATTCCTTTGAGTGAAGTATGGCTTGGCTTCGACTGTGTATTAGAAGGCGGGGAGCTCTTTTTCTTCTTAGGTTTATTCTCAGTTGTCAACTCCTCGGGAGACCTAATCCTTTTTGCCTCAGATCTTGTGAGAGAGTCCGATTTTTCCTTTGGAGTGTCGTGAGATTGACTAACTATGATTTCCTGAAGCATCTTTTTCAACTTCCTCCTCTGTGCTCCAGAAAGTCTTTTCTTAGTAATTGGTAGTTTAGCTATGCTATCACTCACCTCTTTCACCATTTGCTCTACTTCATCCTTTTTGGGATTTGCTATAATGGTATTATTATTATCATCTGAGGATTCAGAGTCGGAACCCTCACCTATATTTAAAGGCTGAGGTAGCTTAGAGCTCTCTCCGAGTACATCCTTCTCTTTCACACCTATATTTTTGCCAGCGGCATGCCGTACACTTGACGCATTGTCCGCCACGGAGGCCAAGGTACCCACCTCCGTAGTAGTATTTTGCTCACGATTGCAGGATGACGACGACACGTGACTCACGAGTAGATCAACACTTGCCGCCGGTACTGGGTTATTTAGGCCCTGCACCGTAACTTTTATCTTTTTATTTTCCATATTTGTTTTTTCCAGTTTTTTGGTCCGCGGGGAATAAAATATTCCCAGGTGGTGGACAATCTGCCCTCCCTTAAGTGAAATTAAAGCTGGGAGAGGACAGATGATCCATCACCACCCCCTATCCGCCACCCGGGGACGCGCTCGGTAGGAAAAAACTGGAAAACTCCCCCGAGACATTCAGTTACAAATTTAAAAAATAAAAAAAAAATGCAAAGATTTCACAAAATTTCTATAAAAAGTAGAAATATCTTTCAAATTTCTAAAAAAAAATTTTAAAAAATGCAAAGATTTCACAAAATTTCTATAAAAAGTAGAAATATCTTTCAAATTTCTAAAAACTCAACTGAAAGTGAGTTTCACAAATGTTGAAATATCTTTCATATTTCTAAAAATTCAAATGAATAGTGAAATATTTCACAAAATCTTCTAATTTTGTCAACGATTTTTTCTAAAAAGTCACTCAAATGGTGAAATATTTCACAAAGTCTTACAATTTACTGAAGAGTTGATTTTCTAGAAATAGTCAGTTACAAATTTAAAAAAATGAAAAGATTTCACAAAATTTCTTTAAAAAGTAGAAATATCTTTCAAATTTCTAAAAACTCAACTGAATAGTAAAATGTTTCACAAATGTAGAAATATCTTTCATATTTATAAAAATTCAAATGGATAGTGAAATATTTAGTTCATATTCTAGAAATAGTCTTACATTCAGTTACAAATTTAAAAAGAAAATACAAAGATTTCTCAAAATCTCTATAAAAAGTTGAAATATCTTGCAAATTTCTAAAAACTCAACTGAATAGTGAAACATTCCACAAAATCTTGAAAATTACTGAGTAATTGATTTTTAGACATTTTTCTAAGTCACTCAAATAGTGAAATATTTCACAAAATCTTACAATTTACTGAGTAGTTGATTTTCTAGAAATAGTATTACATTCAGTTACAAATTTAAAAAAAATGCAAAGATTTCACAAAATTTCTATAAAAAGTAGAAATATCTTTCAAATTTCTAAAAACTCAACTGAATAGTGAAATATTTCACAAATGTTGAAATATCTTTCATATATTATATTATACTTTTTCTTGAATTTTATAATAATGTTGTAGTTTTATTTAATGATAATATAATTAATATCATTATGTTTAATTTCGCTAAAATTTAAGAAAAAATATTACGAAAGGTTTTCGTACTTTCGTAAAAATAGAAAAGGGTTTTATTAAATAATATTTCGTATTATACACGAAATTTTTGTAAATATTACGAAAATAGAAGTTACGAAATTTTTTTTCGTAAAGTTGAACATGGATTATTTTCAGTGTAGGCTCCATGTACCATTACTCATAAGAGATTCATACTCTTCATCCATGGCATTCTTCCACTGCGTTCTAAGATTACTATTTATTGCGTCTTCATAATTCTGCGGTTCTTCGTAATCTGCCACTAATGCAAAGTTAGCCTCATTAACTACATTTTTCTTTCTTGGTCTTAAATTATAACGACTGCCTGGAGTTTCCTCAATACTAGTAACTGCATTATTTCGTACGTCTAACTCATGAACATTGGAACTTTCGATATTCTCTACAACATCATTTTCAGCATCCTCAAATTCATCATTTAAATCTGCGGTATGTACTAATGTAGCTTCTGTTTTTATAGGATCAATCTCCCTCTCAATGTCATGATTTGTACAATTATTGATCTCTGGCAGTATTATATTGTCAACTTCTCTAATAATAACATTGCGTGAAATCTCTATACGATCTTCTCTAGGCATCCAGATACGATAACCCTTACAGTTTTCTTGATATCCTACAAATACGCCTTTCTTAAAGTTGGAATCTAACTTTCTACGTTTTTTTTGTGAGACATGAACATATGCATCTGAGCCAAAAATTCTAAGAATGGATATATCGGGTACTTTATCGAACCATAATTCAAATGGGGTCTTGTTTTTCTGTGGACTTTTCCCTGTTCTATTCAAAGTAAAAACTACATTGTTTACCTCCTCTCCCCAGTAACTTAAATTGAGCCCCTTACTATGTATCATAGATCTAGCTGCTTCTAGTATAGTTCTCATATCACGCTCTGCTCTACCATTGTGTTCTGGTATGTACGGTGTAGATCTTTGGTGTACTACTTTATATTTTCGTAATATGTCACTTACTTCCTTATTCACGTACTCCGAACCGTTGTCTGATCTTAATATTTTTACCTTTTTTCCAGTATCAGCTTGCACTTGATCTAAGAATCTTGACATTACTTCAGAGACATCGGATTTTGCTTTGATACAGTAAACATGACGATAATTAGAGTAATCATCACGAAATATAAGCATAAAACGAGCACCACCAAATGATTTCACTTGCATTGGTCCGCATAGATCTGTTTGTACCAGCTCACCAACTTCTTTTGCTCTGTTCATACTCTCGGCAAAAGGTAATCTGTGTTGCTTACCCGTTACACAGCCATCACAAAAGCAATCACCACCAGAATATTTAATATTTTGATTAGCTAACAAATTTTTGACATGCTCCTTGCCTTGATGACACATTCTTCCATGCCACATTTGCAAGGTATTTACTTCAACAGCGAAGTTGGAACTACCAGTATTTTCATCTACTTTTATTACCAGTTTAAAAAGTCTTGAATTTTCTCTACGGCCTTTAAGATGCACCTTACCATCACGTTTAAACACGCATTCATTCGAATTTGCTTCCAGGAAATAGCCCTTATCCAAACATGTATTTATAGAAAACATGTTTATTTTGATCTTTGGAATGTATAGAACATTTGAGAGGAATTTCGAATTCCAGACCTTACCATCAAAAGCTTTGATATAAATGTCACCTTTACCAACCGCTGGAATAATTTCACCATTACCAATTCGAATACCATTTGGAGTTTGAAACTGTACACAGTTCTGGAACCACTATTTCTTGTTAGACATGTGGTCACTTGCATCAGAATCTGCAAACCAAGTATCTTTTTCTGAAGTACCAACAAATAAATATTCACCAATAAATGCTTCACCGCTGTTGTTACGATTTTTGTTTGGACAATCATGCTTCCAATGCCCAAATTTTTTGCAAATAAAGCATTTTCCCTTGTTATTCTTATTACCTTCATTTTGTTGACTATTGCTTAACCTTTTGTGGTCGCGTTTAGCTACAAAGCTTTAGATTTTGTTGGTTGAACCTAATCTAGATTCTTCTATGCACAATCTTGATGTTAAATTTTTTAACGTTCCCAGGTGGTGGACAATCTGCCCTCCCTCAGCTTAAGTGAAATTAAAGCTGGGAGAGGACAGATGGTCCATCACCACCCCCTATCCGCCACCCGGGGACGCGCTCGGTAGGAAAAAACTGGAAAACTCCCCCGAGACATTCAGTTACAAATTAAAAAAAAAAAAAAATGCAAAGATTTCACAAAATTTCTATAAAAAGTAGAAATATCTTTCAAATTTCTAAAAAAAAATTTTAAAAAATGCAAAGATTTCACAAAATTTCTATAAAAAGTAGAAATATCTTTCAAATTTCTAAAAACTCAACTGAAAGTGAGTTTCACAAATGTTGAAATATCTTTCATATTTCTAAAAATTCAAATGAATAGTGAAATATTTCACAAAATCTTCTAATTTTGTCAACGATTTTTTCTAAAAAGTCACTCAAATGGTGAAATATTTCACAAAGTCTTACAATTTACTGAAGAGTTGATTTTCTAGAAATAGTCAGTTACAAATTTAAAAAAATTAAGAGATTTCTATAAAAAGTAGAAATATCTTTCAAATTTCTAAAAACTCAACTGAATAGTAAAATGTTTCACAAATGTAGAAATATCTTTCATATTTATAAAAATTCAAATGGATAGTGAAATATTTAGTTCATATTCTAGAAATAGTCTTACATTCAGTTACAAATTTAAAAAGAAAATACAAAGATTTCTCAAAATCTCTATAAAAAGTTGAAATATCTTGCAAATTTCTAAAAACTCAACTGAATAGTGAAACATTCCACAAAATCTTGAAAATTACTGAGTAATTGATTTTTAGACATTTTTCTAAGTCACTCAAATAGTGAAATATTTCACAAAATCTTACAATTTACTGAGTAGTTGATTTTCTAGAAATAGTATTACATTCAGTTACAAATTTAAAAAAAATGCAAAGATTTCACAAAATTTCTATAAAAAGTAGAAATATCTTTCAAATTTCTAAAAACTCAACTGAATAGTGAAATATTTCACAAATGTTGAAATATCTTTCATATATTATATTATACTTTTTCTTGAATTTTATAATAATGTTGTAGTTTTATTTAATGATAATATAATTAATATCATTATGTTTAATTTCGCTAAAATTTAAGAAAAAATATTACGAAAGGTTTTCGTACTTTCGTAAAAATAGAAAAGGGTTTTATTAAATAATATTTCGTATTATACACGAAATTTTTGTAAATATTACGAAAATAGAAGTTACGAAATTTTTTTTCGTAAAGTTGAACATGGATTATTTTCAGTGTAGGCTCCATGTACCATTACTCATAAGAGATTCATACTCTTCATCCATGGCATTCTTCCACTGCGTTCTAAGATTACTATTTATTGCGTCTTCATAATTCTGCGGTTCTTCGTAATCTGCCACTAATGCAAAGTTAGCCTCATTAACTACATTTTTCTTTCTTGGTCTTAAATTATAACGACTGCCTGGAGTTTCCTCAATACTAGTAACTGCATTATTTCGTACGTCTAACTCATGAACATTGGAACTTTCGATATTCTCTACAACATCATTTTCAGCATCCTCAAATTCATCATTTAAATCTGCGGTATGTACTAATGTAGCTTCTGTTTTTATAGGATCAATCTCCCTCTCAATGTCATGATTTGTACAATTATTGATCTCTGGCAGTATTATATTGTCAACTTCTCTAATAATAACATTGCGTGAAATCTCTATACGATCTTCTCTAGGCATCCAGATACGATAACCCTTACAGTTTTCTTGATATCCTACAAATACGCCTTTCTTAAAGTTGGAATCTAACTTTCTACGTTTTTTTTGTGAGACATGAACATATGCATCTGAGCCAAAAATTCTAAGAATGGATATATCGGGTACTTTATCGAACCATAATTCAAATGGGGTCTTGTTTTTCTGTGGACTTTTCCCTGTTCTATTCAAAGTAAAAACTACATTGTTTACCTCCTCTCCCCAGTAACTTAAATTGAGCCCCTTACTATGTATCATAGATCTAGCTGCTTCTAGTATAGTTCTCATATCACGCTCTGCTCTACCATTGTGTTCTGGTATGTACGGTGTAGATCTTTGGTGTACTACTTTATATTTTCGTAATATGTCACTTACTTCCTTATTCACGTACTCCGAACCGTTGTCTGATCTTAATATTTTTACCTTTTTTCCAGTATCAGCTTGCACTTGATCTAAGAATCTTGACATTACTTCAGAGACATCGGATTTTGCTTTGATACAGTAAACATGACGATAATTAGAGTAATCATCACGAAATATAAGCATAAAACGAGCACCACCAAATGATTTCACTTGCATTGGTCCGCATAGATCTGTTTGTACCAGCTCACCAACTTCTTTTGCTCTGTTCATACTCTCGGCAAAAGGTAATCTGTGTTGCTTACCCGTTACACAGCCATCACAAAAGCAATCACCACCAGAATATTTAATATTTTGATTAGCTAACAAATTTTTGACATGCTCCTTGCCTTGATGACACATTCTTCCATGCCACATTTGCAAGGTATTTACTTCAACAGCGAAGTTGGAACTACCAGTATTTTCATCTACTTTTATTACCAGTTTAAAAAGTCTTGAATTTTCTCTACGGCCTTTAAGATGCACCTTACCATCACGTTTAAACACGCATTCATTCGAATTTGCTTCCAGGAAATAGCCCTTATCCAAACATGTATTTATAGAAAACATGTTTATTTTGATCTTTGGAATGTATAGAACATTTGAGAGGAATTTCGAATTCCAGACCTTACCATCAAAAGCTTTGATATAAATGTCACCTTTACCAACCGCTGGAATAATTTCACCATTACCAATTCGAATACCATTTGGAGTTTGAAACTGTACACAGTTCTGGAACCACTATTTCTTGTTAGACATGTGGTCACTTGCATCAGAATCTGCAAACCAAGTATCTTTTTCTGAAGTACCAACAAATAAATATTCACCAATAAATGCTTCACCGCTGTTGTTACGATTTTTGTTTGGACAATCATGCTTCCAATGCCCAAATTTTTTGCAAATAAAGCATTTTCCCTTGTTATTCTTATTACCTTCATTTTGTTGACTATTGCTTAACCTTTTGTGGTCGCGTTTAGCTACAAAGCTTTAGATTTTGTTGGTTGAACCTAATCTAGATTCTTCTATGCACAATCTTGATGTTAAATTTTTTAACGTTCCCAGGTGGTGGACAATCTGCCCTCCCTCAGCTTAAGTGAAATTAAAGCTGGGAGAGGACAGATGGTCCATCACCACCCCCTATCCGCCACCCGGGGACGCGCTCGGTAGGAAAAAACTGGAAAACTCCCCCGAGACATTCAGTTACAAATTAAAAAAAAAAAAAAATGCAAAGATTTCACAAAATTTCTATAAAAAGTAGAAATATCTTTCAAATTTCTAAAAAAAAATTTTAAAAAATGCAAAGATTTCACAAAATTTCTATAAAAAGTAGAAATATCTTTCAAATTTCTAAAAACTCAACTGAAAGTGAGTTTCACAAATGTTGAAATATCTTTCATATTTCTAAAAATTCAAATGAATAGTGAAATATTTCACAAAATCTTCTAATTTTGTCAACGATTTTTTCTAAAAAGTCACTCAAATGGTGAAATATTTCACAAAGTCTTACAATTTACTGAAGAGTTGATTTTCTAGAAATAGTCAGTTACAAATTTAAAAAAATTAAGAGATTTCTATAAAAAGTAGAAATATCTTTCAAATTTCTAAAAACTCAACTGAATAGTAAAATGTTTCACAAATGTAGAAATATCTTTCATATTTATAAAAATTCAAATGGATAGTGAAATATTTAGTTCATATTCTAGAAATAGTCTTACATTCAGTTACAAATTTAAAAAGAAAATACAAAGATTTCTCAAAATCTCTATAAAAAGTTGAAATATCTTGCAAATTTCTAAAAACTCAACTGAATAGTGAAACATTCCACAAAATCTTGAAAATTACTGAGTAATTGATTTTTAGACATTTTTCTAAGTCACTCAAATAGTGAAATATTTCACAAAATCTTACAATTTACTGAGTAGTTGATTTTCTAGAAATAGTATTACATTCAGTTACAAATTTAAAAAAAATGCAAAGATTTCACAAAATTTCTATAAAAAGTAGAAATATCTTTCAAATTTCTAAAAACTCAACTGAATAGTGAAATATTTCACAAATGTTGAAATATCTTTCATATATTATATTATACTTTTTCTTGAATTTTATAATAATGTTGTAGTTTTATTTAATGATAATATAATTAATATCATTATGTTTAATTTCGCTAAAATTTAAGAAAAAATATTACGAAAGGTTTTCGTACTTTCGTAAAAATAGAAAAGGGTTTTATTAAATAATATTTCGTATTATACACGAAATTTTTGTAAATATTACGAAAATAGAAGTTACGAAATTTTTTTTCGTAAAGTTGAACATGGATTATTTTCAGTGTAGGCTCCATGTACCATTACTCATAAGAGATTCATACTCTTCATCCATGGCATTCTTCCACTGCGTTCTAAGATTACTATTTATTGCGTCTTCATAATTCTGCGGTTCTTCGTAATCTGCCACTAATGCAAAGTTAGCCTCATTAACTACATTTTTCTTTCTTGGTCTTAAATTATAACGACTGCCTGGAGTTTCCTCAATACTAGTAACTGCATTATTTCGTACGTCTAACTCATGAACATTGGAACTTTCGATATTCTCTACAACATCATTTTCAGCATCCTCAAATTCATCATTTAAATCTGCGGTATGTACTAATGTAGCTTCTGTTTTTATAGGATCAATCTCCCTCTCAATGTCATGATTTGTACAATTATTGATCTCTGGCAGTATTATATTGTCAACTTCTCTAATAATAACTTTGCGTGAAATCTCTATACGATCTTCTCTAGGCATCCAGATACGATAACCCTTACAGTTTTCTTGATATCCTACAAATACGCCTTTCTTAAAGTTGGAATCTAACTTTCTACGTTTTTTTTGTGAGACATGAACATATGCATCTGAGCCAAAAATTCTAAGAATGGATATATCGGGTACTTTATCGAACCATAATTCAAATGGGGTCTTGTTTTTCTGTGGACTTTTCCCTGTTCTATTCAAAGTAAAAACTACATTGTTTACCTCCTCTCCCCAGTAACTTAAATTGAGCCCCTTACTATGTATCATAGATCTAGCTGCTTCTAGTATAGTTCTCATATCACGCTCTGCTCTACCATTGTGTTCTGGTATGTACGGTGTAGATCTTTGGTGTACTACTTTATATTTTCGTAATATGTCACTTACTTCCTTATTCACGTACTCCGAACCGTTGTCTGATCTTAATATTTTTACCTTTTTTCCAGTATCAGCTTGCACTTGATCTAAGAATCTTGACATTACTTCAGAGACATCGGATTTTGCTTTGATACAGTAAACATGACGATAATTAGAGTAATCATCACGAAATATAAGCATAAAACGAGCACCACCAAATGATTTCACTTGCATTGGTCCGCATAGATCTGTTTGTACCAGCTCACCAACTTCTTTTGCTCTGTTCATACTCTCGGCAAAAGGTAATCTGTGTTGCTTACCCGTTACACAGCCATCACAAAAGCAATCACCACCAGAATATTTAATATTTTGATTAGCCAACAAATTTTTGACATGCTCCTTGCCTTGATGACACATTCTTCCATGCCACATTTGCAAGGTATTTACTTCAACAGCGAAGTTGGAACTACCAGTATTTTCATCTACTTTTATTACCAGTTTAAAAAGTCTTGAATTTTCTCTACGGCCTTTAAGATGCACCTTACCATCACGTTTAAACACGCATTCATTCGAATTTGCTTCCAGGAAATAGCCCTTATCCAAACATGTATTTATAGAAAACAAGTATTTTGATCTTTGGAATGTATAGAACATTTGAGAGGAATTTCGAATTCCAGACCTTACCATCAAAAGCTTTGATATAAATGTCACCTTTACCAACCGCTGGAATAATTTCACCATTACCAATTCGAATACCATTTGGAGTTTGAAACTGTACACAGTTCTGGAACCACTATTTCTTGTTAGACATGTGGTCACTTGCATCAGAATCTGCAAACCAAGTATCTTTTTCTGAAGTACCAACAAATAAATATTCACCAATAAATGCTTCACCGCGATTTTTGTTTGGACAATCATGCTTCCAATGCCCAAATTTTTTGCAAATAAAGCATTTTCCCTTGTTATTCTTATTACCTTCATTTTGTTGACTATTGCTTAACCTTTTGTGGTCGCGTTTAGCTACAAAGCTTTAGATTTTGTTGGTTGAACCTAATCTAGATTCTTCTATGCACAATCTTGATGTTAAATTTTTTAACGTTCCCAGGTGGTGGACAATCTGCCCTCCCTCAGCTTAAGTGAAATTAAAGCTGGGAGAGGACAGATGGTCCATCACCACCCCCTATCCGCCACCCGGGGACGCGCTCGGTAGGAAAAAACTGGAAAACTCCCCCGAGACATTCAGTTACAAATTAAAAAAAAAAAAAATGCAAAGATTTCACAAAATTTCTATAAAAAGTAGAAATATCTTTCAAATTTCTAAAAAAAAATTTTAAAAAATGCAAAGATTTCACAAAATTTCTATAAAAAGTAGAAATATCTTTCAAATTTCTAAAAACTCAACTGAAAGTGAGTTTCACAAATGTTGAAATATCTTTCATATTTCTAAAAATTCAAATGAATAGTGAAATATTTCACAAAATCTTCTAATTTTGTCAACGATTTTTTCTAAAAAGTCACTCAAATGGTGAAATATTTCACAAAGTCTTACAATTTACTGAAGAGTTGATTTTCTAGAAATAGTCAGTTACAAATTTAAAAAAATGAAAAGATTTCACAAAATTTCTTTAAAAAGTAGAAATATCTTTCAAATTTCTAAAAACTCAACTGAATAGTAAAATGTTTCACAAATGTAGAAATATCTTTCATATTTATAAAAATTCAAATGGATAGTGAAATATTTAGTTCATATTCTAGAAATAGTCTTACATTCAGTTACAAATTTAAAAAGAAAATACAAAGATTTCTCAAAATCTCTATAAAAAGTTGAAATATCTTGCAAATTTCTAAAAACTCAACTGAATAGTGAAACATTCCACAAAATCTTGAAAATTACTGAGTAATTGATTTTTAGACATTTTTCTTAGTCACTCAAATAGTGAAATATTTCACAAAATCTACAATTTACTGAGTAGTTGATTTTCTAGAAATAGTATTACATTCAGTTACAAATTTAAAAAAAATGCAAAGATTTCACAAAATTTCTATAAAAAGTAGAAATATCTTTCAAATTTCTAAAAACTCAACTGAATAGTGAAATATTTCACAAATGTTGAAATATCTTTAATATATTATATTATACTTTTTCTTAAATTTTATAATAATGTTGTAGTTTTATTTAATGATAATATAATTAATATCATTATGTTTAATTTCGCTAAAATTTAAGAAAAAATATTACGAAAGGTTTTCGTACTTTCGTAAAAATAGAAAAGGGTTTTATTAAATAATATTTCGTATTATACACGAAATTTTTGTAAATATTACGAAAATAGAAGTTACGAAATTTTTTTTCGTAAAGTTGAACATGGATTATTTTCAGTGTAGGCTCCATGTACCATTACTCATAAGAGATTCATACTCTTCATCCATGGCATTCTTCCACTGCGTTCTAAGATTACTATTTATTGCGTCTTCATAATTCTGCGGTTCTTCGTAATCTGCCACTAATGCAAAGTTAGCCTCATTAACTACATTTTTCTTTCTTGGTCTTAAATTATAACGACTGCCTGGAGTTTCCTCAATACTAGTAACTGCATTATTTCGTACGTCTAACTCATGAACATTGGAACTTTCGATATTCTCTACAACATCATTTTCAGCATCCTCAAATTCATCATTTAAATCTGCGGTATGTACTAATGTAGCTTCTGTTTTTATAGGATCAATCTCCCTCTCAATGTCATGATTTGTACAATTATTGATCTCTGGCAGTATTATATTGTCAACTTCTCTAATAATAACATTGCGTGAAATCTCTATACGATCTTCTCTAGGCATCCAGATACGATAACCCTTACAGTTTTCTTGATATCCTACAAATACGCCTTTCTTAAAGTTGGAATCTAACTTTCTACGTTTTTTTTTGTGAGACATGAACATATGCATCTGAGCCAAAAATTCTAAGAATGGATATATCGGGTACTTTATCGAACCATAATTCAAATGGGGTCTTGTTTTTCTGTGGACTTTTCCCTGTTCTATTCAAAGTAAAAACTACATTGTTTACCTCCTCTCCCCAGTAACTTAAATTGAGCCCCTTACTATGTTTCATAGATCTAGCTGCTTCTAGTATAGTTCTCATATCACGCTCTGCTCTACCATTGTGTTCTGGTATGTACGGTGTAGATCTTTGGTGTACTACTTTATATTTTCGTAATATGTCACTTACTTCCTTATTCACGTACTCCGAACCGTTGTCTGATCTTAATATTTTTACCTTTTTTCCAGTATCAGCTTGCACTTGATCTAAGAATCTTGACATTACTTCAGAGACATCGGATTTTGCTTTGATACAGTAAACATGACGATAATTAGAGTAATCATCACGAAATATAAGCATAAAACGAGCACCACCAAATGATTTCACTTGCATTGGTCCGCATAGATCTGTTTGTACCAGCTCACCAACTTCTTTTGCTCTGTTCATACTCTCGGCAAAAGGTAATCTGTGTTGCTTACCCGTTACACAGCCATCACAAAAGCAATCACCACCAGAATATTTAATATTTTGATTAGCTAACAAATTTTTGACATGCTCCTTGCCTTGATGACACATTCTTCCATGCCACATTTGCAAGGTATTTACTTCAACAGCGAAGTTGGAACTACCAGTATTTTCATCTACTTTTATTACCAGTTTAAAAAGTCTTGAATTTTCTCTACGGCCTTTAAGATGCACCTTACCATCACGTTTAAACACGCATTCATTCGAATTTGCTTCCAGGAAATAGCCCTTATCCAAACATGTATTTATAGAAAACATGTTTATTTTGATCTTTGGAATGTATAGAACATTTGAGAGGAATTTCGAATTCCAGACCTTACCATCAAAAGCTTTGATATAAATGTCACCTTTACCAACCGCTGGAATAATTTCACCATTACCAATTCGAATACCATTTGGAGTTTGAAACTGTACACAGTTCTGGAACCACTATTTCTTGTTAGACATGTGGTCACTTGCATCAGAATCTGCAAACCAAGTATCTTTTTCTGAAGTACCAACAAATAAATATTCACCAATAAATGCTTCACCGCTGTTGTTACGATTTTTGTTTGGACAATCATGCTTCCAATGCCCAAATTTTTTGCAAATAAAGCATTTTCCCTTGTTATTCTTATTACCTTCATTTTGTTGACTTTTGCTTAACCTTTTGTGGTCGCGTTTAGCTACAAAGCTTTAGATTTTGTTTTTTGAACCTAATCTAGATTCTTCTATGCACAATCTTGATGTTAAATTTTTTAACGTTCGTTCAGCTTTGTCGGTTGCTTCCTACGAATAAAAGAAATGCTTGTATTCATTAGGCAGGGTCATTAAAATCTTTGTTACCAGCATGGTCCAAGGTCCTCTAACTGCTTGGCCAAATTTTGTAATTTAGATATGTGTACCGAAATACATAGTATCATCAGAGGCTTTTTCATACTGGAAAAATTGTTGCTGTAGCAAATGTATAGACGTTTCTGATTTCTGCTCATATACATTTTCCAAACTACACCACATATCGGCTGCTGTATCACAATTCATAACGTGAAGCATTGGTTCTTCACCTATTGACACCACCAAAATTTTCTGAGCTTTGGCATCTTGAGAAATTCATTTACTTATCTCCGTGTTATTTTGTTCAGGCTTCATTGCTATTACACTAACTATGTCCCAAAGGTTGTTTGCATGCCTTGGAATTTCCACAAAGTCCAGCCTTCCGAACCTTCTAGCTTAGAGATCCTGATTTCCTCCATTTGTATAAATAACGAGCAAACAATTATAACGAAAATACAATGACTATTCTTTCCTAGTTATGGCTCCTGGGCCCATAACCTATTCGAAATATTTTTCTTTGCTAACAAAAACTCAACTGAATAGTAAAATACTTCACAAAAGTAGAAATATCTTGCAAATTTATGAAAAGTCAACTGAATAGTGAAATATTTCACAAAATCTTTCAATTTACTGAATAGTTGATATTCTAGAAACAGTCTTTCATTTAGTTACAAATTTAAAAAAATGCAAAGATTTCTCAAAATCTCTATAAAAAGTTGAAACAAAAATACAAATTTCTAAAAGTTCAACTGAATAGAGACATATTTCACAAAATCTTCTAATTTTGTCAACGATTTTTTCTAGAAAATCAACCAAATAGTGAAATATTTCACAAAATCTTGCAGCTGAACAGTCGATTTTCTAGAAACAGTTTTACATTCAGTTACAAATTTAAGTGATTTTCGGAAGTGGACCCTCTATGGGAGCCTATCCGGAAAAAATTTCGTAGAGTGATTCATATAAAGACAAAACATATTTGTGTCGAATTTTATCAAGATATCTTTATTTGATAATGAAATATGTGCGTTTAAGTAATTTTCGGAAGTGGGACTTATATGGGAGCTATGACCAGGCTTCATTGCTATTACACTAACTATGTCCCAAAGGTTGTTTGCATGCCTTGGAATTTCCAAAAAGTCCAGCCTTCCGAACCTTCTAGCTTAGAGATCTTGATTTCCTCCATTTGTATAAATAACGAGCAAACAATTATAACGAAAATACAATGACTATTCTTTCCTAGTTATGGCTCCTGGGCCCATAACCTAGTCGAAATATTTTTCTTTGCTAACAAAAACTCAACTGAATAGTAAAATACTTCACAAAAGTAGAAATATCTTGCAAATTTATGAAAAGTCAACTGAATAGTGAAATATTTCACAAAATCTTTCAATTTACTGAATAGTTGATATTCTAGAAACAGTCTTTCATTCAGTTACAAATTTAAAAAAATGCAAAGATTTCTCAAAATCTCTATAAAAAGTTGAAACAAAAATACAAATTTCTAAAAGTTCAACTGAATAGAGACATATTTCACAAAATCTTCTAATTTTGTCAACGTGAAAGATTTCACAAAATCTTGCAATGTACTGAACTGTTGCTTTTCTATAAACAAAATCAGAAATATCTTGCAAATTTCTATAAAGCAAACTGAACAAAGACATATTTCACAAAATCTTCTAATTTTGTCAACGATTTCTTTTAGAAAGTCACACAAATAGTGAAATATTTCACAAAATCTTGCAACTAACTGAATAGTTGATATTCTAGAAACAGTCACTCATTCAGTTACAGATTTAAAAAATGCAAAAACTTCTCAAATTCTCTATAAAAATTTGAAATACCTTGCAAATTTCTAAAAAGTCAAAAGAATAGTGAAATATTTCACAAATGTTGCAATATCTTTCATATTTCTAAAAATTCAACTGAATAGTGAAATATTTCACAAAATCTTCTAATTTTTTTTAACGATCTTTCTAGAAAATCAACCAAATAGTGAAATATTTCACAAAATCTTGCAGCTGAGCAGTTGATTTTCTAAAAACAGTCTTACATTCAGTTACAAATTTAAAAAAATGCAAAGATTTCACAAAATTTCTAGAAAAAATAGAAATTTCTAATTTCTAAAAACTCAACAGAATAGTGATATATTTCACAAATGTAGAAATATCTTTCATATTTCTAAAAATTCAACTGAATAGTGAAATATTTCACAAAATCTTCGAATTTTGTCAACGATTTGTTTTAGAAAGTCACCCAAATAGTGAAATATTTCACAAAATCTTGCAAATTATTGAAAGTTGATATTATTGATATTTCTAGAAACAAAAGTAGAAACATCTTGCAAATTTCTAAAAAGTCAACTTAATAGTGAAATATTTTACAAAAGTAGAAATATCTTGCAAATTTATGAAAAGTCAACTGGATAATGAAATATTTCACAAAATCTTCCAATGTACTGAACAGTTAGTTTTCTAGAAACAAGAGTAGAAATATCTTGCAAATTTCTAAAGTCGTCTAGTTTTTTCTAGAAAGTCAATCAAATAGTGAAATATTTCACAAAATGTTACAATTTACTGAAGAGTTGATTTTCCAGAAATAGTCTTACATTCAGTTACAAATAAAAACAAGTTAGAGTGCTATATTCGGCTATGCCGAATCTTAGATACCCTCCACCACACAGTGGGGCAGAATGGAAATTTTTTGGAAATAAATCTGGCATTTCTAAACGGCTGATCCGATCGGGATAAAATTTGGCGTGAGCGTAGCCAAGGAGTATTCGAGTTTAAGTTTTGAAGATGAACACTGCAGATGCCCCAGGGACGGCGCTGTGGCGGCTCAAAGTAGGGTACCTACGACATGTAAAATTTTTAAACTCGTGCCATTTTTTTGTTTTTCACCCAAATACAAAGATTTTTATATTTATATTTATATTTGTGAAAGCGCTCGACGAGATCTTGAAAAAACATGCTTGGACATACTACTTATCTCTTATAATATCCGAGTTATAGGCATTTAAAAATTTAGTGATACAAAATTTACCATACCTTGGTCCGCCTTTTTTTGAATACCGGGCGTAATTTTGGACCAAATGGACTCAATTTTTTCTTGTTAGTTAGACAACAAAATTTCCAATAATATACAAAAAATTTCAGATCAATATTGTTTACAGATCCAAAAATATACGTTTTTTAATCTAAAAATTCAAAAAATTTTAGATTTTTGGCGTTTTTTTGCCAAAAATGTGTCTTAACTCTTTTATTAATAAAATAAAATTTTTATTAAGAACATATAACAATTTTATAGTTTTCTAAAAGGTATCTTTACGCAGAACGCTTTGGCGTAAAAAACTTGTCCTATTTTTTGAAAATGTTGCCACTGCGTCCTTCCGAATATGACCTATTTTTTATCAAAACTTCAACTTTGGGCGACATGTTCTAAAATCCCAAAGCTGGGATCAGAAAACTGAAAGCAGTTTTGGAAACCTCAATATGTTTTCTATTTACTCCAAAAGAAATGTGGACCGTATGGGCAAAAAAGTAAAAAATCCCATTTTTGGGATTTTCATTCCTATTTTTGGGAATTGCGGGATGCCCTTTGACCTTTTCAATTTTTTTTTTGCATATTCTTATTTGAAATGACAAATTTAACAAGCGTTGAAAATTTCATTGAGTTTTGTTCATAAATAAAGATTTCGTCATATATTACATATTTGTTTAATTTATAAAAATATGATTTATATCAAAATTTTAATAGGGTCGCAGATAGGTACAACAATTTAGTCCATATTTATCCCTTAATATCATTTTTTAGTTAGATATGGAAATTCTCGACCCTTTACAAAAAATTTCAAGCCAATATCTCAATTACATTCAAAAATATGTTCATTTAAACCTGTGTCCTTTAATTTCATCTTTTTCATATTTTAGTATTAAGTATGACAGAACATACATTTGGTGTTGAATAAAATATTTGGACAATTTTTAAAATTATTTAGTTAATTATTTTATTAAAGACTATAACATTGTATATACAATAAAAAGTTATAATTTTATTATGAGCCACGCACAACAACACCTAAATCACCCCACACAAACCACCTTTCCCGCCCACCGAAATATAAAACACAATTTAATACAATATCATCAGTTAGTATAATAGCTTTTTTTATTTGAAATGTTTATCTTAAACATAATACAATTAATTCTTACAACCTACTTATATAGTTAATTCCTAACACTACTTATTTTCTATAAAATAATCTGTCATATCGGTATACATATCCAGAAGGTAATATAAGTCCTTTAAATCTTCCTTGTTTTGAGATGATAGAGTTTCATAACAAATCCATCTTTTTCGCATAGTTGAAAGAACAGGATCAGAAGATAGAAGTAAACTATTAAAAATATCTTCATTCTGTGATTGCCTGGAGCATTTTCTTGAGCTGAATAGTTGAACATGCTTAAAATCTCGATTCCTCGCTTCCTGGGCTTCTTCTGTTAACTCTCCAAGTGGAAGAATATTCGATTCAATTATTATTTGACCATGACACAATACTTTGTGTACTGTTGGTGTTAGTTCCCTCCATGGATACAGAGATACAAGTAATTTAGAAATTTCAGATGTATATTCCCCAAATCGATTTCCATTAATTTTATGTTTACTATTCAGTGCCATTAAAATAGTGTTAACTCTTCGAAGCAACTCCTTGTCGATTCCAGTTATTTTTGAAGTAATTTCAAAATCACGAAAAAACCTTCTCGCCATATTACCATCATTTGTACTACCGCAACTTGGAAGTGTGTCGATGTTTAATCCCATCTGAACTTTAAATTCTTCTTGGATTCTGCTTTTTTCCGCAGCTCTCAGTTCTTTCAATTCTTCATTATTTTTTGTTGATTTAGTAAGATTCTCTGGCACACTTCTATATTTGAGGTCGTATGCTATGTGTAAAAAGTAATCCAAAAATCGTATTCTGGCATGAAGTGGTGAAATTCCGAAAGACAGGACTTCTTCGTTAATACTTCTGCTTTTGTTTATATTTGAGAATTGCGACTTTTTCTCATTACATATTGAGCATCTTCAGAAGGAAGAAGTTTCTGTTATGGCATTGCTGACCTTTCCATCAATCATTGTTAAGCTTAGCTGATATGATACGTTAATAGAGAATTCCTTTATTTTTATGCAAATGGGCTCCAGTGCATTTATTTCATCTTTTAAATATTCCACTAAATCTTTTGTTGTTTTCTTTGACTCCTTTATATATTCAAATCCAATGGGTCTACAAAAATTTTTTGAACCCGGAGTTGTATTGATATATATATCTTCAAATGAATTTCCGATGCTTGACGATGATGGATTAAGGGAATATGAACGAATTCGTAATGGCACTAATGATGACTTAAATACACTTTTGTAGTCTGCTAATGTCGGACTTCCACAAGCTTGTTTGTATTCTGGAAGTGCTGATAAACCGTCACATCCCCACTTACACATTAAGACAACATCACAGTTATGAATTTTCCTTAGTTGGTCTTCTGAAAAGTCTGACACAATTCTTGATGCTGTGTTTTCGAGCAAAGATGATATATCAATACAAGCTTCCACATCATTAACAGCAATAGGTGATGGTAGGATAGTTTGTTTTTTTTCCTGGATCGCCTTGTATGATGGTAATATATTGTGTCCTTTTTCATGCAGAGCTTTCCTTAATATTTGGTACTTATTTCGACTGAGACCCAGTTCCAACATAAGCGCTATTGCTTCCTCTTCAGTAAAATTTGATTATGATGTTGGAGTTGGTATACTTTCCACAATTCGCTTAAGTCGTTTTGGTGATGCATTAGGAAGAATAGTTGCAATATGTACGACATCCATATGTTGGTTTTCCTTTTTCAGCATTTCGTTAAATGTATCAGCAATTTCCTCATTTGAGATTGAAAAAAGTCTTCGTATGACTTGCAAGGCGCTCCTATTGATGTGTTGTAAGTTGAGATTTCCGTAGTAGTTTCCATCCAACTACAAAATTTTAATCGAAATTTCTTTTGATTTCCATCCACAGACTTACTTTTTACATCAAAAAGTTTTAAAAAGTTTTCAATTTTTGATATGCCTGTTTTGTCTACTTTTCTACTATATGTAGTTTTTATATAATTTGAAATGTCTTCAATTCTTTCTGGCCCTTTTGAAGATATACTCCATAAAACGGAACACAACTCTTCGTACTTTAATGTAATCTTCATTGTAGATTTATTAAATATGGTACTTAAAATCTGAGAAGTTTACTTATATACAATTCTTGTCATTTCCGATACAGGTATTCCAAAGTAAAAAATTACGAATTGTCTACCTATTAACATTTAGGACTATATTACTATAACCTGTAATTCAGTCATTGATATTTCTTATTAGTGAATGAATCGAAATTATCATTACCTGTATATTTTTACCTACATGATCATAAACGAAACAGAACGAAATGATCTGTCGAAAAAATTTAGGTAAAAAATAGTTATAAATTTTTGAAAATTTAAGCATAATAGGACCTTTCAATTATAAGGATAAGCAAACAAATAGAAAATAGGTAAATATAAGATTTAAATATGTGCTGTCATACTTAATACTAAAATATGAAAAAGATGAAATTAAAGGACACAGGTTTAAATGAACATATTATTGAATGTAATTGAGATATTGGCTTGAAATTTTTTGTAAAGGGTCGAGAATTTCCATATCTAACTAAAAAATGATATTAAGGGATAAATATGGACTAAATTGTTGTAGCTATCTGCGATCCTATTAAAATTTTGATATAAATCATAGTTTTAGAAATTAAACAAATATGTAATATATGACAAAATCTTTATTTATGAACAAAACTCAATGAAATTTTCAACGATTGTTAAATTTGTCATTTCAAATAAGAATATGCAAAAAAAAAAATTGAAAAGGTCAAAGGGCATCCCGCAATTCCCAAAAATAGGAATGAAAATCCCAAAAATGGGATTTTTTACTTTTTTGCCCATACGGTCCACATTTCTTTCAGGGCTGGGAAAATACTTTTGGAGTAAATAGAAAACATATTGAGGTTTCCAAAACTGCTTTCAGTTTTCTGATCCCAGCTTTGGGATTTTAGAACATGTCGCCCAAAGTTGAAGTTTTGATAAAAAATAGGTCATATTCGGAAGGACGCAGTGGCAACATTTTCAAAAAATAGGACAAGTTTTTTACGCCAAAGCGTTCTGCGTAAAGATACCTTTTAGAAAACTATAAAATTGTTATATGTTCTTAATAAAAATTTTATTTTATTAATAAAAGAGTTAAGACACATTTTTGGCAAAAAAACGCCAAAAATCTAAAATTTTTTGAATTTTTAGATTAAAAAACGTATATTTTTGGATCTGTAAACAATATTGATCTGAAATTTTTTGTATATTATTGGAAATTTTGTTGTCTAACTAACAAGAAAAAATTGAGTCCATTTGGTCCAAAATTACGCCCGGTATTCAAAAAAAGGCGGACCAAGGTATGGTAAATTTTGTATCACTAAATTTTTAAATGAATATAACTCGGATATTATAAGAGATAAGTAGTATGTCCAAGCATGTTTTTTCAAGATCTCGTCGAGCGCTTTCACAAAATATAAAAATCTTTGTATTTGGGTGAAAAACAAAAAAATGGCACGAGTTTAAAAATTTTACATGTCGTAGGTACCCTACTTTGAGCCGCCACAGCGCTCAAAGTGTTCATCTCTGCAGGGTTCATCTTCAAAACTTAAACTCGAATACTCCTTGGCTACGCTCACGCCAAATTTTATCCCGATCGGATCAGCCGTTTAGAAATGCCAGATTTATTTCCAAAAAATTTCCATTCTGCCCCACTGTGCACCAGCAAGCTTCTTTTTATTGAAACCCATTTAACTATCTAATTTTTAGATAACTTGGCAAAATTTTTGTTTCCTTATTGAGGGTACTAACATTTATGCATATGTCAAACTAATTTTAATTAGGTCGAGAAAAATGTATATTAATAGGCCAGTTTGAAAACATTTTAATATAATGGTTTATCTGTACACAGAACATACTCATTTTGAATTTTATCCGGATATAATCATTTAATTACGAATTAAGTGGTATTAAGTGATTTTCAGAAGTATATCTTATATGGGAGCTAAGACAACCTATGGACCGATCCGGAAGAAAAATCCGTAGAATGATTTATATATACAAAATCCCTATAACTTTGATTGTTAATGTGCATTTGAGTAATTTTCGGAAATGGTCCTTATATGGGAGTTGTGACCAATTATGAACCGATAAGGAAAAAATTTCGTATAATGATTTATATGCCAAAAAAATTCAAGTCGAATTTTACTACAATAGATTTATTAATTAATGAAATATGTGCGTTTAGGTGATTTTCGGAAGTGGACTTTATATGTATAGGAGCTATGACCTTACACAAAACATATTTGTGTCGAATTTTATCAAGATATCTTTATTTGATAATGAAATATGTGCGTTTAAGTGATTTTTTCGAAGGAGCTATTACCATATATGGAACAATCCGGAAAAAATTTGGTAGAATTTTATCTATAGCCTTAGAATTTAATGAAATATATTCGTTTAAGTGATTTTCGGAAGTGGACCTTATATTGACAATGAAATATGTGCTTTTAAGTGATTTTCGGAAGTGGGCCTTATATGGTAGCTATGACCAATAATGGACCGATCCGTAAAAAATTTTGTGAAATAATTTGAATGTACACAAAACGTATTTTTGTCGAATTTTATCCCAATAGCTTTAGAATTCAATGAAATATATGTGTTTAAGTGATTTTCGGAAGTGGACCTTATATGGGAACTATGACCAATTATGGGCCTATTCGGGAAAAATTTCGTATAGTGATTTATATTTAGACTAAACATATTTGTGTCGAATTTCATCAAGATAGCTTTATATGACAATGAAATATGAGCTTTTAAATGATTTTCGGAAGTGGGCCTTATATGGGAGCTATGACCAATAATGGACCGATCCGTAAAAAATTTCGTAGAATGATTTGTATGTACATAAAACATATTTAACTCGAATTTTATCACAATAGCTTTATTCATCAATTAAATATGTGCCTTTAGGTGATTTTCGGAAGTGGAACTTGTATGGAAGCTATGGCCAATTGTGAACCGACTGAGATCTACGTTGACATTATGATTTCTGTTCATATTATAGTTGCATGTATAAAATTTTGTATTGATACCGATGTATATGAGGGAGTTATTAACGATAAATTAATTTCCGGGAATATATACCTTTGTATGGGGGCTATGGGAAATATTAGATCGATTCTAAAGATTTTCAACATAATTGATCACTGCCATGAAAAAATAATGTGTGATAAAATTCATCAAAATATCTTTGGTAGTTTCTCAGAAAACTTCAAAAGAATTATGAAAAAAACGTAATTTTTTTCGAGGTAGTCTGAAATTTTTACTCATAACTTTTTACGTTGTGAACCGATGTTGCTGATTTTCAATACCAAACTGCTTAGGATAATCCTATATCCTATATATATATATATATATATATCCTATATATATATATATATATATAATCCTATATATATATATATATATATATATATATATATATATATATATATATATATATATATATATATATATACGCTTTCACGGCAAAACTACTGAACCGATTTACATGAAATATGGACAGCTAATAGGTCTAACCCCAAAAGGAACAATAGGCTATATAAGATCTTGATCGGATGCCACGCCCCTTTTTACGCTCACTTTTTGTAAAACTATTATTACACCAATTTTACAATCACAATATGCAAATACTACTAAACCGATTAACTTGAAATTTTGCGTACCGATAGGTATAAGCTTGGAAAGATCTATATATAAGAACTTGATCCGATGCCACGCCCTTTCTACGCCAGATTTTTATAAAACTATCCTTACCTATATCTTATCCTATAATTATATGAAAGAGAATGTCTGTTTGTTACGCTTTCACGGACAAACTACTGAACCGATTTACATGAAATTTCGAATACTAATAGTTCTATTCTAAAGTAGAACAAGAGCCTATATAAAATAATGATTTGACGTCACGATTCTTATTATGCTCACTTTTTTCTATATAATTGTTAAACAAAATTTGCATTCGAGACTTACAGAAAACTACTGAACCGATAGGTCTTATCTCAGGATCGGACGCCACGCCCCTTTTTACACCAACGTTTTGTAAAACAATTATTAAACCAAATTTACGTTCAGGCATACAAAAAACTACTGATCCGATTTTCATGAAATCTATTATAATGAATGTTGTGGTATGATCAGTACGACACGTTACATCTTGAAAACCTATAATACCTATATATATATATATATATATATATATATATATATATATATATAAAACAGACTGTTTGTTTGTTACCCTTTCACGGCAAAACTACTAAACCGATTTACATGAAATTTGGACAGCTAATAGGTCTAACCCCAAAAGGAACAATAGGCTATATAAGATCTTGATCGGATGCCACGCCCCTTTTTACGCTCACTTTTTGTAAAACTATTATTACACCAATTTTACAATCACAATATGAACAAGTTAGAGTGCTATATTCGGCTATGCCGAATCTTAAATACCCTCAACCAGCAAGCTACTTTTTATTAAAAAACATTTAACTGTCTTATTTTTAGATAACTTGACTTCACTTAGGAGCTACGACCAATTACGGGCCTCTCCAGAAAAAATTCGTAGAGTGATTCATATGTATGTACACAAAACATATTTGTGTCGAATTTTATCAAGATAGCTTTATTTAACAATGAATATGTGAGTTTAAATGATTTGCGGAAGAGAGCCTTATATGGGAGCTATGACCAACAATGGACCGATCCGGGGAAAATTTGTTAGAATGATTTATACGTATACAAAATATACAAGTTTAATTTTATACCGATAGCTTTATTTATCAACGAAACATATGCGTTTAAATGTTTTTCGGAAGTGGATACTATATGGAGCTATGACCAATTATGGTCTTATCCGAAAAAAATTTCGTAGAGTGATTCATATATAGACGAAACATATTTGTGTCGAATTTAACAAGATACCTTTATTTGACAATTAAATATGTGCGTTTAAGTGATTTCCGGAAGTGGGCCTTATATGACCAATAATGGTCCGATCCGTAAAAGATTTTGTAGAATGATATGTATGTACGCAAAACATATCTGTGTCGAATTTTATCAAGATACCTTTATTTGACAATTAAATATGTGAGTTTAAATGATTTTCGGAAGAGAGCCTTATATGGGAGTTATGACTAATAATGGACCGATCCGGTAGAATGATTTGTATGTATATAAAACATATTCAGCTCGAATTTTATCACGAAAGCTTTATTTTTATTTGTCGATGAAATACGTGCGTTTAGGTGATTTTTGGAAGTGGACCTTACATGGGAGCTATGACCAATTGTAGACCGACTGAGATCTACGTTGGTGATTTCTATTCATATTATATTTGTATGTACATAATTTTTTGTTGATACCGATATATTTGAGGGAGTTATTAACTATAAACTTATATCCGGGAATATACACCTTTGTATGGGGGCTATGGGAAATATCAATTGTTATGAGTTTGAACATACTTGATCCCTGGCACCAAAAATATTGTCTGACAAAATTCATCGAAATATCGTTGGTAGTTTCTGAGAAAACTACTTAAGAATTGGGAAAAAAACGTTATTTTTTTCGAGGTAGTCTGAAATTTTTAATCATAACTTTTTACGTCGTGAACCGCTTTTACTGATTTTCAATACCAAACTGGACCGGATAATAAGGAATGTTTTGGGTGAGTTTCGTGAATTTTTATTGCTTCGTCTTAACGTGAGCGTGTTTTACACAGACAGACAGACGGACATAGCTAAATCGACTCAGAATTTCATAAGGATCAAGAATGTATATACTTTGTTGGGTCTCAGATGAATATTTCTTGGTGTTACACACGGAATGACAAAGTTATATATACCATCTATCACCACTGATGATGGTGGAGGGTATAAAAAACTCTATATGATATTGAGTGGATGATATGCACATTTTTATGTTCACTTTTTGAATAACTGTTATAACACCAAATTTCTAGGCTAAATATAAAAAACATGAACCAATTTTCAAGAAATTTGGCAACGTACAATGTTTGAGGAAGAGAATGTTTAATACACCAAATCCGAATAAATACACCTATAGGACTAATTTCGGGCCTGTTGTGATCTTAATGAAATGCAATGACCTTTTTCCGTTCACTTTTTGTTACATTTATAATACTAAAGAACATGATATATAATTCCCATAGTATATGAGAATTATTATTTAATTAAATCTGCTGAATATTCTCAGAAAATAACTATTTTAAAACAGAATCTTTATTGGATCTTAAATGAATGTCTACGATGCCACATTTGTATGCAGAATAAAAACTACTGAACAAAAACCGTTTCTAAAATAGGGAAAATAATATAATCATATTACATTTTCATTTAAATTCGAATTTTAAATCGGCTGTGGTTCCTTCCTTTAACACCGTAATCACTCATATTTTACATACCAATCGAGTTTTATATCAAAAATAAAAAAAATAAATTTATTGTTAATCGATATAAAAATAAAAATCTATGATCAGGTAAATATGCCATCAAAAAATTATCTTGATATAAATTCGGCTGCCATTTTTCAAATGCAGCTCAAATCTAAAAAACCATGAAGATATGTATTTAACTACTCATTAGAGTGTCCCGAAAGACAGCACTTTTGCAAATCTTAAATAGGTAGACATCTCAAACGATGCATAGAAAGCATTGTTCATATAAAATTTGGATAAATTGATCTAATTAAAACTCATTTTCAATTTGTAAATTTTTAAGGGACATTTTTGTCCAGAAACTGACTTTAAGTATCAAACAAAATGCAGAAAAATATAATAATTTTTTTATCGTTATAAGCTAAATTTTGATATCTATTAAAAAAAGTATAGTCATTACAGACAGAATAATTTTATTTTAGAAGAAACCCGGACAACGCCGGGTTCGCGCAGCTAGTAATAAATATTTTGGGTGAATTTGGTTGATTTTCTTTGCTTAGTTTTAACGTGAGCGTGTTTTACACAGACAGACGGACAGACGGACATAGCTAAATCGACTCAGAATTTCATAAGGACCCAGAATATATATACTTTGTTGGGTCTTAGATGAATATTTCTTGGTGTTACACACGGAACGACAAACTTATATATACCCTCTATCACCACTGATGGTGGTGGAGGGTATAAAAAAACTAAGATTTCACAAAAGCTCTATACAAAATAAAAATATCTTGCAAATTTCTAAAAACTCAACTGAATAGTAAAATATTTCACAAAAGTAGAAATATCTTGCAAATTGATAAAAAGTCAACCGAAAAGTAAAATATTTCACAAAATCTTATAATTTTATATTTTTTTCTAGAAAGTCAACCAAATAGTGAAATATTTCACAAAATCTTGCGATGTACTGAACAGTTGATTTTCTAAAAACAAAATAGTGAAATATTTCACAAAAATAGAAATATCTTGCAAATTTCTAAAAAGTCAACTGAATAGGGAATTATTTCACAAAATCTTGAAATGTACTGAACAGTTGATTTTGTAGAAACAAAAGTAGAAATATTTTGCAAATTTCTAAAAAGTCAACTGAATAGAGACATATTTCACAAAATCTTCGAATTTTGTCAACGATTTGTTGTAGAAAGTCACCGAAATAGTGAAATATTTCACAAAATCTTTTTTTAGAAGTAACACAAATAGTGAAATATTTCAGAAAATCTTGCAGCTGAACAGTTCATTTTCTAGAAACAGTCTTACATTTACTTACAAATTTTTAAAAATGCAAAGATTTCACAAACTATCTATAAAAAGTATCTTCCAAATTTCTAAAGGGTCAGATGAATAGTGAAATATTTCACAAATATACAAATATCTTCCATATTTCTAAAAATTCAACTGTATAGTGAAATATTTCACAAAATCTGCTAAATTTGTCAACGATTTTTTCTAGAAAGTCACTCAAATGGTGAAATATTTCACAAAATCTTACAATTTACTGAGTTGACTTTCTTGAAATAGTCTTATACCCCATTTACACATACACGAAATCTAGTACTTATGAGATTTCGAGCCAAATCTAGTTGTTTTTAACTAGATTTCCCAATCTACTTCGTGACTAGATTTCGTTAAAATCTACTTGAAATCTAATAGTTTTTAGTGATGCAACTCTGTTTTTTTCTAAATAATACTAAAAAAAACGACGCTTCACAAGAAAAACGAGAAAAACAAAACAAACAAAAAAAAATTAAATGTCAACAAAATTTTAATAAATTGAAAAACATGAATGAAAAGTTTATTTAAAATAGAAGGTAATGTTATTTTTAAATATCTAATATCTAATAAATATCTTATTATAAATAAAATGTTAATAAATATCCCAATTTTTCTTATTATTTTCCATATCAGACACAATTTCAAAAAATATTAGAAAAAATGAAATCTTCCTAAATGCCAAAAATGGTAAGTGTAAACGGTCTAAATTTTTAAAAAGATTTTAAATGAAATCTACTAGATTTCGTGTATGTGTAAATGATGTAATACATTCAGTTACAAATTTAAAAATAAGCAAAGATTTCATAAAATCTCTATAGTAAAAGTAAAAATATCTTGCAAATTTCTAGAAACTCAACTGAATAGTAAAATATTTTACAAAATCTTATAATTTTATAATTTTTTCTAGAAAGTCAGCCAAATAGTGAAATACATATTTTACCAAATCTTACAATGTACTGAACCTTTGATTTCCTAGAAACAATAGTAGAAATATCTTGCAAATTTCTAAAAAGGCAACTGAATAGTGAAATATTTCACAAAAGTAGAAATATCTTGCAAATTTATAAAAAGTCAACCGAAAAGTAAAATATTTCACAAAATCTTATAATTATATATTTTTTTCTAGAAAGTCAACCAAATAGTGAAATATTTCACAAAAACTTCGAATTTTGTCAACGATTTCTTTTTGAAAGTGATACATACATATAGTGAAATATTTCACAAAATTTAGCAATTTACTGAATAGTTGATATTCTACAAACAGTCTTTCAGTCATATCTTATATACCCTTTACCACAGTCTATTTAAAAAATATCAATTCTATAAAATTTAAATTTATTTCATTTTCACGTTTATATCATTACTAGCTATACCCAGTGTGCTTTGCTACCCTAAAAGCAATATAAATAAAAAATCTTCTTAATAATTTTGAAGATTCTAACTGTAATGTTTTCCAGAGATGCATTTTTACCGAACGTTAATTAAGATTTTAATGTAATCGATGACAAATTAAAAAAATCTAATATTTTCCCAGATATACGAAATTTTGTATTTAGTTCATATAGGGGGTGCCAAGATCCCATTGAAAGTCCGCCCGTTAATCTCTAAATGTTCACATTAATGTCAAAGATCTTCATGTAGAATTTGAAGATTCTAGCACTAATAGTTTCTCAGATATACGAATTTTTCTATTTAATTCATATGGGAACTCACAGCCCCCAGATGAAAGTCCGCCCTTTTTTTCTCCAAAATGTTCATATGTATAATAAAGTTCTTCTTGCAATATTTGAAGAATCTTGTTCTATTAGTTTCCCAGATAAGCGAAATTTTGTATTTAATTCATATGTGAGGTGCCTAGCCCCCCATTGAAAGTCCGCCCGTTATTCTCTGAATGTTCACATGAATGTCAAAGTTCTTCAATTAAAATTTGAAGATTCTAGCTCTAATAGTTTCTCAGATATAATAATTTTCCTATTTAATTTATATGGGGGCTCCAAGCCCCCCCATGACGAAAGTCCGTTCTTTTTTCTCCAAAATGTTCAGATGAATATTTAAGTTCTTAGTGCAAAATTTGAAGAATTTAGTTCTATTAGTTTCCCAGATAAATCAATTTTTGTATTTTATTAATATGGGAGGTGCTGCTCCCCTCATGGGTAGTCCGCCAATTTATTTCCCAAAATGTTTACATGGATGCTAAAGTTACTCGTGCAAATTTTTAATATTCTAACTATAATAGTTTCCAAGATAAACGAATTATTGTATTTAATTTATATGGGAGGTGCCACGCACCCTACTGATAATCCGACCACTTTTTGTCTTAAATAATTATATTGGTACTAAAGTTGCTCCGACAAAATTTGAAGACTACTATTATATTATCTCAGATATACTAATTTAATATTTTCTTAATATGGGCGTGGCACGTCGCCCACATGAAATTTCAACATAAAAAGTAGCCTATAGTTCCTTCCAGACATACAGGAAGAAACTGTGAAAATCGGATCCAGCCGTTTAGCAGTCTATAAAGCACAAACAAACAAACAACAAACATACATACATACTACATACATACATACAACATACATACATACACCTACAGACATACATACAGACATGCCAATACATACATACATACATACATACAACATACATCCATACATACAAATACATACAGACAGACAGAAGACAGACAGACAGACAGACAGACATAAAGACAGACAGACAGACAGACAGACATACAGAAGACAGACAGACAGACAGACATACATACAGAAGACATACAGATAGACACATACAGACAGACATACAGACAGAATAAACACATACATACAGACAGACATACAGACAGAAGACATACAGACATACATACATACATACATACAGACATACATACATACATACATACATACATACATACATACTAACATACATACAATACATACATACATACATACATACATACATTTTATATACACCCTGCCAGCAACTCAACTAACTTTAAATGCATTAAAAGCCGACTTTTTCATCAACTAGTTATGGTTGATCTTGGATTATTCTTAATGGAGCCAACTGACTATTTAACATGGCGATGTCCTACGCAGTAGTCAATTGTCCGACTCTGCATGACTTTTCAACTAGCTTAAAGTTAGTTACTAAAAAAATTAGCTTAA